>NC_045678.1:6946217-7264844 GCF_003331165.1 Xiphophorus hellerii
AAACCATGTTTTACAAACTAGAAACTCGTAAAACACTAGTGCTTAAAAGAAAAATAGTAAGTCCTGAATAGAATTTAGTAGTAAATAGTAACAAAAATAGTAACAGGATAGAAAAATTATCAAACCGTTCCTGAAGCAATAAGTAGCTTTTGCGCAACAAGTAAATAGACTAGTTTGACCCTCTGCGGTAGCCGTAGTTTCTCAGCTGCGTCATCTCCCAGCGACAGCTCACATGTTGACAGCAGCAGTAACAGAGAAGAGTTCCTAATCGGGTAAGTTTTTCTAAGGAGAATGCACTAAAAGAGTCACGGTGTTCCGGTCTGCTAACGAGAACACAACATTATATTCAGCGCTCTTTCTTCCGGGATCAAATCATTTTACTGCGGCTCTGATCACCGGAAGGTGGAGAACATTAAGTAGTAGAGTGTTGCTCTCAAGTAAGTAGTGTTGCTCTCAAGTAAGAGCAACACTACTTAAACGTATTTTTACTCAAGTAAAAGTAAAGCCGACCTAGAAAGAAATATTTTCTTCCTCTCACGTTTCAGGTTTCCAGTTCCTGCTCAGATTTCTCTTCCAAAGGTTTTCCCTCCACCTGCTCACTCAGCCATGAGCGACAGTGACGACGACGTTCCCACCCTGTCCGCTCACACTCTGGCTGCCCTGCAGGAGTTCTACAACGAGACCAGAACCGGTCCTGATCCGGACGGGACGCCGTCTGACCCGTTCGCCGTGGGAGCCGTGGAGGAGGACTGGGTGAGCTACAGCTCTCTGAGAACGCACTCCATTGGCAGATTGCCAGGATTTTGTGACGTAAAAATATGAGACTTGGTTCTTTAGGTGAGGCCACTGGATATGTGCACACCCAGGTACCTGTAGCTGGAGATCACCTCCACAGCTGCTACTCCGATGTACAGAGGCTGAAGGGCTGAAGGTTTTCTAATATCTGAAAGGTGGAAAATGTTTGAAATGTTTTTCTACATCGGAAAATACTGACGTTTTTATGACTGACCTTTAAGGTCACACTAAGTAGAAAATAGATAAAAGAATAAAATTAAAAGAATAAAAAAAAATGATAATAACGTTACAAGAATAAACTTGTTTGAGATTAAATTAGTAACATTGCACGAATACAATTGTAATATTCCGAGAATAAAATCGTACAAGAGTAAAGACATTATATTATGGGACTAAAGTAAAATGAATATGAAAAGAAAGTCAGTATTTTGAGAATAAAGACAAATTACAAGAATAAACTTGTCATATTATAACTTTATTCTCATAATTTTATTTCTTCAATTTTCTTACCGTGGCTCTAATACTCTGTCGTACATTTTAAAGATGTGTAAACTCTTTATGTCTTCTGAATCTCATGTTGGGATTTTCCGGGCAAAATGGTGGAGGGAAGAAATGAGAAAAGTAGAGTAAAACACATCATATATGGAGATCATTTTAACCTGCGTTGACACCGGTTTACTTGTCTGGTCCTGTGTTCGCCAGCGGATGAGTCAGTTCTGGTACAGTGACGAGACGGCAGCGGTGCTGGCGGAGGAAGCGGTACGGCAAGCCGGAGAGGGAGGCAGGTAAAGGCGCACATTGTTGAAGATGAGACACACATTGATGTAATACCCAGGTAATGCTGCAGCTGGCAGCACCTCGTGTTTTTCTTTTATCAATAATTCAGTTTCCCTCCTGAATGGGCTCTTTGCACCTCAGCTTCCGCGTTTGGGGAAAAGCGGCTCGATCGTTTCCGATCTATTGAAAAAGACTCTTTACACTGGATATTTGCAGGGTTTGTCCAAGGTAACAATTAATGATGAACATCGATCCAAAGCTCCGACAAGTAGCCGGAGAAAGGTTTTAAGATGTTCGCCTTGTTATACATTCACAGATACGAAGGTGAGTTTTACTTTCTTTAAACTTTGTGGCTAACATTAGCTTTAGCTTATGCTAATAGGCAATATTCTCTGACATTTTTCTTGTAAAAATGTGCTATTTAAGTATCTAAACATTTTTCATCCATTCTAACGGACAATGTTTTTACCTTGTTTTCAAGTATATTATGTACATTTATTGTCGTTAGTGTCAGAGACCAAGTAACGGGGATTTTACGGTTCAGGCTTTTTGCTTCTGAAGCGTGAGGAACAACAAGCCCATAGCTTAACAGTAGAGCAGCTCTGGTGTCGGAGTTCTAGTTCAGCTGACGGTTCAGGTTCAGAGTTGTTGCTTTTAGAAAAATATGGCCGTGTTCCTTAAGGTCTCCGTGTTATTTCGCTTTATTAGTTTTGCATGCTTCTTGTGAAGCAGGACGGTGTTTACAGCACTATGTACAGGTGGATCAGTTGCTCGGCTGTCTGGCTCTGGTCTGCTCTCTCGTTCCCATAAACTCTTTCAGGCTGAATACAGAAGTGATTCCATGGAAATAACACAGGAAGCTCCTTTACCTTCTGCTTTAGGCTGAAGAAGCTGATCCGGAGTGAAGTGAAGGCTGTAAACTTTGCTGTGCGGCGTTAGCTTTAACTGGTAGCGACGAATATTTACAAGCCATTGTCTTCTTAATTCAGGATCGCTTGGAAAACCATGAAAACTTAAAAGCCCATTATATTAGGAAGACAACAAAGTGCATAATATTGTTTTATTTGCGTGTGAAATACGACTTTGTCTTTTCTAGCTGTCATGGTAACTCAAAGCGGAAAAAAGAGAGCCGCATTTGCGCATGCGGTTGTGACGTCAGCGCAGCAGGTGCAAAGAGCCCATTATTCCTGAAAAACGCAGGGATTCACCAACTCAAATTTAAGATGCTTTAAGACAACCAGGAATTAAATTTAAGACCTGTATCACAACATAAACTTACCAAAGAAAGTTGCATATTTTTTTAATAATAGTAAGCAAGTAGTATATCATGGTCTGGCTAACTGGCGATAAGTTACACATATGCAAAAAAAGTTTGCTAGCTAGCAAGAGTTTCTTAGCGGCTAGTTAGCGGAAGCCTCTTGAGTCACAAATTGCAGTGAAGATGTTTAAGGTTCAAACCTTTGCCTGACAGAAAAGTCACCAATAAAATACAAAAGCTAATAGGCCTGCCACAACAAAAGACCTGGGATTAACTTATTTAAAGTCAACTTCATTTTTAAATGAAGACATTTTAAGAATGCGGATTATGACAGACGGGTGTGTTTTTCATTCTTCTCTGCTTTCCCTTTCCGTCAGGATAGCGTGTGTGAGCTCGCCCAGCGTCTACCAGAAGCTGAAGCAGGGCATGGTGGACGGCTCCGGCAAGGTGTCGGCCGTCGTGCTGGAGTACGACCGCCGCTTCGCCGCCTACGCCGACGACTTCATCTTCTACGACTACAACGAGCCGCTGTCCCTCCCCTCCGGCGTGGCGCCGCGGAGCTTCGACATCGTCCTCGCCGACCCGCCTTACTTATCCGAGGAGTGTCTGAGCAAAGTGGCCCAAACCGTCCAGTACCTGAGCAAAGGCAAAGTGCTGCTGTGCACAGGTGAGAACAAGAGGAGCTGATGGGAGGGGAAATCTGTAACGCTCTATTGTTTTAAATCAACGTCTTCTGGTTCTGCCTCCATAGGAGCCACCATGGAGAATGTTGCCAAAGAACTGCTGGGGGTAAAAATGTGCAGCTTTTTGCCCAAACACAACAGGAACTTGTCCAACGAGTTCCGATGTTTCGTCAACTATCCTTCGGACCTGTTGTGAGGCCGAGGAAGCGGGAACCTTGGACACCCGCTGTTTCCAGGAGGAAGAGCTTAAATACGGCATTCAGGACAGCAGGGAGAAAGAAAAAGTGGACAATTTAATTTGCTGCAAAATCATTTAACAGAATCATAATCTGCTACTGTCATTAGACTAGACATTACTGAGTTGTTTTTTTTTTTAAATATTAGTATTGTTTTAGCAAAACCCGTGAAGTGTTTTCAACTTTTATTATGCATTTTTCATTCATTACATCAAAGCGAGTGGGCCTTTTCCTGCTCTCGTGTCTCAGTGGATCTACCTCAGAAAGGGAAATCAGAAATTTGCACATTCAACACATTTCTGTTCTCCATTAAACTGATTGCTGAAAAGTTGCAACTCATGCCTGAATCACGTGACCGAGCCCGAGCTCTAGTAGCTTTTCATTTGAGTTGTCTCACAAATATCAGAAATAAACATTTCCAATAGTCAACACTTTATATCTGATAGTATAAAAACAATAGTTCAGTTGAAATAAAAAATTTTTTCCCC
The DNA here is from genome assembly GCF_003331165.1 of Xiphophorus hellerii. Classification (NCBI taxonomy): domain Eukaryota; kingdom Metazoa; phylum Chordata; class Actinopteri; order Cyprinodontiformes; family Poeciliidae; genus Xiphophorus; species Xiphophorus hellerii. The sequence continues at coordinate 6,950,455 of NC_045678.1, forward strand.
CATTACGCACTAATTCAGCATTGATACCAATAAGTTTTGTGTGAGTAAATATGAATTTAAAACATAACTGGATGTTTCTGTGTGTTTGAGTTGAGGAATGAACTGCTCTAAACAAATGTGGGGTGAAGGAAGAAAGTGATTCTGTTCAAAAATGCTCACAAACGATTTTAGTATCTCTCTTTTTTTTTTTAAATTATATTTTAATAATTCCTTTTTTTATTATTTAGGAAAAAGCAAGACAGCTAAGCTGATTTAGTAATAGTAATTTAAGTTACACAATATTATGCACAAGCCTATTTTTTAGCATATACAATTGTTTTAAAGTTTAAATTGTTTTAATTTTTTTTACCCTCTTGTCAGCCTCATAATTCAAACAGAATCTCTAGACTGTAAAGTAGAAATTGGTTTCTTAATCGAAAATTGTCTTTTAATCAAACCGTGACCCTGAAAATCGGAATCAAATCGAATCGCTTCCCTAATAAAATGATGACTGAGCTTTATAAAAACGTTGCCGCGATAAAAAGTGGAAGACGGTTTACCAGGATAATGTTTCAAAAGCAGGGGTCCGGCGCGTCTTGGTTTCCAGAGGTTTTTATATTAGTAGTAACAGAGTAGAGGAGGGAACCCTACAAATGGGAGACACGGGAGAGAGAAAAAAAACCTGTGGTCACGACTTGTAATTACGTCGTGCCCACAAATTGGAACAAGTCGTTCCCACTAGTCATTAAGTCGTGGACACGAGTTATTAAATTAAGCCTCTTAAATTTTGGTTTAAGAGGCAGAAAGACAACAAACTGAAGGAGACAATATTCTGTGGTAATGCTTTAATAAAACCTTGGTGTGTTTTTTCCGGTTAAATAAAACTCGGCAGCTGAACTGTAGCTACTTTCCCGACCAGTAGATGGCAGCATCGGTCGCGGAAAATCATGTTAAAAAATCCTGGAGACCCAGATTAAGAAGATAATTGATAGATTGGTGGATTTTTGCGAAATTGGGACATGCAAAACAAAATTTATACAGAGCTCTAGCAAAAAGAAAATGATAAATATATGTATTTTTTATCATTTTAATGTTCAGCCTCTTTACTCTTATTATTACTTCAAATTAAAATCTGTTGCAACCACTTACGTCCAGTTGTTTCTTGAATTTATAAATAAAGTCTTCCTGGGTGTATAATTTTCGAGTCCAATTGTTCAAATTCAGCTTTTGTTTAACCGAAGCTGTCTGTCCGTGTGTCAAAGGTCATATGCCCCCCCCCGTCTCCTTTATGACTTCTTCCCAGTAGAGAACATCTGTCTGGTTTTGGGCTTTCCTCCCTCCACGCTCTTGTTGCTGCTCTGGCCGTCTCGCTCCTTCTCCATCAGCGGCACGCAGGTGCACCCCACGGCCACGGAGACGTAGATCTCGGTGTAGGAGTGGCGTCCGCCAGCACAGGAGCCCGTTCTCCGCAGGATGACGGAGGGAGCGAAGACTGGGGCGCTGCGGTACTGCTGGCTCTGCCCTCCGTACGGCCCGACCAGGCAGCCCTTACACAGGCAGTAGGCCTCCGGGATGTAGCGGGGGTATCTGTTCGGGTCGTACGAGATCCTGGGAAACACATTCAGCACAAGGCTTACAGTAAGTAACTAATCCAAGTTTGTTTTTTTTTTTTGTTTAATTTACTTAATTGCCCTAAACCGGATTGTTTGTAATTCGCGTTTTTATTAGGATCAGCCTGGACTCCTCTCCTCTTTACTGGGATGAAAACACAATTACTGTGATTTACAGACTGATTGTTTGCGACCGGATTTAAACCAGATGTTTGTGCAAAGTGCCCTAAATAGACTTTTTCTGACATTTAGTAAATGAACTAAATATTACCAGTTATTCACTCCTAGTTTTTATTATTGGTTTGAAAACAGAACAGGCAACTAATTGTTAATAAAAAAAATAAAATAAAATAAAATAAATTTCCGCGCGGCTGCTCCTACCTGTAGGCCCAGGGGGAGATGCTCCGCAGGTTGACCGGGAGGCGGGTCTTGGTGTCCGCCGGGCTCGGTGTCGCGGTCGGGCAGGTGAGGTTGAGTTTGTCCCGGGGCTCCAGCTGCAGAGCGTGGTGGAAGGCGCTCATCACTCCCACCGAGAGCCGCCCGAACATCTGCTCCAAAATCTCCTCCGGCAGGTCCAGACAAGGCCGGGTTCTGGTGGTTTTCTTCCGAACCCGTGCCGTCTCTGCCAGCCAGGCTGGCACCAGAACCACCAGCAGCAGCAGCGAAATCAGGACGCAGATCCGACACCGCATCGCTGCGTTTTGTTGTGCCACGTAGCGCGCAGCTTAGACCGCTTCGTCGTGTTCCCTCTTCTTTCTGATCAGATAGCAGTAGGAAGTTCGTTTTGTTTTTTAAGCTTTACTCCCAGAAGTCATTTGTTCTGTGTTCACGGAGGATCGGTGCGCCCTGGAGTCTGGAGCAGACAAACAACCCGAGCCACAGGCGCGCTGCCAGGAAAACTGCAGAAACATTTTTGGCTCATCACATCCACAGCGCCGCCAGGTAGAACACTCGTCACAGAAAGGATAAAATGCTGATAATTGATTTAGATCTTCTCCTTTCTGTTCAAAACGTCACCAAAAAAAAAGCGATTTCCTATTCTCTGCTGCGTGCACAAAGCCCGCCGGGCGCACAGAGCGATGCGCTGCGCCATTCCACGGACATCTAAATCAAACTGAGGCGATGACAGGAAAAGTGATCCCCCTCCTCAAACATCGGCCTGTGGCTGTGAAATAAAAATATTCCAGCGATCATGAGAGCAGCTGATGTAGGCTGGGATTCCTCCCGGCTGCCCTGATCCCCCTCCCTGTTCAGGTCCGGCCGGGAGAAACTGGGATCCGTCACTTTGACTTCATCGAGCCAAACACGTTTTGAGGCAGATTAATCCTGATTAATCTGGGGTTTTAATAAACCAGTTTAAACCCTTTTCTCTATATTTTTCTTAAAAGTCAGTTTAATTGGCAGTTTTGTGAAATGTGATCACTTTTTACTTATGGGGTTTAAGTAAAGTTGTCTTCTTTTTTTTTTTTTTTTTTTAGCTCTACATCATGTTATAATGTTATTCCCTCGTCAAAAACACCTGGAGTGTTACTTTGAGTCTTTCATGCATGTTTGAGAAATCCTTTAATCTCCATGGCAACCGTTCAACTACGTAAAACGCCTGGATAGACCTAGCTCCGCCTTCGAAGACAAAGCTCCTCCTCAGCGCTGCAGCCTCCTCCACTCGGCTCCTTCAGACTAGTCAGCAGCAATTAGCAAACACCTGCTGGAGCTGAGCAACTGCTGAGCTCAATATAGGAGCTACTCCTCAGAGCAACGCTAGTATAAAAACATTATTAAAGGGTTAATAGAGGAGTCATGTTGCAATGACTTCCTGAAGGCGGAGTTTCAGATAGAGCAGGAGCTTCTTAAAGTGACGGCAGCCCAATTTCAAGGCATTAAATTAGGAAGTCAAATTTATATTAAGCCATATTAGATATATAGAGCTTTTTTTTATATATAACAACTGAAGGTAATATAGTTACTTGATTGTGCTATAAAATGGCATTACGTGCCTGGAAAACACATAATACTGATCCTTGAATGAACACATTTAAACCTGAAAAACCTAAAAGCAGAGATGTAGAAAATTATCTACATCTCATTTATGACTTCCATGGCATAGAAATCATAAAATTACTTCCATGCCATGTAGTTGCACATTTGCACCCAAGAAACTCTTTGTCCATTTATAGTCCCGGTATCTGAAGGACAGCAGAGATCCAAATCCACAGGAAACAGATTAAAGTGCAACAGGTGCATCTCTGCGGTCAGGATTTGAATAACATCTCAGAAGTAGTTCTCAGATCTTTTCACATTTGTCACTCTGATTCTGAATAGAACGATGGACATTTCATATAAACTGAGAATAAGGAAGAGATCAAGAAAGAAAGAGAGATTTGACTCCTAAAAGTGAGGTCAGAGGTCTAATTTAAGGTTTTCCTTTAAGTTTTAGGGAAAATTTGCTCTCAAGGAAACGCCTCTCAAAGATTTCTCTGGAGTAGTTAACAGTTTATTTAAAAAATACTCAAGAGACCAAAAAATAAAAATAAATATGAATTCATTTGAGCCAAGAGTTGGATTAGATCCGGTTTGCTGAGACATTTTTCATCTCTAAAGAGGTTTACTCACACATATACTGACTGTGTGTGTCTAACAGGTGCTTTTTTAAAAATTCATTCAGGTTTGTTTTTGCTTTTTATAAATATGATCCTTCACAGGAGAACATTTCAACCTCTTCTTCCTCGTCTCCGATCAGGAGGCCAGTCGCTCGTTACCAGCAGAGGTAAAGCTCTCCGAGTCGATGGATCTACTCCGGTAGAAGTTCGTCTCCCAGATCTTCGTCTGCAAAGTCGTCGTCATCCGCCGGCTTCTTGGCCCCCGTCTTTGGTCTGTCCATCTGAGGACCCAGCGGGTCCACGTACGACGCATCTGCACCCATGAGATCATGAAGTTTCTGAACCTCGTTTTGGTTGAAATGGCTTTGAAACAACACCTTACAGTTTCACACACTGTTCTGTATGAAGGGAGTGACCAAAGCTTTGAGGGGAAACAAAGCAGCTCATCGTATTTTCCTGAACTAGATGGAAACTGTACAGATTCCTCACCCAGCTCTTTTGGGCTGCTGGCTTCATAGGGCTCATTGGACCCAGGAAGTGACCTCATCTTGGCGCTCAGACGCTCCCCCTTAGAGCTGCTGCTGCTGCTGCGGCCGCTGTCTGCAGTGAACACACACCCCGACACGCATCCCGAGTTATCAGCTTGATCGGTAGACCAACTGTTAAAAAGGACTGAAAACCTAAAAAAATCCCCTCCCCAGTTCAGCAGCTCCGTTTCTACGGCTGCAGTAAGAAGAGTCCCCGCTCCCCAAAAGGAAATCTGCACCACCGAATGATCTGGATTTACTGCTGCTCTGTGACCCGGGCTGCAGCTGCTCAACCACGTTTTCCTCCCAACTTTCCCAGTGAATAAATGTAAACGTCTCACTTTGAGCGTTTTTAAGCAGCAACACCAAGCTGACTTCCACACTGTATGGAAGAAAACGCAGTGCTGCCATACTTAAAAAAATAATAAATAAATAAAATTAGGGTTGAAACGATTCGTCGGATTAATTGTGAGGAATCAATTATTGAAATAATTAAGTAACTTAGTAATCGATTAATTGTTAACTGGAGTATCCAGACTCCAAAAAAGCAAAAAAGATCTACTGAGCGAGTCAGTACTGTACAAAACATGTAGACATTTTGCATTTAAGATTAAAAAAAAAACTTTTTAAGCGCTCAACCCAAATCTTACGCGGTATATAGTTTTAGCTAAAATTCTGTAAAAACAAGAAGAAAAAACAAGCATAGAAACTCCTGTTGAGCACCTTTTGCCATCCAATAATCAATTAATCCAAAACATGATCAAGTGATCAGTCCTACACAGTATTGAGCGTTTCACACACTGATTGTAGCATTTTTTTCCCTACAAATGACAAATCGTATGCTAAAGGAATGCCGCCATCGCATTTTGGACAGTGGAAAGTTTACGCATATTTTAATGCATTTCTAATACTCTATGAAAAAAAGGCTTAAGTGGTTAATTGAAAAATCTGCATTATCCGATTAATCGTCAAAATAGTCAACGGAATAGTCGATTACTAAAACAATCATCAGTTACAGCCCAGGGAAAAACAACAGTTTTTATTTGCAGTGGCATAATCTTAACACGATATAATCCAATATAATTAGAACAGATGTACTAAACGAAAGTTTTTAAAAAAATCCTCAATTTAATAAAGAGTTGCTTTTATCAAACACTTTTTTACATCACCAAGTCCTGTAGTATAACGTGTCACATGACGGGACCTTTGACCTTTTCCTCTTTACACAATCTCTCTCTCTATATTGTCCAGGGTCCTCTCTTCGATTTCCTGCAGATGTTACATTTCTATGGCAGAAGGTTGGATTCATGTCTGGTGAAGCATTTGGGATTTCACTGGCCCACATGTTTTAGCAGTCTGCTCGACGGGCTTTCCCTCAGAGTCATCCAGGAGCGTCCCGGGCTGCAAAACTCAATCTCATCCTAATCCCACCGCAACAAACAATTCCAAAGTCCAGCAAGACTCCCCGTATTAGCAGCTATTGTTCCCGCGGCCATTCCCTGACCTACGACAGTCAACACTCTTAAACGCTGAATTCTCCGGATCATATTCCCACCAGAGACAAACATGAAGTGATGGACTCCAGATGAAACATCCCAACACATTTTTTTTTAACTTTATAAAGTTAAAAACAGTCATTTTATCAAGCTGACGGATGTATTTCCAAACTGAACAAACATACTCGGATCAAATGCTGCTGTTTTGTTTTTGGGGGGTTTTTTTGTCTTTAAATCCAGTGTGAGATTATGTCAGTGCAATAAAAATGAATTTATTTTTAAACCAAGGAAGCTAATAGGGAGTGCTTCAGTAAATCTGAGTTTTGGGCTCAGAGGACAAACATGATCGGCGTCCAGAGGACAAACATCTGGCTGCCAGGTAGCCTTGGAAACTGCAGACGACGATGTCTGAGAGCTGAAAAACAGGAAAGAGGCCCGATGTTCCTCTCCCACTCACAATCCCAAATATCTCACACCAGGCCTCCCAAACTAACAGGCAACTGAAACTTCTGCTGGAAAATGCTTTTTTCCCCCCCCCTTCCTCTTTCTTGGAGCGACTGGGAAGCGTTTCTTTGCTCAGAATATTCAGCAGGGAGACAACAAGATGAAAACGGTCTGGTTTTTCCCTTCTCACTTTCCTCTCTGAAATTGCATAAGCAGACTTAAAAAGACAAGTCCAACTTTCTTGCGTCTGTGCACGTGATTTCCACAAATGAGAAAAATTACAAATAGCAGCGAATGTCTGTGGGAGACCGACTAGGTGAGGAAAAAGCATTGGATAAGTTAAGTATTAAGGCTGAAATTCATCCTGAATGCTTAAAATAAAGTCCAGACTTAATAGAAAAGATTTTAAAGTTTCATAAATTTGCGTTTTCAGTACAAACACTCGGTTCGGTTCAACCTCACGGCTTCCCGTCAGAAGATTTGTGGGTCAGGCTCGGAAAGTTTTGACCAGAATCTTAAAACAAAGTTGGATCTCATAAAAAGTTTCGCAAAGTCGCCCATTTTCTGCTGCGTGAGTTTAAATTCACCGCTCAGCACGCACTGTAAAAAATGTTTGTATATTTAACAACGATAAAGGGTCAAATTGTGACCAAACAAAATATATTTAAAGCTGTTGATTTGACGTGAAAAAAATAAATCAACCGGTGAAAACGATATTTTGTACATTTCGTACATTCATTTTATAGGCTGTTTTGATGCTCATTTTTGGGAAAGACGTTAGTCTTTTCCCCTCAAGTTAAAAAAATGTGTTTTTTAGTGAAACATTGGCTCTGGCATAATCACACTGCCTTCTGACTGCGAAACAAGTTACAATCGATGGGATCCTGGTAACCACAGCTGCTGGCGTTTTACTGTAAAAAAAACAAAACAACAACCAACAGGCGTTATGCAGAGGAATCACTCAGCTATCCGTACGTACCTGAGTCCAACAGTGGACTGAACTGTTTAGGCTCAGGTTGAGGCTCTGGACAGCAGAGAGGAAATGGGGAAAACAAGCCAAGGAAAAGGAAAACAAAAAGGGTAATCAAGATGTAAAATGAGGGGCAATTAAGATTTTTTTTTGTTTTGTTTTTACTCTTGCTACTCTTACCTGCTTTGGCATTTTCTGGTGCGGTGCAAGAAAATAACGAAAAGCATCAGATGTTTTATTTGCATTAGTCAAATCAATAAAGTCTCGAAGAAAGAAAGGAAGAAAGAGACCCTGAACATTTAAGACCGAATAAGTGCAAGGATTTATACACTGGATCCAGTTACATGCTCTGGCTCTACTACACTATAAAAAGAGCAACAACAGCAAAATATCAGGGTTTCCTAATCTACTCTATCCAAACACAGACACATAATGGACATCCTGGCAGCAGCACACACATTATCAGCTGACAGCTAGTTGTATATTTACATAAGAACACCAGAGGAGCCTTTCTCATGGCTACAGGCACTTCTAGTTTGTCTGGACTGCATTTAAAATAAAACCATGTGATGAAGCCAGGTTTCCAGTGTCTGAGTCAGTGCACACGTCTCTGTTTTTTTATATATTTTTTTTATGAAGGCATGATGAAGGAGAGCTAGAAATGGGGCCTCAATTAACGATACCCGTAACGTCGGACTTCGTAGGAGAGGTGAGGACAGACGTAGAGATGATGGCTGCGGCGGACGGCAACAACAGAGGCGACAGAAACAAAAGCAGAAAATGTCAGAGAAACAACAATGGGAATGATTTGAACTTTTGATGTCAGAGAAAAAGAATAAAGAAAAGCCATGAAAAGAACCGCAGTTCATTAACACAAGTATGTAGAATTCTTCCCATGATGTCTATAATGAAAAAAACCCAAAAAACCTTTTTTTTTTTTTTTAATTTAGCACCATCTAGTGGTGAATTTACAGACTGCAATCAAATGAACAAAGAAGTGAGGAGCTACTATGATCAAAAAAGAGAGAAAATGCTTTAATGCTTCCATTATGGATCCCTACAGGTAAGGAAGAAGATGACCGACACTGGAGCTATAAATAACTCAGTCTATTGTAGCAAACAGACACAAACGTATTCATACTTCCTGTCCTCCCATCCAAACAGACAGTTTTGGATCTGTTTCTACTATATATATCACACCTATAATGAAATAAAAAAGTGAAAGGCTTAAGAATGCTTGTTTGATCTCAACACAAGTCGTCTGTATGATAAAAACAAGCAAAAACAAGAACACTGAAAGTACAAAGCTTTTATTTTGTAATTTGTCGGGTTTTTTTTGTTTTTTTTAAACCCACGTCTAGGTTTTACACTGAGATGTAAAAATCCCCTCCATCCACTTGGTAGTTTTATCTAAACATTGGGTCAAACACTGAACCGCCGATTAGAAAAGAGGCTGGAAGGCGGCCATTTTGAAAAAAGCCAGGAGCTGATCAGACTTCACTAAATCTCTTCCGCAAAATAAAATCTGAAATCGTAAAGATGGTGAAATGATGCTGTACTTGAAGACTGCTCACCAGGTGAATATTAGCATTTTACCTGCTAAATAATTAGCATAAGGTGGAGCTAGCTACCAAACAACTTGTTATTATGTCAAAATACACGGGCAAGGTTTTATAAAGCTTTGTGTACTGAATAGTGATCTTGCTGTTGAGGGTCATTTGTTTCTTCAATATAAGTCTTGTTACACAAAAAGATTTTTTAGTCTCTTAATGCAGAACAAAAACAAAATCACAAATTTTGATCCCAAATTTAGATTTTGTCCAGTTTTCCAAGTTATGATTTACTCTTTCAACGCCGCTCTTCTGTTAGCTTCACATCAAACCTTTGTCTCTTTAACTCAATTTGTTGAAGCCTTTTAATTGAGCCTTCATCTAGAAATAAGCCACACTCCAGATAAAAGTCTAAACTGGTAAATAACGTTATTTTCACGTCACCATACAGGTTCAGATGGAAATAATGGACATTTTAAACGTTTTCAATGCAGGGGCAGCAAGAACGACGTGTGACGGCGACTTACACTCACCAGCACTCCCTGTGCTGCCCTCCCTGCGACCTCTGGCGCTGTTCTCTCGGCCCGACTTCACTCTCTGCCAGGAGAACGATTGGAGAAGAGAACGAGAAAGATTTCAGGGTAAAAACTAGCATATCTGAGCAATTCAAACGGTCCCTGAAAGTTATTGTGGAAAATTTGATATTTGAAACCAGGTGCAGTCAGACGTTGAAACAGAAATATTTGCATGACATTCACAGGTTCTGTTGATTGATATGGGTTTCCAGAGTTTTCACCGCTACTGAACCTTCTCACCAATCAATCAATCAATCAACCAATCAATCAAGTTTTATACTTGTAGCACATTTAAGCAACAAGGCAGTTCAAAGGGCTGTGCTTCAGAAAAACATAAAAAGGCGTCATAGAAACATCATGGTTGCCGAATTGTGAATCCAGTAACGATACATTTTGTCGAGTGCAGTACGTCATACTGATGGTTATTCCTTAATGTTAATAAGAGCAGATGTTCTGTGAGTATATACAAATACTACTGGTTATTATTTTTTAATTTTTGGCAAAGTAGCGCAGGCTATCAGCTGTTTTCCATGTGGCAATTTGTGAGATTAAAAAGCCAAACTTTCCAGCTCCGTTTGTCCCTCTCAGGCCGTTTTTTCCAGTCCGGCCGGATTTAGAATCAGCTGGTGATGGTTTGATAAATTCATCCTCCTGGAGCACTCCTGGCTCTGCTCACAGTCTCCGCAGCATAACTGTTAGCACAGCGTTTTAACATCGGATTATATTCCCTCTCAGTATTTGATTAGGAGCTGAATGGAGAGAAGATCGTAAATACTGCATCTATGAAGACAGGCGTGAGATTTCTCCTGGATCCCGGAGTTGAACGATGATTCCCAGGACGTTTCCAAGCAGCTGAGTATTGTCTCTGTTGCTGTTCTGTGAAGGCTTCATGTTGTTTTTTTCTTAGAGAACATTAATTAATGAACAAATAGTATTGTGAAGACCAACCAAACACAGCAGGATAGGACAAAAATAGTCAAAAAGCTCAATGTGGCGTCGGGTTTTAAACCAATTGGACCCTAAAGGAACGAATCGCAGTTTGAGATTGCAACACGATGAAATGTGACAAAGTTCAAAGGAAGTGAATAATTTTGCGAGGCAACGCTCGTGTTTCAGGTGGCACTGATCAAACTTTACGTAAACTGAGCCATCCACTCGGTTACTGACAGCCAGGGATTAGACAGCTGTGAAGCATCTGCTCCTCTTTCGACACAATCGGCGAAGAGGATCATCTGGTTTAAACTTGGTTCTGACGCTGCAGATACCGACATCCCGCTTTGTGGCAATAAGAACACAGAGCATGTTTTCAATCAGCACGCTGCGTGGGTTTGGGAACGGACGAAACGACACCGTGACCTGACAATGATGTGATTAAGGAGACGGCAAGATGTGGGATGCATCAACACAGGCAAGCTTTTACTCACAGGCTACGGTGCTAACACGGTCAAAACCCCAACACAGCATTACTGTACTGTACAATACATACATACATACTGTATGTGGCTAAACATTTGTTTTAGTCTTCCCTACAACCAGATTTCTGGTTAAATCCTACAAAGAATCAATAAAAAAAAAAATCTACCCAAACTCTTTACTCACTACTAGTTACAACGCCTTGCAAAAGCACTCGTACGCTTTGAGTTTAGTCATGCTCAAACCATAATTGTCAATGTTTTTAACTGGATTTTACTGTTGCACAACTGTATAGGAAAACTATGCGCATGATCCTAACTTTTTTTACAACAATAAAATCTGAACAGTGTGGTGCATGCTTTGCCCCTCTCAGTCAGTGCTTTGTGAAACCACTTTTCACTGCTATTGCAGCTGCAAAGTCTTTTAGTGTACGTCTTTACAAGCTTAACACAATAGTTCAAAGTTCAGCCAGGATGGATGGAGAACATCTGCAAACATCAGTTTTAGTTACGGAATCTCAAATGAATGTAGACTCTGGGCGTTTTTGTTGTTGATGTTGAGCCTCCAACAGGCTCTTTGAGGATTGTCTGGTATTTGCCATATTTGGTGCCAACTTCTCATCAGCACAAACCAGATTTAGACTCTGCTGAAAACAAAACATCCCCACAACATGATGCTGCCACCATGGTGATTAATGTTCTCCTCATATATCTCTATGTCGGCTTTAATTGTGCCAGACTCAGTCTGTTTTCAGATGATGGACTGAACAAGAGCTCTGTGAGATGTTCAACTCTTCTCAGGAGTTTGTGTTTAAAAATATATAATTTTCCTTACATTTTAAAGTTAATCTCAACTTGTGTGTATTTGGGGAAATCGCATATAATTCCAATACTATACATGAAAAATGTAAGTTTCTGAATGAAAAAATCACTTCCCTTGACCACTAAAAGATATCAAACATTGTGCTCTAAACGTTTCATCCCAAAAAACAGGAGTCAGCGTAAGTGCTTTAAATGAATTATAGTAGTAATAAAAAACAGTAAAAAGCACTCTATACAAGAGTAGAAAACTGTGGTTCATCTTAGCAGAACGCATCGATTTTCACAGCTATGTGAGAATTTGCGTCTAATACACACACACACCCACACACGCACCCACACACACACACACACACAGTCGTCTTTTCATCACACGTTCATTCGTGGCTGTTTTCACGTTTATTGCGCTGTCCGGGTTAGTCTCGATGTTTGCAGTTTTCTGGAGCGCAACGCGAAACTCTACGTCGTTCAAAGCAAATATATTAAATTGACATTAACAGAGACACAGCGGGACGGATCATCCGGGAAATAATGGACGGGGAGAGTCTGACTAAGACTAACTGGATGTCAGACACATTCTGGGGCTGATTATGTGTCTCTTCTTATGTCCAAGCCCAAATGAGCAACGTTCAAAAACGAGCCCAAAAAACCACAACCCACGACTCATTAAATTTGCAACCGACTTTAGTAAAAAACAAGCCCAAAGTCGTTTATAATACTTGGACTTAGCGACAGAAAATAGTTCCAGTTTTTCCAGCAACAAAACGCACATCTCTCTCCTCCTTCCATTGTTTACATTTCTGCCACTGCGAGCGATCAGCTGCTGCTGTAGCATAGAAACGGCGGACACTCCCCAAGACGTGTAGGGGAAATAAAATTAAATTCCAAAAGAAAAACTGTAACGCGCGGTAACCCTCCGTGATTTGGATAAGTAACTTTAATCTGATTGCTGGATTTGAAATAGTAAGCGTTAGATTCCTCGTGACTGAAAAAAGTGATTCAACGTCACTGCTGGGCACACGCATCGTTCAACCAGACATAAACATATATAGATATTTTGTTTACAAACTCCACTGAAGTTTATTTCACACTTCAGGTTGCAACAAAACACACTACAAACCATCTTTACAGTGAAACACTTTTGTGTAACTGTTTTTTTCTTTTCATTCATCCGTACTGCTTTCTGCTCCCCCTCCTGCAATGGCGCTGCGCCCCCCTTAGGGGGCGTACCCCACACTTTGGGAACCACTGCCATGAATATATAAAAACCTGGCACACACACACCTGCTCTCTGAGCTCCTTCATCTTCTCCACCTTCTTCAGCTTGGTGGCATATTCCTGGACTTCCTTCAGCCCCATGTCTGTCGACAGCCTCACCAGGAAGCGCAGGCCTGAACAGGAGCACAGAAATTATTTTCATTTTCTTCACAATGTTGAAGAATTTCCTCATACTACTGAAGACTATGACACAAAACAAAACAGCAGCTTACACTCCACGTTTTCCGGAAACCTTCGATGGATCTCTTTGTAGGTTTCCAGAGCTTTCTGGTAGTTTCCTGGGAAAAGGGAGTGAAAAAGACAAACCTGTTAGTAAACATTTGATTGATAACTTTCCAAACTGACTTTGTTGAATTATTAATTTAGTTTTATTCTCACCACTTCTTCTGTAACAGCTCGCCACTATTAGCTGCCACTTCACATAGTTTGGCCTGTGGGACACAGCAGATCATTTCCAATCAGAATGGATGATCCTTGGCTTTCATGTGAGCAGAATTTATTTCAAAATTAATATTATCATGTTATTTATTGTGTCGCTTTATTTTGAATTATGTCTTATTTCGCTTTGTGTCAGGTCTAGGGCTAGACTGTATGGCTGAAAAATACACACACAATAAGAGCGTCTCATATCTGTCAATGTTAACAATCGTCAGTATTGATAATTATTTAGTTTTTTTTGTTTTAAATATATGAAATACTGCCAAAATGGTGACATGACCTTTCCTGTTTTATGCACAGTTTTCACTCCACGCCGTATTTTTCAGCAGCTGCGCGGCACGGTGGCGAAACATGAAACTGCTACTGCGCAAGTTACTCCACGGGTTGTTGCTAGGTAACCAAAGAGTGAGTTAGTTGATGTTACGAGGCTGGCTTATCTGGCCGTGAGAAGTTGAGCAGTTAAAAGTCTCTCCTCTTCCTCCATCCCCCAGAATGCCGTGCGGTTCTGGATCAGAGTTTAGTGAATATTCTCCATTGAATATTCTATCAGACGTGTTGTCTATCGATTTTGATCACGTGTCTATCGCGAGACGTAAATAGTTTTCTATGCAGATCATCTTCCAAATACATTGACTCACTGTATGAGCGTTGCTCGTTCAAAGTACTGGATGGCCTTCTCACAGAACTGGGTCTCGATGTAGTAAGCCCCGAGCCACTCGATCACGTCGATGTTGGAGGGAAAGTACCTGAAAGACTGAGCAGCACCGCAACGGATTAACAGCATTTCACGACCTGAAAAGTCAAGTGTGATCTTTCACTGTGTTAAGAGAGAAGCAGCTCCTCTCTCACCTCACTGTAGTACTGGAAAGCCTGGGACTTGTCCCCCTCGTCGTCGTGCAGCTTTCCCAGTTTGGCCAGTACATGTGGATCTGTGGGAGTGGCGCTGATGACCTGCATCAGCCACTCGATCGCTTGCTGAGGGTCTCCGAGCTGCTCGTAGCTGAAAGCAAGATGTCAAGGGCCGACGGACGCTTGCATGACATCACAGACGGAGGTTTAACTGTCCAAACCAGGTGAAGATACAGAAACCGTTTTGTTTACAACCACGTGGAAACGCTTTCCCTCGTTGGACCTCACAGGTTTCATGGTGGATACAGGTGAGCCAGCTGATACATGACTTCAGCGCTGCTCCTCAGAATTGAATGAAGCTTCAGGAAGCAGTCCAGGCCCTCCTCCAATCTGTTCAGTCTCTCATAGGACAAACCTACAGGAGGTAAATAGCAAAAATGGCTACAAGTTATTCATTATACAATTTATACGATATAAATACCAGGGATGTTCCCATAAATCAGTTTGACCGAAACAGGGCTATTATATTGTATGAAACGCATTTCATACAATATTATAAAACATAAAAAGATGAAAATGAACAAACAATTCGATTCCTTTTAGTTTTTTTATTTAGTTTTCTTCTCTAGAGGCCTTTATTTTGAAAGTATCCAGGCAGGAAGGGGCTAGAAAGGAGGCAGGAAAGACATGAAGTAAAGGTATCGAGTTCGAGTCTCCTTCTTTAAATAAGAAAATAAATGTTTCATTGTTATATTTAGCAACTTTTTAGACAAAAAATAAATACATTAAAAAACTTGGTTTTGGCCAAAGTCGGAATCAGTAGGTCAGATTTTTTTAAAATTGGAGTTCGGCCAGAAAACTGCAATCGGTGCACCCCTAAAAAATGCCATATTTACTGTGATTTTATGGCAGATGTTCTGACAGCGGTCAGCTTTTAAGAAATAGAACCATCAGTACTAACAGACAGGTGGACAAACACATGGATGGACGGAAGATTTTGCGTATGAGACGATCAATACCCTTTTCATTTTCCTTACTTATCCAAATTTGGTAGATAAAACATTTCCAGGTTGTGTAGGAACCATGCAATGGAACCTAATTTCCAACTTACCAATATTTCAGTAATAACAGACCAAACTAAATTGGTGCTTAAGGCTTGTTTTGCAGCTGTAGATGTGATGAAAAAATGATTTTGCGCCAGGGACATTGAGCTACAAAATCAAAGTGCTGAATAGACGCCGTACCCAGGTTAAAGAGGGCCTCGGTGCACGAGGAGTCATTCCTCAGTGCCTCTTTGTAGAACTCAGCAGCCTTTTCGTAGTCCTTTTTGACAAACAGCGTGTTGCCCTTGTTGATAAGGGCGGCGGGGTTGTAGCGATCGGCGTTCATAGCGAGGTCAGCGTATCGGTCAGCCTGATCATAGTCCTTCTCCTGCAAAATATTGAAGAAAAAAGGTGAAAAAAAAAACAAGAATTGAGACTCTTATTCATCACTTCTGCATTACCATTCTTGCTTTTTAACACCAACTGCATCTAGATCCATCGTTTCACTTAACATTCCAGTATGTAAGTACAGACGTGTTGTTTTTACGAGGCTACGAGAGTCTTACCAGGAAATAGAGGAAAGAAAGGTTGGTGGCTGCAGCGCTTTTCACTCGGCTGTCCTTCTTCTCGAATGTTTTCAGAGTTTCCACCGCCTGTTCACACGTGAAAACTAAACGTTAGGAGCGTTCACCTTTGTGTGAGTCTCTTTTGTCCAGAAGAGAGTTCTTTCTTCCTGTGCCGTCAAAAGCATTGATACCCCTGACACATTCTGTCAAATTAACACCACACACACACACACACACACACACATAACCATGTATTAAAATGAGATTTTACATGATAAACCAACACACAGACAGTAAATTATGGTGAACTGTCAAAATAGTTTAAGAATTTTCTTACAACTAGAAATAGAAATAATGGCGGCTGCATTACCGTCACTGATAAATAAAATTCAGTCCAACCAATTACTTTCAACAATCAATTATTAAATGGAATCCATCCATCATTAATCATCCCATCTGATTGAGCTTGAATGAATTTACCAAGAAGAAGCGTTAAGAAATGTTGTCTGTAGATGTGTGAAGATGGTTGCAGCAAATCCAAACGTCTTTAAGATGAAATTGCTGCAATAGATCACTGCACAATATTGCCTCCTAGTGGATGAATATATAAATGCATCCCACACTTTAAATGATTAATAGGGGAATAAAATTATACACTATGATGTGTTGGTCTACCACATAAAAAAAAATCACAATAGATTAAAAAATAAATAAACAATGAAGAAGGTGGTTGTAATGTGGCAAAACGAGGAACAGTAGATAATCTGACTACAGGGTGCCTCTCCTGGTTGATAGCAGAACTTGCAAAAAGTTAAAATCACATTTATTTACACTTTTTAAATTAAATAATTTAGTAAAAAAGTGTTTCAGGTCTTAAAAACATGTCAATAATAAAACATTTACCACTTTAACGGAGACTTTCAAAGCATCCAAGTTCTTCGATTTTAAAAAAGAACTAAAAATTCAAAGACGCACAAGTCTGAAAGGTTTGACCTGTTTCAGTGACATGATTCCCTATGCCAGTGTGTTGCTATCACACTTTAACTGCATTATATACATATCAAATTAGAACCCGAGAGTGCAAAAGTGAGCATTTTTGACAAACCTCCAGCTGGGCTGCAGCTGCAGAGACTTTACCGATTATGAAAGCAGCATGAAGGAGTCACGTTCAGGCATCAGATTAAGTCTGGCAACACAAATGGCAAAACTGATGCAGCCACAGTAATGCAGCTGGACGCTGGTGCTGCTCAGTGTCCTCAAACGCATAATGTTACCCAAAGAGCTGCTCTCCTGTCAAGGCTGGACTGTCAGGGTGCACCATCTTACTCCCTCTTACTTTTTAAATTAAGTAATAGTTTCCTTTCCATTCAAAGAGTTTTGCCAACAGCTCTGTGACTTATAAAAAAAAACAACTCGTCCTGGCAGGGCCTTTTTTGGACACTCGTGTGTAGAGTGAAAATTTAAAAAAAACACGATCTAGGTGTGATCATGGAAACGAAAAGCAAACATACCTCAACCTTAGCCACAGAGATGGGAGGAAAATGGGACAAAAGTAGGAGAGAAGGGAGGACAATGAGAAGTGCAATGGCATAAATGATGGCATGCTGTAACCATGACGATTCACATTCATACAGTGGTGAGATGATACAATAAACATTACTCTTTATATGAAACACAAATCCTTCATATATACTAAAAAATAAGGCAAATTCTTAACTTAATATTGCAAAATTGTAATTTATTCTCACACCTAGTTAAAATGTCCTAAACAAAACCTTAAAATAATTCATCTTTTATCGCAGGATCATATACCCACACAGAAACATTTTTGAAAAATCCAACTGGTTTGAGAAAAAAACTAATATTGGAAAAGTTTCACATTAAGGAAAATAGTTTTTAACAAAACAAGACCCTGTCGATCCCTCTCTCTAAGAGCTGCTCTACTTGCAACATTGGGCCGCATTAGAATTTAACAGCGGGGATAATTATTCAGTTATTTAACAATGAAAGCTTTTTATTTTTTAAATCAGATGAAGTCAAATGAAGAAAAAAAAAAATGTAAGACTTGTTTTTCTTCCCTAAAATGTTCAGTGCGAGTCTCTGTGACTGCAATAAAACACAGATTTTATGTAAGGATATTTTTACACATCTTAACCGGTAGGCATAAAGAGCTCTGCATGCATCCCACACAGGCATCAGAAATTACCTTTTCCAGTACAATTTCCCAGCTGAAGTGCACAAACTACAAAGATCAGAGGATTTAGAGCTGAAAGCTGGTGTTATCCTTTACCACGCTACAACCAGGTCACACTCACCTGATTGAAGTCCTTCTGCCTGAGGTATGTGATGGCTTTGTTGATCTCCAGATCATTGGCTAGCTCGACATACTGCGAGCACTTCACCATGTCAACACACCTTAGAAAACATTAAGGCGCTATTTATGTAACACATTGGAAACTTCTTTAGCGACAAAAGCAGCCAAATGAATACATATTAAAGCAAGATTCGGGTTTAAAGACAAGTAATTTCAATGAAACTAAATTTCAAAACAATTTAGATTTTTCTGGGGACTAAATTTCTCAACAGTAGGATGATAAATGAACTACAGTAACAAACCAGTCAAAGCCGCTAGCAAAGGAAGTCTCAATGGCCGGAGCAATGAGTTTGGCTGCAGTCATGATGTACTTCTCAGCCAGGACTTTCCTACGCGCGGAAACACAGCAACACAAAAACAAAAGTACAGACAACTTAAAGGACTAAGAACAAACTGCTGGTGCTGAGGATGAGTGGTGTGAGCTCAGTTCCTCTTACAGATCTCTCTCCATCTGGTGAAGCTTGTCGTTTTTAATGGCCTCAGTGACCATGTTGGAACTGGGGTCATCCTGGAAAAGGTCAAACACACAACATGAAGTCAAATGAAAGCGATTAACTTTTTAATAACACAGCAAAAAATACATATCTACTAAAATCTCAATCTCATTTAGAAAATAACAGCGAATGTGCAAATGCAAGGCTTGAGTTCAGTCATTATTTTTTCAATCAAAAACTTCACAGTTGGATTTCATGAGATAAACAAACACAGAAGTGATGGCTGTGATGAGGATAACAAAGTATGTATTAATTAGAGATTGTTTTATTACAAAAAGGAAAAAAACATTAAATCAGGCAACACAACACTGCATGTTGTGGAAATGATCCAGCGTACACCATCCTCACGGTGAAACATGGTAATGGCGGCATCATGCTGTGTGGATGGTTTTCTTCAGGGAGACAGAAAAGCTGATTTGACGTTACAGAAAGATAAATGAAGCTAAAGACGCTGGAAATTTTGAAAGAAAACTTGTTAGAAGTAGCAACTTGAGACTCGGTGGACATAGCAACCCTGAACCCAGAGATTGCTGCAACGGCTTATGGTTTAGATGTGCTAGAACGACACAATCAGACGCGGAAGCTGACATTCACAGACTTTGTCTATTCAATCTGAGTGAGGTTACGCTAACTTACGAAGACAAAAGTAGGAGAAAGTTTCAGTCTCTAGATATTCGAAGCAGTTTGAGACATTTTCCAAAAGAAACTAAACTAGTTACAGCAAAAGGTGGTTCTACTCAGAGGGGCTGAGCATGACATACATTTTTATTTCTAACAGAAGCTTTAAACCATATATAATTCTCCTTCTACATTTTCAAAAATCCCAATAAAATAGAATAAAATTTAGGGTTTCCCCCAGTGTCACACACTCGTTATCAAGGAAGGGCTGCTGCTGGACTGCCCACCGCGGTTCAGCAGGTTTGAACACATTTCTGTAAGTTTGTGCTGTACAATGAGCCAAATTTTGTACTTTTACAAGCATTTCTGTAACTTACACTGGCTGGGATGTACTTATCTTCATCATCAATGCCCAGTGGAACGGAGATGAGCTTCTGAAAGGCCTTCTTCATCCTCTCTCTGTCTCCAACGGCGTAGTAGCACAGGATAAGGTTGAAGCCGGTCTTTATGTTGGGACTCTCGGTCATGATGTGCTCGAAGGACGTTATGGCGTCCGAGTACTGGCCCAGGCGGACAAACACCACTCCGATATTCTGCATGATCTTGATCCTCAGCTCCTTGTGAACGTTGGAGATCTGATCCAGCGCCATGCGGTAGAATTTGATCGCTTTAGGGTAGTTCTTCTGTTCGAAGTAGATGTTGGCCATGTTGACTTTGAGGCGGCCTAGAAGGGCAAAATCAGATTACTTTTTTTTTTTTTAAATTATCTAGGTATTTGGACGAGTCCATAATTGCATGTAACCCTAGAGTTTCAGAGTCTTGGGAACATAATCAGGCCCAGAGCATCACAAAACCTCCATCGTACTTAGCAGTGGGAGTGTTGTGACACAGAAAGGCTCAATATTTATTTATTTTTTAAAGAACTAGAAGTGAAAAACTAGTATTTTTTCCACTTAAAGCAAGACATTTCCCCATGTTATGAGTGAAATAGTCTGCCTGTGGAACAAGTACTTTTTCATCAATATTAAGAAACTACTGACTTAAATTAATCTCCTATGTCTTGCTGATAAGTTACTTGTAAGTTAGTTTTGTCTTATTTCAAATGTACTAAGACATTTGCACCAGAAATTAGACCAAAAATACTTGGTAAGATTTTGGTGTTTTTGCAGTGTAGTGAAGAGAAAGAGTGGACGACGGAGCATTTGGAGTAATGAGTCAGTTCAAGGCAATTGCTGTGGAAAAATGTAGTCACAGAGAAAGGGAAGAGAGTTGGCTTAAAAACCCAACAGCCTGTGTTCAGGTAGTAGCAGCATCAAGCACTACAAATAAAAAAGGAAGACCGTTGTTTTTTGGGGGGTTTTTTTGTTTAAAGTGTTTGAAGACCGGCACTTTAGAGTGGCGCTGCCATGTTGGAAAACACGTACGCCGATCCGCTTACCTGCGTTAGTGAACATCTTGTTTTTCACAATGACGTGGTAGCTGTTCAGAGCCTCCGGGTACATTTCATTGTTCGCATACTGGTTGGCAAGGTTGAGCAAAACCTGGTAATAACAGAATCAACACACCCTTAGGAGTGGAGTAAACTCATTTCATTAGCCTATAAATCACAACACTGTTAAAGAGGGGAAAAAAAAACTTAAGATTACAGTTTTTCTCTGCTCATACTGCCTGTGTAGCTGAGTCGAAATGCTTGCTGCCACGGTAGTCATATTTGATCCCTGTTTTATTACCTCTCCCTACAATGTGACAAGAAATCAGTACAGTCAAATATAGAAGCATCAGCAATCAAAAGACTAAAACCTGCAAGCACGTGACTTCAACATTAGCAACACAGAATCAAACAATTTGCCTTTATTTTCGGACAAAACCCCCCCGAAAAGAAGCTTAGAGATGAGGGATTCTGTAAATAAGGACGGTCAAACTGACTAATGTGGGACAATATCAAAACTGTGGAAGACTGCAGCCTTTACTCACAGAGTAAGTGAGGTCTAAGTTGATGTGCTCCGTGTTGCCGGACGCTTCCCTCTGTCTGATCAGCGCTCGCTCTTTCCTCCCTGCCTCTTTGGCTTTTTCAAGAGCCTGCAGAAATCCAATACAAACGTACACAGGTACACTGATCAGCAAAAACGGGGCTGCATGTCTGAAGCTAGCAGAAGGGAAAGGAAATAAAGCTAGCCAACAATTAGAGAGCATCTGCCAACAAGGAGAAGTTACTTCGGAGAAAGCAAAATAGCAAACAGGTATTTTCAACCTCAATGAAAAGTGTATTTTAATCTGAAAATGTTTACCAATTTTATGAATAAACCGTTGGTGGTTTTCAGAAAGAGTTTATTTGTCTTTTGTTTTATACGTGAATTGTTGGAGTTATAAATTATGTTTATTTTAGTTTGTTCCTTCAGTCAATTTATATTGAAGCAGATGTTAGAGACTGGCTTGCTAATTGGAAACTGTATTGTCATAATTATCAAAATCTTCCAATACAGAAATAATAGAACACATGGTGATTTTTTTTCTGTCCATATCATCCAGCTCAAATTGACAGGCATATTTGATGTGTATCAATGATTTTGATGGAGGCACTCATACACTCTTCTCAGTAGATGATTGCAAGATGTTCTCATGACTTTTTATTTTCATGTTTTTATGGTATAAAGCACTGCCTAGCTGCTGAAACGTGCTGATTATATTTCTCCAAATGTCAGCTTTGAGTTGAAATGAACAGTATCAATGTTATGTTGAGAATCAGATCTGGGGTCTGACCAGCTGAAAGGCGCCTATGCTCTGTGCCATGCAGCTCTCCTCTATCAGGTCGTTCACTTTCTTCTCCAGGATCTTGATCTTCTCTTCCGCCCTGCAAAAACCAAAAGACAGAAAAATACTAAATATGGATCGTTCTTCAGTGCTTTCACAAGAACACCTGTCCTTTCTCTTTCAATAAAATCATGACTTGTTTACACAACATTCACAAATATTTTGGACTTGCTAGATGGCATAACTAGAAAACTACAAAACCTATATGTTTTGTTGCTAATTATGCATTAGGGCTGCACGATATATTATGTAGCAGAGGTGGGCGAAACGGACTTAAAGTTTATTTGTGATGTTTTGTGGTATTATTTTTATAACGATAAAAGTGACAATAAAAACAATTTACTTCTTTTTACATGAAGAAGTGTGATTTGCATCACTAAACTGCTCACAGTAACTGCATTTAATCATATTTTCTTATATATTGATATGTAATGATGCCGTCATTTAGCAAACAGTGGAGAAAATAGTAAAACTAGCAATTCAGAAGGTTTTGTGTTTGTTTTTATAAACATCATTAATTAGAATTTATCGTGACAACAATACAACAAAATTATTTTCATGATGAGAAATTCATCACGATAAATGATAAACAATGTGATAAATACTCACCCCTAATAAGCAGAAACACAAGGGTAAAAAAAATACATGGATTTATGGCAATACATATCATCAACACACTATCTACCAAATATATCACAGCTGCATGATTTTCCATACCTTTTGCTCAGTGATAAAGTATTATTCCAATATTCCACCTGTTTGTGTGATGTGAAGGACGAAGTGATCTGCACCTAGTTTAACTGTGAAAACTATTGCACCCAGAGTGCAACTGTAAGCAGCGTTCAGTGTTTCACAAGGAGAGGTAACTCACGTGTCTTCATTCTTTGCTTCAAGTGGAGGCGCAGGCCCCTTGGACTGCCCCAGGGGGTCAAAGGTTGAGCCTGGAAATGCAAAAGATCCGTTTAAGTTTTTACACACATCTACAATCAGCTCATAGAAAATAAATGTCAAGGGCTACATGGTCTTTTAAGCTTTGTCCATTCAAAAGACTCTTATCAATGGTAAAACAAATATCAACGTATACAGTGGGTCATAAATAACAACGCAGCAGAAAGAAGAACATACCTTTTCTGTTTAAACTTACCGCGCATCAGTGAGGATGAGTAACCTGCAGCTCTGACAGCAGTCATCGGACGGGCAGCACCCTCCTGTCAAATGAAACAGAACAGAATACACCTAAAATCAGAAAACACACTTTTGTTTTTGCCCTCATTGGGCATGAGCTGAACACAACCATCCAAGATTTCTTCTATGAAAACAAAATGCCTCTTTCTTTCAAATATTGTTCATAAATCTATATTAGTGATCTGAGATAAAGTAATAATAAATGTCATTTTCCCAGCCTTGTTTTAAAATTAAATGTGGATAAAATGAAAGTTTTATTTACAATGGAAAAATATGGCCACTTAAGGGATATTTGCAATCCACTGTACTGTAGGAATCCTTTTTATTAAATTTTTTGTGCAAGACCACATTTAAGCCACTAGGTGTCACTTTTGTACTGGTAAATTGTGCATATAAGCAAATAACTTTTGAGAGTAAGCTTAGCCTCAATATATGCAGCATGCCTTGTTAAACTAGCTACTGAAGCTGATCAATGGTTACCAAATGAGCCTTGCAACTTTCTTATCACAAACAGACAAATGATATCCTGTGGAAAAGTAGGATAGTACATGACATAAAGCCTTATACAGCAGCACTGAGGGCAAAAAGCAAAAAACACTCTCGTCTCACCTGGACAGTTCCAGTCATGGGTCTGCCCATTGATGAAGCCATGGGGATTCGGGACTAAATGAGACAACACGCACATAAAGAAATGTTAGCACCTAACATGCTGACCCCAGACAAAAACATGTGGTTATCTCATTTAATTAAGAAGGTCTGTGTTTGCACAGTGGGCCCTAGAACATGTATGGAACAGTAGATTTAGAATAATCCTTTACTCTCTGCTCTTTTCTCTCCATAACAATAGAATTAAATAATAAAAGGGACACCATGAAACTTGAATGCAACACATTTTCATGCACAGATAAAAACATTTTTAAAAAACGTTAAAAAACAGGCTGTTTGTTTGCTGAGCATTACGTATTATTACTACATTATACTTACACCAAAAGATGAAACTAAAGGTCGACCTCCAATGGCGGTGCCTGGAAACTTCGCAGTCATCTAAATAGTTAAATAAAGCAATTTCTAAGGTTATTAATGAATACACTACTCATTTAAATATGTGCGTTGAAGCCCCAAACTATTTGAATACTAAGGAAAAGTTTGGTACTCTATATGAACAATTATAATACAATGCTAAAATAACCTTTTATTGTCATTGCATTGTTTAAAACTAGAAGGATCTAGAAAAATCCAAACTTCAATTTAACATTTACTCAGTTATGAGAAAAAAAAAACTCTTCCCCTCCCTGTTGCACAATTATTGGCGCCCCTGCTGTTAACCTGTAAGTCCTCCGTATTGAACATCACATAAAGACCAAAGTTATTCATACTCCTTGCATGTTCAGATTAGTTTCATTCAACCAAGAAGTTTGTTTGAGACAGAAAACAAGAACTGTATGTGTCAAAAGACAATAAAAAATGTGAAAGGAGTATAAATTTTTTGGGGGAAAGTTGTCATCTACATTTTCATAATAATTGTTGGTCAAAAAATATTTACAGCCTTATTCAAAATCTGTGGAAAAGTGTTTTACAGTGATCTAACCCTTCTTACAGTTGCCGGGGAGCTTTTTGGCACGTTTCCACTGGGATTTTCGATTCTTCATTTTCAGCAATGAGATCCAGGTGGTTGGAGTATGAATAATTTTGAGCTTTACTATATTCTTCACCTATATTATTTCAAACAGGACTGGAACTTACAGAGGGATCTTTAACCCATTAAGTTTCTATTTCAAAATTTGTGAGATTATTTTTATGGTAGAGAAACTACAGCAAAATAAAATAAGTAATCTACATTTTAAGATAAGATAAGATAAGATAAGAATACTTTACTGATCCCCTGAGAAAGGGAAATTTTGTTTGTCCCAGGATAGTACACAATAAAAATTAAGATAAATATTATTTAATATTAATGACTAAATTTAGCTAAGTTAATTACACTAATTGACAAACTAAACTTTATGATTCATTACGTGACTATTGTACATTTTAGCCCAACTGCAGTCTGTTCTCACCGGAGGTCTCCTTCCATGACTGGTCCTAACTGCCTGCTGGAAGCCCGCATCGTTCTCCAATTCCTTAAAAAGGCCACAATATGTGTGATTATATATTATTATGTATCAATTAACAATCTTTAGGTCATGTAGTTTTACAGCTACATACGTAGCACAATGTAGTAGCTTCAGCACCGATCTAAAAAAATGTCGTCAACTGCAGCTTAGAGTTGGGGTTTTACTCACCTCGGAGTCAAATGTGGGGTTATAGTCGTTGTAGCCCGAATAAAGATCCTCCTCCTCTACGGCTAGGTGAACATTTTCCATCTCTGTTTCGCAGGGAAACGCCGAGGTGAACAGAAAACGAGCAGTTATCTGTGAACAGTAACAGCGTAAAGATTTTTGTTGATGTTTCAGAATCCAGTCCCACAATTCAAAGCGGCACGGGCGGGGTCAAAGTGTCTTTTCGAGGTTTTGATTGGGTACTTAGACGTCAATCAACATGTCGACTTGATATGATTGGATAAAGATGAAGCAATTCACTGGTTGCTAGGATACGTTGGGAAGCTACGACCTCGCTCTGTTTTATTTAGCGCTCAATAGTGTATTTATTTATATTAAGTCATAAAACGATAATATAATAAAATATCAAGTTAGTTATTTGAGAGTGACGTTTTACCCCAAAAATATTACATCTTCTTAATATTGACTACTTTGCCATCGTATGTTTGTCCATGTGGGCTACCGTACCGCTCAGACAGCGTGACTCCGGAGGGGCGGTGCAAGATTTTATGCAGTAACAGTTACTTCGGTTCTGGTTTTGCACCGCTATAATATCAAATAATGAGCACTTCTGAGTTGAAGACCATCACTGTGATCGGCAGGTGAGCAAACAACAGAAAAATAACAGCAGCTCTAAAGTTCAGGTTGAGTTTGGATGTTTTTCCGGTTGTGTCTGCATCTTCAGTTTACTGCTGTTTCACGTAGTTTTAGTATATCTTCTGCATGCCAATTTTTGTTGTCTTTTGCGTCTGTTCTTTTCAGCTAGAGTTGCCCGAGTTGTTATTTCAAACACGATTGCAGCATTACTATAATTAATTTGACTACATGTCTATATTCTGCGGTCCCTTTCAGGATAGGCTTACATTTTAACCCATTTCTTGTACCCTGGTCAGTATTTGTGTGCAGTCAGCTGAACGTGCTGGTCTTTTGAAGTGACCTTTCTCTTGACCTGTTACGTAAACACAAAGTCGTCATTAGCTGAATTGTCAGCAGTTGCACTGATAAACAAGAGAAAGCTTACAAAAGTTCGCAGTTTGCATATAAATATGGTAAATATAGCAACAAAAAAAAAGAATCATAATCACTTTTTGTTTCAAGTTCTGCATTCAGTCTTCTTCAGGTCATGTATCAATTTTGGTGACTCAGATGTGCCTGAAATAAAGTTCAGCTAGGAATTTTGTAAACTTTTCTTTTGTTTGTTTGTTTGTTGTTGTTTTTTTCACTGAGGCAGTACTTGTTTTTATTTTTTTTTACAGGACTCATCTACGCCACTCAGTAGATGTATCGTTACGCAGTAGGAGATTCTCAGAAGATCAGAAATGATCTTTAGCAGTTATTAAGTTAGACATAAGAAGACGGTAAACAGAAGCCTACTTTATGTTCAAGCAGTTAGTCTCAAGAATAAACAGTTCTCACTGTGCTTCAAATTTGCTGGTGTGTAATTTTAAAGAAATGTAATCAAACGCAAGATTTGGCAGCATGACGTTTCAGTTGTTTTTTTCCTCACACTTCTTCTCTTCCTCTGCGTGTTCAGCGGTCTGATCGGCCGCTCCTGGGCCATGGTGTTCATCAGTGGAGGCTACCAGGTAAAGATCTACGACAACCAACCAGGGCAGGCTGCAAGGGCTATCATGGAGATCAGGTGACTTACAAATGTGCATAGAATATGTTCCTCTTGGGAGGCTCTTTAAATCTTTACTGTTAAAAGCCAACATCACATACCAGGTAATAAAAGAGAGTACGAAGAGATCTTATATACTAGCAGTTACTATATACAACAAGTTAATTCTCTATGTAGATTTCCTTTTTTTCACATTAGATTGTTTATTAAATAAACTATATTTTATATCCTTATCGTTAGGGTGGAGAGCATTGAGAAACGGCTCGCATTTTTTAACAATTCCTCCGGGGAGTTCAACAGAAATGCTGCCTATAGAGTTTTTATCAGAGGTGGGGACTCGAGTCACATGACTTGGACTCGAGTCAGACTCGAGTCGTTAAAATCACGACTTGAGACTTGACTTGAAAAAATGCTCAAAGACTCGGACTTGACTTTGACTTTCATGCCATTGACTTGGGACTTGACTCGACTTGAAGCTGTTTACTTGAAAAGACTTGATATTTTTTACTCAAAGTCTTAAAATTTAAAACACATTATTTATAAAGTGGCGTCATTAATTAATTTCACTCATTCCGTATCAATATGCGCAGACCGTCACTATGGTTTTCCTCTCTCCTTATGTATGTATGTGTACGTAGCTGCAGCACAACCAATCAAATTAACAGGATTTGGACGTTTAAAAAACCGCGGCAAAGCTACAGAGCTCAGGGAACGAAATACGAAATAACCGCTCGAATATGCTTCCGCGAGTAATTTCTTTTGGCTACGTAGGTTATGAACTTTCGACTAAAAAACGAACTGCAACTTGTAAAACATGCAAGAAGAGAATATCGGATGGAGATGCCACGACGTCCAACTTTGTCCGGCATTTGAAGCTTCACAAAGATCGGTAGGTGGCACTTTTCTTTTGCTGTAAGATAGTTGACTTTAGCTAACTTCGTGTTAGCATGTGTACTCCGGGTTAAATTGGTGATGATTTACCATAAATCCGGTCCTTCAAATGCCTCCACAAATAATGTGCACCGTGTTAGCTCAGGAAGCCGGTGGATAGTGAGCGGGGCTCCGGAACAGAAAGCAGATTCTGGACCTGAACACAGGGAACAGAGTCTCTCTGTCCCATCATGATGATGAGCCGGGTCTAGTATCATCTAAGGATGGTTGGTATATTTGAAGACATCTACGTCGGGAAATTATATTGACAATATATTGTTTACTGCAGTCAGTGCATTAAGTCAACTGTTTTTGACTTAATGCACTGACCGGCGTGACTGTCACATGTCGCACAGAACCCATTTCCAAGTAGTATAGCTTTGCTGGGAAAAAAAAAAAAAGACCAAATACAGTGACTGTCCCAAATAAATTTTGTGTTTAGAATATCTGTCCCATATTTACGGAGGACTGAAACTAACATACTTAGAAATAAAAGCAGAAAAATAAATGCACCAGACCTTCCTGAGTTTACTTGTGATAACTTCATTTATACTTATTTCATTTTTTGAAAACTATGATTGTTGTAGTGTTGATGTTTATTTATGAATAGAAGGAGTAAACTGAAGTCAAATGTAATTCATGAATGGCTGTAATTTATTTTCTGACATCTGTTTACTTCTGACAGATTTGAAGAATACCAGATGAATAAGAGGATCACAAATGAACCTCAAATACATATTTTAAAAAGAACAAATGGTCTATTATTTGAATTTTATGTATAATTGCAAATTATAAAAAAAAATAAAATAAAAACGACTCGAAATGACTTGAAATTAAAGGTTCCTGACTTGAGACTTGACTCGACTTTTGCCTGTCTTTACTTGAGACTTGACTCGGACTTGAGGACAGAGACTTGAGACTTACTTGAGACTTGCAACACAGTGACTTGGTCACACCTCTGGTTTTTATCGTCTCCGAAGCCCGTCTGGTTGCGTTGGAGGTTTCTGACATATTTCTTCCTGGGTTCAGGAAGCAGACGGAGGAGCTGGAAGAGGCCCACATGCTGAGGGGGGACCTCAGCGCCGCGCAGCAGCTCGCCCTGCTCTCCTGCTACGAAGACTTGGCCCCGGCGCTGGAGGGAGCCTTTTTCGTCCAGGTAACTCAAACGGACGCGTCTGCGTCCATTTCCTCTAAACCAAGGAGGAAATGCTGCGCCGATTTCAAACTGAATGTGGTTGGACAGCGATGATTTCTGTTACTTAAAGAAATTAGTGCTACCTTTACTTTTACTTCAATAAACTGAGAACATTGAGCTCAGTGCAAAACATCCTGGCTCTTTAATTGCCTTGATTATACTGAAGGGGGCAGAATAGCACATTGTTTTCCTAAGTGAAATCAACTCAAAATCCGTTTAAAATTTTAAATGAATTATTTAAATAAAAAAAAATATATATATTTGCTTTCTGGACTCTACTTGTCCTAAAACCAAAACAAACAAAAAGTATCTGGTGGCTAAAAACATTCTTTTTCTTGTTTGTTTTTTTTGCTAATTAAAGGAGCAGTTCACTGGAAACGAGCAGAAAAACCTCAATGTTCAAAACAGCAACATAAAAACAAGAAATGTCTGACAGAGATTCAATGGCTACAAACGCATGCGGATGAGCTCGTTGTTTCTATGTGGACTAAAACAGCTTTTAGTTTGACTTCAGAGAAATCTGAAAACAAAAAAATATGCCCGGTTTAACTTTGGACTGCGTTGGGGTTTTATTATTTGTTACAGTTTTTTGGTTTTTTTTGTCGTAAATAAGAAATGACTGAAAAAGAGTTAGAAACGATTAGGTTGAAGACTCTCAGTGACATCACATCCTGTTTGTCTCGACTTGTTAAAACTAGAACTGAGCTGTAAGGATTGTAAAGCTCTTACAAACCAGATGAGCTAAAACACATAAAGTTCTGAGTTCAAATGCAAAATTTAAAAAAAAAACAGTGGAATTTGCTGCTTAACATGTTTGTCAAAAAAGAAAATTGAGTGGGGGAAAATATCTAACAGACAGGAGGTTTTTAATTCACACTTTGACCCCCTGATGATGAAAGTTCCTAATCTCCTTTTTTTCCCCCACCACTCTGAGGAACCCAAACTACAACCAGCGCTAAAACCCTTTTAAAATGTAGTGCCAGTCGCCTGAAATCGGATAGAAAGCTGACCTTTTTTAAACAAAGAACCAAAAGAGGCCCACAACACAAGGGTGCTGTTCTTCCCTGCAGATACGATCAGAGGAAGGGAAAAAAAATAACAACTCAGACAAGGAAATACGACACAAAACAAAGTTTTTCCTTCTTGGTATCGCTGTTCACTTCTTGTGTTTTTACCATATGCAGCTACCTGACGGTTCGCTTTCCTGTCCATCACATATTTTAGTCGAGAGGAGGAAGCATGAGAGTTTTTCCCAATTCAAACCGCAGATCACTAACAGGACTGATGTTGATCCTCACCGGTCAGATCCGTGATTTCACATTAAGGCTTTATCACAATATTTTGTGGCGCTAAGGATTCTTTAGGTGACTGTGCGACTGTGACCGAGTGTCGCAGCAAATATAGTCCCACAAACACAAATGCTGTACTGCTCTTGGAAAAACATTCCTGCTTGTATCACGCTTCATTCACAAAAAGAAGTGTGATTTGTATCACTAAACTTTGCACATATTTTAAAATTTATTGACATTTCCGTATACTTTCATTGAAAAAAAGAAAAACAGTGGAGTAAGTCCTGACAGTATGGACATTTTACTAAAATTTATCGTGACTACGATACATCTAAATCTTATCATGATGAAAAATGTGCCACAATTAATTTATTGATAAAACATGCAATAAATTAACACCCTTTAATGGAGCATGACTTTAAATCCTCATATCCATAACAAATTGATTCATGTACTCAAAGTATCTCCTTATATTTTTTGTATTACCATTATTATCAATTTCATTGTAAAAAAAAAAAAAAAATCCCTTTATAAAAAGTTACACAACTTTCTTTGTTTTGATAATTCATGGTTGTGTGTCACTGAAACCTAAATGCTGACTCTGAGTGTACCTGAAAACAAGAGTTTAATTGGAATCGTTTTAATAACTTACAGGATATTTAATGCACAGGTTTTACGATGCTCATCCATGTGAAAATATTATTCTCTTGTGATTTGTCTGTCTATATTTATATTCAGGGCTAAATAAGTATAGAGATTGAAAAAACGCAGAAAAATCCTAATTTTAATGTGAGCACTTTTATTAAGGAAATAATTCCACATTAGGATTTTTTTTTTTTTTTTAACTAAATCACATGTGACACTCTTATACTAAGTACAATTAATCTAACATATTTATAATTTATAACTTAACTTTTTAGGTTAACCATGTGACCTTTTAACTGGTAATCCATGATTTTCTTTTTAAATGGAGAATATGCTTTTGTATCATAATCTTAGTGTATGTAAGCAGTGTTACATGGATTTATTTATTATTTTGGAGTCTTTTGTATCAACCGTCACAAAGGTTATTCCTTCGTTTCCTTTTTATGTTTGTGTTTTTAAACAAATCTGTGAAAAGGCTAAACAGTAAGAACAGATGATGTTAGTTTAAGGTGCTGCGGTAAATGATTGGTCTAGTCACGAATCTGCGTGTGTCTTCCAGGAGTGCGTCTTCGAGGAGCTGGAAGTCAAGCAGAGCGTCTTTCAGGAAGTCGAGCGTTTCGTGGGTAAAGCGGTGATCCTGAGCAGCTCCACTTCCTGCCTGGTGCCGAGCAGCGTCTTCGCCAAAGTGCAGGAGAGAAGCCGCTGCCTCGTGTCCCATCCGGTCGGTGCCAACACAGAGCTGCAGCAAACGTCCAACTGAAAACCCGCTGGAACAGAAAGAGCGCTAATTAACGAGCGTATCGGACGGAGAATTTGTGATGACACGTTAGGGCCAATGTGGATAGAAAAGAGGATGAGAAGAAGGAGTAAATTTCTGCCCAAAAAAAAACTGACATTCTCTAGAAGAAACAAGTAGATGTATGAGTTTGAAAAGTCTAAGATTTGCTAGAAATAAACTCAGAAATGTCCATACCTTTTCTAGAAAACTCCTGAGATGAACTTGAAAATGTGTGAGTTTTTTCTCGCAAATTCACAACTTTTGAAACTCAGAAATCTCCTTGTATTTTTGTTTTCAGAAAATGTCTGAAATTAATCTCAAAACATCTGCATTTTTTTGGTGGAAATTTATTCTTCCTTTTTTTTTTTTTTTTTAATACCTACAACGGCCGTAATACATCTTCGTACACTGTATTTTCATCTCCGACCACAAACGCAATGTGAAACAAATCAACTTATCTTCCAGAAAAGCATAAAAACTGAAGAGTTTTAGATGTTGCAGTATCTATCCACACCAACAGCTGCACATCATGCAACAGTGAAGAATGAATAGATTTTGTGACCATAGCAAATATTCTGATAAAAGGATTATGGTGTGTCATGTTGTGGCATGGCATGCGATGTATTAATGACCTAATCAGCTTTCCTCGTTCGTGTCTCGCTCCCTCCAGGTAAACCCACCCTACTATGTGAAACTGGTCGAGCTGGTGCCTCACCCAGAGACCGTGCCAGCCGTTATGGACGCCACCCGTTCTCTGATGACCAAGGTGCAGATTACAGATTAAACTTCCCATGGATCGTTGAAGTTAGAACATGTCGGGGTGATGAAATGACTGGGCTTTGGCGTCAAACCAACACTGCAGGCTGGATTGATGGTTCTGAGTCGTTTTCTACATGACAGCTGAAAATGCCTGTTTAAGCTGCCGATCCATAACCAATAAATCACTGCCTCAAAGGAGGACTTTGTAGGACTTTAAAGTTGAACTTCAGAACGTTTAATCCCTGAAAACAACTGAGAGATTGTTCCCAGAAGTCCCAGCCGTAGCTTGACTGTGAATCTTAATTCAATTTTTTTTGTACCTGTTGTCTAGTCCACTCCTACATCTTTCTTTATTGGGTTGGTAGCAGCTTGTAGTTTTATGATTTTATTTTAATATATATAATTTTGAGGATTTGCTACTTGTCTTTTATATATTCATAAGAATTTCTACACCAGTTCGTCCACACTGCCATTACTGAACTTGTACTGAAGTGTCTTGAACTTTATGTCTCATTGCTATTTCATGACCATGCCTTCAGGTTTGCAGGATGTATTCTGAAGGAATTCATGAAATTTGTCATTTTCCAATGGATTTTTTTCCCCTGAGAACAATAAAACCGCTAAGGGGTGGACACTTACTGTATCGTTCATCTTTTATCGTGATAAATTTATTATCATGATAAGAAGTTTGATACAGCTTTGTCACAATAAATTCCAATCGATTATATTTCAAACATCCACAACCTGTCCATTTTGTTGGTTTTATTATTTTCTCCACTGTTTGGCCAATGAAAGTATCAGTAAATTTGAAAACGTGCAGTTTAGTGATACAAAACACGCTCTTGTCCTAAAGAAGCGTGTTACAAATAGGGATCTTTTTGAAGAGCATTATATGGGTTTGTGGAGTTGTGACTGCTGTGTCATGCAGTCAGAGCCAAACAGTTACCTAAAAAAGACAAAATAACCAGTTATTTTTATCGTTATCAGAATAACACCTCAAAATATCATGATCATTTTTAAGTCCATATCCTTATCAGTGAGTTGATTGTATTAAACTGTAAAATGAACTATGTGTACAAATATTACATCTTGCCTAATCTGTGAAGGTATTAGGGACGTAGTCCTTTGACCATTCATCCATATTTGTCTTTTGTTAACCGTGGAAACCTTCATTTCTAATTATGACAATAGTAAAATGGATCTTGTGCATATGCTGGAAAAAATTAATGTAAGGACATGCAATGTCTTTATCACTTGTTGTAGGTAAATATGAAGGAAAATGCAAA
Organism: Xiphophorus hellerii; assembly: GCF_003331165.1. Classification (NCBI taxonomy): domain Eukaryota; kingdom Metazoa; phylum Chordata; class Actinopteri; order Cyprinodontiformes; family Poeciliidae; genus Xiphophorus; species Xiphophorus hellerii. The sequence continues at coordinate 6,984,911 of NC_045678.1, forward strand.
TCTTTAAATTTCAGGTTTTGGTTCTGTGGCTCTCCTGCCTGACTTCCGGTTTGTTTTGGTTCAGGTCGGCCAGGCGCCCGTCCTGCTGAGGAAGGAGATAGACGGCTTTGCCGTCAACAGAGTTCAGGCTGCCATCATTGCTGAGTCATGGAGGCTGGTCCAGGTGAGTGTCAGGGTGAGGTTTCCTATTGTTTTGTTACTGAAGTCACGTTGTAACATTTATTTTCTTTTTACTCAAAAATGTCTTAACCTGCGTGACCAATTTATTAACTAATGTGATTATCTGTCATTTGAAGCCAAGTTTTAACTACTTGGCTGTTTTCTTGAGATATTGCTCCGACATTTCTTTCTCGATGATGCGACTTAACTTTGTGAGGTGCACCAGTCTAATGGACCGCAGGAAGAAAGCGCTCTGGGCGTCAGTCGATTTTAAACTGGAGTTCTATGGCGACGCATTCTGTGTACGGAAGAAACGTCACTTGCTCCACCACTTCACGGGTGGTGATATTTCTTCATCTTTAGGAAGGAGTTTCACTCTCAGCATGTATTGTAACTTCTCTCTTATTTTCTTCAGCGCAGCTCACAGTTTTTGACAAATTCCGTAGCTTTCGGTGGACTTCTAAATCGCATCTTTTCGGACCTGCTACTGCCCCTAGTGGCGTGGAGGTGGTAACACAATTAATATAATTACATTACTAGATACCACAAAGTGTTTATTATTTGCTTTTAATTCCGACATTACTGGCACCGTAAAAGATTAATTATAAAACACCATATTTTATCATTTTCTTAAGGATGTAGAGCTAATTAAATGACATAAACAAGAACTTTATACATTATTAATAATATCTATATATCTCCATCAATTATAGAAGGAATAAATTCAATAAGGGGGCATGAAAAGCAACATGATCAACTATAATAAAAATGCAATCTACAATGTATACATAAGAAACTTAATTGAGCAAAAGTCAATAACAAACAAATGAATTCGGTTCACAAAAGAGTAACAAGTCTGGTTGTCACAAGTAGGATTGTTAAACAGATACAAGCAAAAATTCACATTTTTTGTTGGTCGAGTCTTATATAGAAGAAAAAATAAGATGAAACTATTTAGTCTATCGACGTGGAAAATTTCCTTAGACTCTAAAACTATAAAATAAAACACATTCATAGAATCACAATATCAACAATTTGTGCATCGAGTAAAACAGTTAGTATGCTACAGGTAAATGTTATCAGTTAGTTTGGTTAAAAAATGATTATGAATGAGAATGAAAAATTTATAATAAATAATGAAGACTTTGGTATTCTGATTTAGTAATTTAGTAATTAAATTAATTGTGCTACCACCCCCACGCCACTAGAGGCAGTAGCAGGCCCGAAAAGATGCGACTATGGAGCAGATTTAGAAGTACACAGAAAACTACAGAATTTTCTAAAAACTGTGAGCTGCGCTGAAGTAAATAAAAGACACAAGCTCAAATACATACTGAGAGTGGAACAACTTCCTAAACATGAAGATATATCACAGATTTCAAAAGAAAATAAAAATGGGAGACCGTGGATAATAAAAGAAATAGCGCCCCCTTCACTTCCGGAGTGCAATGGTCCCATTTCCAAATAAGGTATGAGACTGACAGTGGTCCGTCCCAGCCCCTTTCTGTTTGCTGCAGCAGGTCCATCTGGTGGAAAACGTGAAGAAAAAAAAAAAACATAAATAGCCCTCACCCCCTTCAAAATAAGAGCATAAATTGCAAACAGTCAAAAACCCAAAACGTTAACACAGACATCGACGTTTGTTCAACTGAAAGTTTATAAAACAGCCAAGTACACTGCAGCTTTAGGAAAAGCGAAGTATGCCACCGGTAAATGTTTTCAAAATTAGCAGATGTGCTAAATCGCTAAACAAAAAGTTAGCTCTGCTATAAGCAGATTAGCAGGAGTGTGCCGCTGCATTAATGTCTTTTCTCCTAAAGAGCGGCTAGACATTAAATAAGCTTGAGAGCCAGCAGTCAGTGCTGCTGCTGCTGCTTCGGATTCCAAACTATTCATTGTTGAACTTTGAACCTTTTGAAGCTGAGCTAGTTTCGCTGACATTCTTTCGACTACATTTTTGTTTTTTACGATTGAGCGCTTAAAAGGTTTTGCGCGCTGAGCTTCCTGAGGTTTATCCATGCAGATTCTTTAAGATTCAGCAAAAAAAATCTTACAGCTCTCCTCACAGCTGGGAGATTTTGAGGAGTCACTGAATGAACGAGTGGCTTTTCATCCCACTGCTGAGGCGAGGAGGCATGCAGTCAGGTGAGAACGCGCTCTGTGATAATCACTGTTACCCAACTGAACAGTCGCTGGGAGTCAACTTTTCTCTTCTAGGAATTAAAGCGCAGATAATTACTTCAAGGAAATCCAACTGCAGATTCAGCTGAGCTCCTGATCTGTGCATCCGCCACACGAGATTTCACTCTCGTGACATTCCTCATCGCTTTATTTTCAGGTATATGTCGGGTAGGGTGACCTCCGAGGCTGTGCCTGGGTCCCATCAGGCCAAAATGCCACTTTGTTGTAGAAGTGTCAAATTTCACTTTTGAAGATGCTCCAGCTGTGTGAGTGGAGGCTGGAGGTCGTCCCATCAGTCACTAGATGAGGTGCGCCCCGGAAAGGCTGTCGACACTCAAAATGTTACTGCCTTTTTACATTTTGTAAGTGACATGCATCCACACAAGGTGTAGCTGCTTGACATCGGTTTGTATGAAACGTCTCAGACACGCCACACATCATGTAAAACTGAAATTATCGTTCTGCTTAGCAAAGTATAAAAACAAAGCAATGAACATGCAACTTTCTTTTACTGTACAGCAAATAAAGAACGCATGAATTGAAGCTCGTAGCAGATTCATTGTGTTGTCAAACAGGTTCTCATTGTAAATCAGCTCAAATGAGGGGAAACTGGCAATCGTCCTTCTCAACGATTGCCAACATGTGTGGGAAGCACAGTAAGTGTCTAATTGAGCTGATTTGCATACATATGTCTCATTAATGCAAGCAGTAGGCACAAGTTTGGTGTTTTTGTCACGTCCGCTGCTGCCGGACGCAGCGGCACGTGAGAGACATTTGCTGCAGACCGCTTCAGCAAGATTTTCCAGGTAGAAGACAAGAAGGCAGAAAAATAAGGCAAGCCTCCGTTAGGCCTGAGCAAACATTACTCAAGATCACAAAAGGATTAGTCAAAGGTTTGTTTGGATGACAGGAAACGTAGGAGGGCTGAAGACGTTTACTCACCATTGTAGATGTAACTTGCTGTTGACAGAAGTTTAAAAGTTAGGATTGCTACATCAGTCATGTCTGGATTGCTTAACTTTTCTGCATATGTGTTTTCCAGGCATATATTGCCATTTTTAGCATGATCAAGTAACAATGTCGCCTTCAGTTGTTATAAAAATGCTGCATATATCAAATACGACTTAAAGAAATTTTTACTTTGTAATTTAACACCTTGAAATTGGGTCTCTGTCTCTTTAAGAAGCTCCTGCTCTTTCTGAAACTCCATCTTCAGGAAGTCATCACAACATGGCTCCTCTATTAACCCTTTAACAACAGATTAGTAGCTCCTATAATGAGCTCAGCAGATGCTCAGTTCCACCAGGTGTTTGCTAATTGCTGCTGACTAGTCTGAAGGAGCTGAGTGGAGGAGGCCTGCTCTGTGAGAGCTCTGAAGTTTAGAAACTTCTGCTCTGAGGTGGAGCTGTGCCTCAAAGGCGGAGCTAGCTCCAACCAGGCATTTTGCACAGCTGAATGGTTGCCATGGAGATGAAAGAATTTCTCAAACATGCATGGAAGAATCAAAGCAGCACCCTAGATATGATTTTGATGAGGGAATAACATTATAACATGATGTAAAGTTTAAAAAAGTTGATTTAACATAGTAGTGGCCCTTGAAGATACTTAAACAAGTTGAAATTCACTTATTTTTTTATTCTAAAATGTAGAAAATTTGTTGTATTGAATTTGCTCATTTCATCTTCCACTTACTAAAATGATCAGAAAAGCAACGTAAAATTCGTAGCTGGTTTAATTGGTGTCGACCTTCATGCGGTTTGGTTTGTTTTCATTATCAAGTGTCTTACTGACTGTAAGACGCAGCAATTTATGTTAAGTGTCTCATAATGTAAGTTCATATAGAAAAAAACTGGCTTATGAGAGCTGACATAAGCTATGCAGATATGGTTGCAGTTTACAGATTGTGCCACTAGAGGTCACAATAAATGCGTATATTTTAATTTGTAACTGGCATATAAAAAAAACCCTCAAATATAAAACTTATTTGCTGTCTATTAGAAACTTTATCAAAAATATGCTTCAAAATAGAAATATTTAGCCTTCTTTCAGCTTCATGGCGTTCCAAGATGTTTTCTCAATGCAGTTTTAAATGTAGCTGCGTAGTTTCGCTAAACAATCCGTCACCAGTCACTGCAGTCAGAAAAAATTAGTTTCACAGAGCAGCTGTTGCTCAGTAGGCTTCATCAGCCTGTTTCACACAAAAAACAGGAAAAGAGGAAAAAAATTTAAAAAGAGGAAAAAGTAGGAAGGGTGGTGGACAAAAATAATAGCAAAAGCACACATTGTATCTTTCTGCTGATACTCCCTACTTAAACCCTCATCAGAAACAAAATGAGCTGTAAAAGTACAAAAAAAAAAAGAAAAGGCTGCTGGGTTTGCGAAACAAAAAACGAACTCCAACATGACACAAAGATCTGCGTCGATTATCAGGAACGCCATTCTGGCTGCAATCTTATACGTTCCTCCTTACGTAACACAACTCTCCCTCGCCCCTCGAAACGCACACAAACCCAGAAATAAAACGGGGCCTTGAGTCGAGGCCAGCGGTGGAAAGCAGAGCGGCTGAGAAAGCGCCTCGTTACCCCCAGTGATTACTGAAGAGAAAAGACCCCATTTTTCTCAGATAACAGTGCCGTTGTTGGACGCAGGGGCCAAACAAAGGCGACCCTGTCCCGTTCTTCCACCTCTCTGTATCTGTTTCCTCTGTGGTCAGCCAACAGGCATCTCAAACCCAGAGATACCTGAACCACTCCCTCCGTCTGGCCCTCTTTCCATCCCTCCATCCTCAGCTGTCTCCTCCCTGCGCAGAAGTTACTGGGCTAGCGAAACTCTATATAGTGAGAGTGTTTAAAGACGGGATCAGGAACAATTTGGCACTGAGAAGACATTAGAAGAAAGTTGCAGCTTTGTTAGGTTGCTCTAAATAACATGTTCTTGCCTCTTCACAGTTTAATCTGACACCCTGCCTGATAACCTTTGGTGCATGTCTTCCGCCTCTCTCATTACCCTCTTTCCTCTTGCAAAGAAAGGCCACTACAGCCAACAAAACCTTGTTCTTCAGTTTGGTTCATCCAGAGCGTCTGGTCCCTCTGCTATTGAAAAACGATTGTTTCCTGGAGGCATAAACTCTATTGACGTTTTCAATGATTGGATCTGATTTTACCCAATTGCTGACATTTGGCCATGATGTATATAATACGGCAGTTCGATCCTATGAAGCTTACCGGAAATTGTGTGCGCTCTAAACAACCACTGCAAAGAGAGAAACTCTGACTTTAATGGCTCATCATTTTGGAAGTGTGGCCAACACGGACTGGACAGCTTTGTTCACTTCCTACACTTCTATTGCTAAAACTACAACCAGAGGTAGACTAATAACTTCTCCTTTTTCTTCTACCAGGCTGAACTGCATCCTGACAAATTAAGCTCAGTGAGACAAATCCCAGTCAGAGCACTGAAGGGAGATGAGAATCAAGTTGAATTTCATAGGAGCGCAACGGCCAGACTAACAAAACGTCCTTGTTGAGAAATGGTCAGATGAGACCAAACTGGAACTTTTAGACACCTTTGCAAATCGTTATGTGTGGTGCAAAGCTGACAATGCAGATCTCCTTGAACACATCGTTCTCTTGGTGAGATGATGTGGGGAAGGTGTTGCTCAACGGGGACCAGGAAAGCTGACGAGAGCAAATGAGAACACAGAAGGAACTCAATACTAGGCAATTCAAAGAGCCAGAGCTACAATGGAGTGATTTAGATCAAAGGATATTTATGTGTAAAGATGAGAGTCTCTGGCAAGACTTCAACATTACTGTTCACAGATTCTCTCCATTTAATCTGACTGAGACTGAGCTTTTTTAACAAATAGGAAATTCTCTTCTTGTCATAGAACACTACTTTGTGTTGGTCTACGACATAAAAACCCTAAAGAACCACAAATAGTTTTGGTAGGAAGTGTAGCTGCTGATCCATCTGACTGTATGAACCTTTGTCAATCTAGCTAAGCCAAAGTTTTCTGTAGATAAGGTATTTATTGTAGTTTTATGTCTTCCTCTGACAGGATGGTGTGATATCAGTGAAGGATATCGACCTGGTGATGTCAGAGGGACTGGGAATGCGCTACGCCTTTATAGGTCCCATGGAAACGATGCACCTGAACGCACCTGAAGGTAATGTTTCCTTCTTTAGGTTTAGATTGGGTGTGTGATCAAGCCAGTGATGCGTTTTGAAGTTTGAATTCCACATTTTACTCATCTGTAAACAGGTAGAGGTCAAGGCTACTTACTGGGAATTCACGTAATTCATGTCGGTGACGTGGCTCACATGTATGTAACATACCGGGGTGTGCTAGTGCGGGGTGTGTGTGTGTGTGTGTGCGTGTGTGTCGCACTGCGATCGAAACCTCATGGTGATGGAGAATATCAAAGGGGAGTGTGAAACCCAGAGAGTATCCCTGACTGACTCCGCACACACACACACACACACACACACACAGAGATAAAGTACAGTCTGGCCGAACAAAGCTGCCTTTTGATGGGTAGCTGAATGCCCTCCCTCACACCAGTAATCTAAAACTCACACAGCTCTCATTGCGGTCTTCAAACCAGGTGCCAACTCTATATGTAGTTACAGTACGGGACGGATTTTTGTTCTCCTTCTCAGGAAGCAGTCGCATGTATCGTGTTCTTAAAAGATTGCTCGGACCTGCTCCAGGTCTGTCTTTCAAGTTCTTAGATCCATCCAATCAGATACCCCAGCACTCCGGCTCCGCGTCTCTCCGGGCCCTACCTGAGCGCCTTTGTAAAATATTAACCCACACAGTGGGACATTGTTCCTTAAAGGAGTAACCCACTAAAAGGGCCCTGATTGTAGCCTTAAGGAAGTCCCCCGAGCTCCTTTGAAAGACGCGGGCAACGCAACCCACTTTTCCGTCAGAAGCATCTGCGTAAGACGAAAAGGAAAAACAAGTGTTGGCAATAAACTTTCCAGGCGTAAAGAAGGACAAGGACAAAGAAGACGTTTGTTGTGATATGTTGAAAACATTGTAGCTGCTGTTAGCTCCCATCTGATTACAGACAACCACAGTCCTTGAAAAAAGGACTGTGGTTGCAGGTTCAACCTTTTTTAATAAGGGAAATTCAAAATTTAAGACAGATAAACAACTGAAAATGTCACAAAAAGTGTTCATTCGCCTTGCATCGTTTTGCATCATATAAAACCACTGATTTCAATGATTATATATCATTGACAAACACAAAGTTATTGCAGAAATGTGCTCGAGGTTCAGACAATTTACTGTAAAACCACAAAAACATGTGCTAGTGGATAAATTTAGACAATAGCCATGAAGTTTCCCGGTGCAGCGGACTACCTTTCTCATCACAGTGAGATGTTTAGTTGACTGTAGATGGCACTTATCGCACCGCAGTGCTATGTGTTGGTAGGAGTACGATTCAAACAGTCGGGGTTCAGCATGAGGACAATATCAGACAGATAAACGCGGTTCTCAGGCTTCACTGTTTTCACATCGTAGAAATAAATCCTCGACTAAATGGGAGCAGTAACTCAGAAGACGATCCGTGCCTGGATCAACTTTAAAATCCAGCGTGAGATTCTTTCGGTGCTTTTTTTTGGTGACGCACCCGGCCTAATTTAGTCTGAAGCGGTTTGGACATATTGCTTTTCTTTTTGCCGCCAAATTTCCCTTCAGGGTTTTGTTTTTTTTTGTAATTCAAACATGTGGACCTCTCCAACAGCATTCCTTATCAGAGGAATGTCAACAGACCACACCGCCCACCTTCCCTCTGATACTTTTTTCCTCGTTATTGTCGCTGCTACAAAGCCTGCGTCGGTGTTTAGGAGATCCTGCAGCTCCGAAGACATTTAGACAAGCGAGCCGAGTCATTTCCCAACGCTGGCGTTAAATTTTAGGTAAAACCAACTTGATAATCACAAACAGCTCAGCTTTATGGAGTTTCAGTGTGAAAGCTGTCCAGATGGATTGAAGCATCTTATAAAATTTTGCCCATTTTCATTGTACAACAGGTCTTATAGAGGAACAGATGCACAACTCACACCTATTAATATGTAGCCATTTGTTTGATCAGCACTTAAATCATTTATTAGCCAAATGGTGTCCTGACTTCATCATAAATTAGTCATTAAAGATTAATAAATGAGAGAATGACTCCATTAAATCTTTCTGAAAGTTAAAATAAGATGAATGTCTCTATTAAGACTTATTAGTAAGCCATTTAACATTGAGCTTTCCGCTTGACGGAGACCTTTTTTCATACCGTTTCTTTTTTCTTACATAAGTTACATTTGATTTACATTCAGTTTTTATAGATATTTAAGATTCCCTTGCTGAATCCATAGAGCTGAATTTTGGTCTCTTCTTGTGTTTTTTTCTGGCAAAGTCCAAATGGGATTTCGTATTACTTTCTTCCCATAGTGGCAGACTGTTCTGACATAAAATTACAGACGTGATTATCTGTAATTATATTCACTTGTCTAAACATGTGTTTTGACTGAATACAAGTACATATAAGAAGAATAATTCAACATATTTTCAATTATATTTTAACGAGTCAATATTCCTTTCAAGATATCTCACCGGATTGGCCATTTGACGGGTCTCACATCCATATCCAACATAATTATGACTAGTCAAAATGACATTTTTAGAGATATGAATTAAGAATTGCACGTAAGCCCTCTCGTTCTGCCACTGAGCTGTCCAAACAGTTGCCTGCAGCGAGCCGGTGATGCCCTCCTGCCCCGGACGCCATGCCTGTGTTAAGTCTAACAATATGATGAAAACTCCCAGCTCCCCTGAGCCTCATTCCTGGAACTGTACCCTCTTCCAGGTTTGGAGGACTACATGAGACGGTACGGGGAGGGAATAGCCAGGCTCCTGAACTCCTTCGGGCCCGTACCGGACTTCTTCGGAGAGCCAGCCAAGCGCGTCTTTAAGGTAACCTGGAGGAACCTTCGTTGGCGTTAACTGAAGGTCAAGATAAGACACATTAAGCTCATTTACAGAAACCTGAGTTTAAAACTCTACCAGTATTTACTTATTGACCTTTTTTTAAATTTATAGTTACTTCCTGTTAAAGCAGGTCGATGATGTTTTTGGCTCTGACTTAGTGAAAGCCAGTAGTTCCTGCTTGCATAGACATTTCCCTGGCAGTCACATGTTCTTACAGGCTGCTTAAAAGTTAGACAAGGTTGAAAACAGCTGCAATGAAGCTGGAATAGTTTAAATTGGTTTAATTACACAGGGGAGGAGGGGAGGAAATCAGTCAGTCTGGTTTGATGGTGATTGTAACAAACTATCTGTTCTGTGTGACAATGTATTTGTGTGAGGGTGGAAACTAGCATGGTTTCTGGAAAAACCTGGTTTTAACACTTTAACAGAATAACACACATGAACACACAAACACTACCTGTGACGACCTGGTTGACTGTCCACCGGTTGGCCCCAGAGCCCCGTAGCTCCTCTGTTGTCATTAAACCGGTGTAGAAGAAACTCCAACATGTCCGCCCGAGGCCGTGTCACTCGGCCTGAAACTCTTCATTTCTTTGCTCTCACTCGTTTCCTCTGCTGATGTCTCCAGGAGATGTCTGAGCTTATTCCCAGCGACCAGCAGCATCTGTCGGCCAGGAAGGAGAAGAGGGACCTGCTGCTCATGCATCTGGCTAAGCTAAAGAAGGACCACTGAGCCCAACGAGCGAAGGCCAGAATCAAGACAGACTGCTGAAATCAGGAAGTACCTTATTCCACTGTCAATCATGCGACTGATAGGATGAAATTTTGGAAGATTTCTCTGTAAATAATTTCTTGGGGTTAATCGTAATTGTTCAGCATTCGCTATGCTGACGTTATTTTGTGAGCTTGCTTTAGTTTTCTCAAGTCTACTTTGTAGATTTTTTTTTTTAACCTGGCAGGTAAAAACGATCACCTCACTTAATGTGAGGAAAAATCAAGAGAATAATTGTGAGATGATGTTTTGATAAATAAAACTAGGGAATTATTCCGGAGTTGCTTCTTTTATTGTACTTTTTTTTTATTATTGTGCAGAGGTGATCTTTTTTTTTTCATCAAAGTTTCCATCAACACAAAGCTGCAGAACATTTGAACACTGGAACTGGAAGACATTTAAGATATTCAAAATAAATAAAGAAAACAACAGAAACAACAAATAAAATGAATTATGAAGTCTCTGTAAACAAAAATTATCTTTAAAAGAAAGGGATAATTGAGCTCAAAGAAGCAGATTAAATGCTTTCATCATTCAGTTTTTGGTAAAAAGAGAGAGAAAAGCAATAAATCAAGCAAATGAAAATTACTGAGTTTCTTTTAATCTATCATGCGATTAATTGATTTATTGTTTATTGTGACAGGCCTAGTTCACAGGGATGTGTTTATCTGCATATTTGGTCTCTAAATACTCATCCGAGTCATTTAAGATGCAAAGCTCAGTCTGATAAGACTCTAACTGCAAAGGCCAAAAAAATTCAGATTTAGAGAACACCAGTAGAATAAGTTGCACTAACATGATCTAAACATTGTGTTTCTTAATCTGTTTGTATCTGTTTTACATCGTCAAGTCAGTTCGTCACAACAGGGTTAACGTTGAAGAAATTGATAATAGTATGCTACATATATAATTTGAAACAGAGTATTTTAATAACAAAAAAAAAGGAAAACTCACAAGGTAATTTGCAGGAAGACCAGGACAGAGAACAGGTGATGTAACGGAAAGATTCAGCGAAAACCAGTGAGCTGACATACTGCGGGGGGGAAAAGATGAAGAAGGAGGCAGGTGAACTAATCAGAGGAGACGTGGCAGGGAGAGAAAGCCACGGGGGGAACTGAGGGAAAGAAACGACAAACCAAGGTGAAAACATTGACCTAAGAGAGCTAAATTCAAACGCACAAAGAGCAAAACACAAAAAATAAACTAAGTAACTAAACCCAAAGGAAGGAGCTGATACTGCAACACCACTGGAACAAAAATAAACTCGGAGAAATGAACTAAATATGGCAAGCCCTAACGAATTTAAATAAACCAGGACACATGAAAACAAATGACCCAAGGATCATAAGACAAGGTAGTCAGATGTGTCACCTTGTATTAACAAGACTAATTTAACCTCAAGATTGAAACATTTTGAGGTTAAATTAAAGCGTGTTGCCATCAGTCTGGACAGAAGCTCCTATTGTATAGCCCATGTGTACATTTTCAGTGGTTTAAAGGTTCAATAAGAAATTAAATGTCGTCATGCACGTTTGGGAAACCTGATGCCGTTACCAGTAACACAAGCAAAAATATGCAATATTAAATATTGCAAAAGTGTCTAAATGGGTTAGACAAAAGGATACAGCTGTATTTAATTTAATTAGCCTACAAATATTTTAACCCAGTTAAATAATTAGGAGGTGGAGCTGTTCCTATCAGCCATGAATCTCTTGGGACCTCAGATGTTTCTGACCCCACGCTGAGCCTCGGCCTGGCCCCTCCCTCCCTGCCTGCCTCCCTCTCTGTCTACAGGAGGGAAAGGATTATGGAAAGCCTCCGCAGACTCAGGTGCGCCTCACTCTGCGCTGCGCAAAGACGCGACGGCGCTCGTCGGCAAACACTCTTCATTCTGCCGCGCCGCGCAGGACATTAGGACCAACTACTTCTCCTTCTTCATGGGAAAAACCTTCATCTTGATTTATAGGACAAACAGGGCAAAGTTACCTTAGAGGAAGGTAAGTCTGGGGAACGAAGGTTGGATTAATTGTTTTGATCATTTTCAATCAACATTTCATTGATTGAGAAGTTAGTATTTGGTAGGATTCTGTTCTAAAATACGAAATAACATTACAATACAAAGTAATACTAGCCGTGGAAGTTAATGTAGATCTCGTTCAATACGCAATTAAGTGTTCTTTTGATCGACTAATTTTGAGTGTAATATAGTTTTTTTTAAACCATGTTTTAAGCCTTTTATTACTTCTGACTTAATAGAGTTGTACATAGTTAGGCTTTATTACAGACTCGCAGTTCTAATGACATAAATTAATTAATAATACACAATAAAGGAGGTAAGAGGACATAAAATACATTAAATAAAATCCCTAATCTTTTAGGAGGCAGACCAATGTTTTCAAAAGTATAGACGTATGTCTTACTGCACCATATAATGTTAGTCAACAATAGAATAATTAGGCTCGGTTAGTCTGAAAACAGGTTAATACATATGATTAAAGAGCCAGACATAAACTGGTCCATGTGGGACTTTTTAACAAAAGTCTTTATGCGTCATTATAAGCCACTTTCGATATCTGAAGTCTTTTGTTGTAACTGCACCATAGTGTCAGTGCGGTACAATATGATGTAAACAAGCTCAGCTTACCTTTATCTGAACAATATCCAGCTAGCACATTAGCTTAAGTTCATAACATTTGAACCTGACGGTAAATGTCTTCATGGTCTGATAGACGGTCACGTGACCAAGATACTTGAGGTGGTAAGCTTTTATATTTTTGATAATAGTGCAATTTGTTCTTATAAATATAAAACAATATTGAAATAAAATGTATTTTTTTGAAATGAAGTGAATCTTTGTAAAGTCTTCTTTAGTGTTTAAATGGCACCATTGCCACTTTTACGTAACTACCTGCCCAGTTAACCAGGATGTCTCTACATTTCAGTCTTGAATGGTTGCTAAAGCTAACTGTTGTCAAAATGCTAGCTTGGCTTGTCATATAGAGACATTACTTCTCTGAAGTTGTGATAGTTTGACTTTAAAATACACCATTCATACGTGTCCAAAAGTCTGTTTAAGGCCGTCTTGTTTTTCACGTGATGATGATGGCGGTGGTTTTTGTACACAGTGGTCAGAGACATCAGGACAGGTCGAGTTTTCTGAGTGAGCTCAGGTTTACTCAGCCGATACCTTCCTTTGACCCCTACAGGAGCTTCCACGGACCACGACACCGCAATGAGTTGGGGGGCACTCTACGCCCAGCTGGGCGGCGTCAACAAACACTCCACCAGCCTCGGGAAGATCTGGCTCTCCGTCCTCTTCATCTTCCGCATCACCATCCTGGTCCTGGCCGCCGAGAGCGTTTGGGGCGACGAGCAGTCAGACTTCACGTGCAACACGCAGCAGCCCGGTTGCAAGAACGTGTGCTACGACCACTTCTTCCCCGTGTCGCACATCCGCATGTGGTGCCTGCAGCTCATCTTCGTCTCCACGCCGGCCCTGCTCGTCGCCATGCACGTCGCGTACAGGAAGCGCGGCGACAAGAGGACCATTCTGGCCTCCAACCGCACCGAAAACTCCGACCTGGAGACCCTGAAAAAAAGGCGTCTGCCCATCACGGGCCCTCTTTGGTGGACCTACACCTGCAGCCTGTTCTTCCGCCTCATCTTTGAGGGCGGCTTCATGTACGCGCTGTACTTCGTCTACGACGGCTTCCGGATGCCCCGGCTGGTGAAGTGTGAGCAGTGGCCCTGCCCCAACAAGGTGGACTGCTTCATCTCCCGACCGACGGAGAAGACGGTCTTCACCATCTTCATGGTGGCCTCTTCGGCCATCTGCATGGTGCTGAACGTGGCCGAGCTGTTCTACCTCATCGTCAAGGCACTCCTGAGGTGCATGGACCGGTCGAGCAAGAGGAAACACCCCTACGCGGAGAGCGTGTCGAGGGACAACAAGAAGAACGAGAGGCTGTTGTCGTCCTCCACGGACTCGTCCAGCAACAAGACCGTGTGCTGAAGAGCGACGAGAGGGATGGACTCTAGATCCATCTGTGGACCTCCATTAGAGCCGTCTAGTGGGATACAGAGTTTGTATTCCTGTGGGAAAGTTTTAGTTCTGCGTCTTAACCTGCAGCAGAACTCGTGTCGACCCGAGGGAATTGGACCTCGGCGGTATTTTTTGTAATTTTTTTCACGCGTGATCTTACATTTTCCACTCATGCACTGTAGTGCTGTTCACAGCTGAGTATTTTTCTTTTTTAGTTTAGTTTGAGTTCTACCTAGCCACTTACCTAGTAACAATCAAAGCAGTTTAACAAATATTAGTTTACAATTTTTAAAAATTGCTTTGAAGCCAGAAGGACCTCTTGCTGTAATCTCAATATTTGACTAGATATAAAATGTGCAATAACAATGTTTTGGGTAGAGAATATTTTGCCAAGAATCCCGATAGATTAAGAACCAGCACGAAGCTGCTTATAAGAAGTAAAATAATAATTTGTTCTCACGGAAAACCCCAGCAGATTGCAAAATACCAAGTGATAACTTGATTATTATTATTATTTTTACACTAGAGAGATAAGTGTTTGACTTCTGGTTGAAGCCTGAAGCTGTAACAAAAGTTTAAAGGCGCTATTGCTACGGAGGAGAATGAGCCTACACTGACATCTAGTGGTGAACAATGAGAAGAGGCGAGAATTAATTAAAGGGATTTCTACTTTTCACGGCTATTGATCAAAGGCGGATTGGTTAAAAATGTAGCTGCGTTGACTAAATCGTCTTTTCACGTTTACGTTTTTGTGTGTAAGAATTTAAGTGAGAAGAATGCAGGCGTTTCACTTTATTAAGAGACTAAAATCAGTCAAATGTTGTTGTTGTTTTTTGTTGTTGTTTCTTTTGTGACCGAAATACAAGACAAAATCAGACAGCATTTCCCTTTTTTAAAATATGAAATATAAAAAAAAAGGTGCAATAATATAAAGAGCATTTTAACAGATTCAGGAAGAAAGCTGCCTATCAGTCTGGTGTTCAATCAAATGTTAATAGTGAAGGTGTGAAAAAATGAATCCTGGACAGAGAAAAGGGACGATGAGCTCCAGATACAGACTACAGCTGTCATGTTTCCAGTTTAATCAACCAAATTCATCTTTTAGCTTTTGCCTGATTATAATGTTCTTAAACCAATAGATTTTTATCTCTTTTTTTGGCGTCTTACAAAACAATTCATACCACTTGAACTTCTCACGTCTTGTCATACAACCACAAACGTCAATGTATTTTTATTGGACTTTTATACCAAAGAGGTGTATACATTTTGTGACTGTGAACATCAGTTTTCATGTCTTTCCCTAAATTATTATTTGGCTTTCGTGGACTTTGACTGGGCCTTTTTTAAACACATGAAAATGTATGCTTCTTAAATGAGATTGTGCTCTAGTCTCGAATCTTTCGATGGCCTCTAATTGATTTCCTCCCACTATTACCCATCAGCCAGCTGTCCTGAACCCACAGCATGATACTGCCACCACCATGCTTCACGACTAAGCGGTTTGTGGCTGTAATGTGACAAATTGTGTGAGAATTTAAGCGGCGTGAATACTTTTGCAAAGTTTGCACAGATGAACAGTGTTTTCAGAAATATGTACAGTTAAATGCTAAGTTACCCCTAACCCTGGTAGATTTAGGTTTAAAATAATCTGATCATTTTTACAAATATGATTCCACTGACTTGAAGTCATTTTAATGTTTGGGGACCTTGAGATTAGGGTGACGGTACGGAGGACATCCAAACTCGAAGATTTGGAGCTTATCGAAGATCGAGCAACAAAATAGTTCTGGGAACATGCAAAAAGTTGGCCAGCGATGAAATACTTTTCCATTGATCCACTGAGATTATTTTAATGAAATACAACTAAAAGACTGCTTTTTCAAAAACCGATCCTCCTTATACATCGTTGTATTATCTTTTGTGTCATTTCTTGACACAAACAAACGTCTTGGATGAATGGAAACGATTTGAAATCTAAATCTTCCAGGAGTATGAATCATTTTGATGGGTGTCACTTTGACCGGCGGAGGCTCTGCATTCAGGAAGGAGGCAAGGCAACAAAATGCAGTCGAGGTAGATTTATTTAGAGCTGCAGGTCACAGTTACACCGACACCCTTTTTTTTTTTTCTTTTTTTTTTTTTTACAGTGAGACAAAGAAGCTGGCTTTTATACTTTGGGCCATTCAAACACTCATACCAGGTAAAGGGGGTGACAAAACAAAACAAGAAATAATTATTTACACAAAACTAAATGGTACCAATAAATATTTACATGCATGCAAATTATTAGAACTAAAATCAATCAAAGATTAAATGTAACTTAACTTCAGAGCATTACCCCTCTTAATTGAAAACGGTACGCTCCAGGAGCTTTTTAACAGCACCTGGAGCTCCCTTTGCTGCCCCACCCTGCCGAGGAGACACACCCTGAAAGGTAAGACTCCAACAATTGGCCTCAAATTGAAACAAACTGACATTTCCCCACATTCCCCCTGTCCAGGAAGGATGGCCAGTCCCTCTGCCTGAAAGAATGTTTAAATAAATGTCAATGTAACTGAAATACAGAACTGAAACAAAAAGCATTTGTCCTGTAAATAAATATAATATCAATAATCATTCATTAGGGATGGAGCCCCTGGTCTCCATCACAATGGCCTGATCTGTATCTGACATTCAAATTAAATAGAGAATCAAATAAGCATCATGCGTGTAGCTATGTATAAATATGAGTTTTGGCTCTTTGTAATGTTTGGTTTGCCTAAATTCAGAGCTTTTCTTTACAAATACAGATGTTGCCAACTGGTTCCATGGATCCATTTATCGCTTTTGTCCATTCTTCTTGTATTCACGTCATGTGGGAACCGACCCCGCCCTAAATGTATCAGCCTTATTTTAGCCGGCGCTCTGATCACAGCTCGGCCTCCCAATTAAGACAAATCCCAAACCCAAACACGTCTTCGTCGTCCCTCCGTCCAGGAATAGACGTCACGGATTAGTCGCATCTGTCTGTCGAAACGGGCACCCGGCTGGTGACTCTATGGTTGCGCAATGACCGCTAAGTGAGATGCGCCGGCGCCAATTAGACGTGTAAATCCCCCTGTTATAGAAAGTGACGCTCGGCGTGGTTTGGTTGTGTAACAGCTCTGGCTGATGCAGTTGTTTGGAGTTTGCACAGTGTTGCACTCTGGGGATTTTAGAGTTGTTAAAAAAATAAATAAATAAAAGAAGAAAAAAAAAAAGAATTGTAAACCCGCTCTTACCTTTGACTTCCTGGTGTAAATTTTTTTTTCCATCACTGCAGACTTTAAAACTGACTTTGCTTCCACAGTAATGTAACAGTTGGATACTAACAGCTATGCAAGAGAGAAATGAACCAATGAGATGCTTCGGATTGTGATTTTTGTCTGAGATGTCTTGTACACTTGCACTTTGATCCTTCAACTTGTTTTTTCCTTTGAGAAATTTTTCATAAATTAGTGAAAACACAACTGCTCGACTCTTCTCTCTTTTTCTTCTTTTGCTCATTTGTTTGGTGTTGGAGAAGATCAGATAGTATCATTTCAAGGTATTAAGTTTTATGAAAAAAGGAAGTTGAGGGTCAAGCATTAGTTCGAGGGCACATCATGACCTCTACCTGTGTGGTTCGTTGTTTATGTATTCATTTTTGTAGTGGAGAATATGCTCTTTCATTACACAAGGTGTTCTGAAACCGATCTTCTCCGCAGACGCAAAGATGTCTACCTTTGCATGAGTCTCAAAATCAGCCACTGTTCCCTTTTGCTCCGCCATGAGAGAGGACTTCCTGACAGGTCATGTCAAATGTTTTCAGACAAAAAAAGAAAGAAAGAAAGACAGAAAAAAAAATCGGCATCGGTCAAAGTTGGAATTGGCAGGCGATCGGCCAGAAAACTGCAATCGGTGCATCCCTTGTTGTTATGTTAATTTTTAAATGCAACTTTTTAATTACAAGATATTAATATCTTGAGGTCAAGCAAGATCACGACATGTATCTCTGTATTCATCTTATTATTGCAGTAATCCCAAAGCAGTTTTTTTTTTTTTTGAATTTGGTTTTATTTGGAAATACTTTAAATGTAAATATTGACCCTTTTTTTATTATTATTATTTATTTACTTTTTGCCCGCAGAGTTATTTTTGGGTGGAGGATGGGGGTGGGGGGGTTATGTTGACACGGGGCGTGGTGTGAGTCGGGACAGGCAGATGACTCCGTGGATTCACTCATGCATGGTCACACAGTGTGACAGCCCAGACATGGGTGGAAAAGGGTCCCAGCTCCGTTTAACCGAGCAACATCTGCGTCTCCAGGCCGACGCTCCATAAACTGACAACAAACAGAGGGCAACTTTTTCTTCTTATTATATTATTGTTACGATAAACTACTTATAGCCCCAGGACAGACCAGGGAGCTGGAAAAGTTAGTCCGTGAGTGTGCGTGGTTTTTTGTTTTTTTCGGGGGTTTTTTTGCGGCAACATTTAAAACAAAAAAAGAGCTGATGAAATTATCAGAGAAGTAAGACTTCGGGGAGCCGCTCAGCAGGAGGTCTCGACGCTTTTCCGACCACGCCACCGCTGGCGGGCTGATGGATTTCATCTTCCTGTGTCACTTTGACATCTTCAAAGGTATGACGGACAAACGAGCCGAAACTCTCCCTCCCTCTGGTCATCAGGAGGGAGTTAATGAAGAAATCTGAAGGTAATTAAGAGCAGCTCCGGGGTTTTACTGAACAACTGAGGGACAAAAAGGCCTGACAAAGCTTGTGGCGCTTAAAGGGAGTCTGGGCACTCTGGCACACTCTGCATTGTGAGTCTGGCACGTATGCCTTTGTATTTGAACCTGACTCTGTTCGGCTGGTGGGCCTTAAATGCTGCTAAACTTTGCTGAATTTGAGGTTTTGCCAGTGAAAAGTTACAGCAAAGTGGAAAGGAAAACTTCCTGACCCAGTGAGGGAAACCTCTGTGGGATTCCTTTATGTCTTGCAAAGTTTACAGCAGGTAACAAGCAGAGTGTCTTCAGTAATCTCCTGTTTCTTGATGTTGTTTTGTACTTAAGTGTTCATCTGCGGTGTGAGTCCAGCGTTTTATTGCAAAGACTCGAAAGGCCTCAGTAATTTGATGTTCGACGAATGCTTTTCTCTTCTAGGTGTCAAACGGGTTGTGAACCTTAGTCGATGGATTTGTCACCTTTAATTCAAGAGGTTTTCAGTAAGTGTTTTCTCTCAAATTTAGTTTTGATTCAGATTGTTTGCCATTTTCTCAATTTATTACATGTTCATTTCAAACTGCTGGCAAAAATACCGGTTGAAATACACAGTTTTAAAAGCCACTGGAAATAGTTGATTTAAGATTTCAGACAATGATTGAGATAGTTGTAGGCTGTTGAAACTGAATCGATTAAAAACGACTCTTTACGCTGGCTTCTATTTATTTACCAGAAAAATCTGAATTCATCAATTTTGGCCCTAGAAAATAGTAATTGGAGATAATTTGAACATTTTCACGACGCGTCAAACTAAAATGCTATTTAAGATATATTTACATGCTGAGCCTATTTTAAATTTCTATTTTGAGTTTTAATAACATGTTAGATCTTAGTGCTTAATATTCTTATGTCAAAAATACAGTAACAGATTTTTAAAATATGGTTCAGGCAGATTTTGTGTGTGTGTTACACCAGACAGAGACTGGGGCGAGGGGAGGGAGGGATGTGTAAATGTGTGTATATCAGTATTTGTGTGTGTGTGTGTGTGTGCGAGCACGTTGTGGCATCCCAGAGCCCCATCTCTGCTAAATGCTGTTTTCGAACATAATAATGTCGATCTCAGCACATGCCTGCTGGGCAGCGGAGCGAGCAGGTGGGAGACAGAGACAGGGCCTGACACAGACACAGAGAGAAAAGCCAATGAACTGGGCTTCAATCACACAGGTGGCTTTTACAGTATACCAGCATCTGTATTGAAAGGCTGCAGCTTTGTGTTCAGATCCTCTTCTGATAGGTATTCAGTGGTATAGACGGTTTTATGCCAACAGTTGTTGTATGTGTCTATGTACAGTGTCTCAGTTCAGGGTAAGAGCCTTCGTCCCTTGAAGCTGTTTCAAGAGTCATTGGTCGTTTGTTTCTCTTGACATAATCTCTTCCTCTTTCTTTTTTTTAATTTTTACTCCACCCCAGCCTGTACTTTCTCCGTAGGCTAGAAACGTGGAAGCATGGGCGACTGGAGCTTTCTGGGGCGGCTGCTGGAGAATGCTCAGGAGCACTCAACAGTCATCGGCAAAGTCTGGCTGACCGTCCTCTTCATCTTCAGGATCCTGGTGCTCGGCGCCGCGGCCGAAGAGGTCTGGGGCGACGAGCAGTCCGACTTCACCTGCAACACCCAGCAGCCCGGCTGCGAGAACGTCTGCTACGACGAGGCCTTCCCCATCTCGCACATCCGCTTCTGGGTGCTGCAGATCATCTTCGTGTCCACGCCGACCCTCATCTACCTGGGCCACGTGCTGCACATCGTCCGCATGGAGGAGAAGCGGAAGGAGAAGGAGGAGGAGATGCGCAAAGCGAACAGGTTCCAAGAGGAGAAGGAACTCCTTTACAGAAACGGCGGCGACTCTGGAGGCGGCGGGAAGAAGGAGAAGCCGCCCATCAGAGACGAGCACGGCAAAATCCGCATCAGAGGTGCGCTGCTGCGCACCTACGTGTTCAATATTATTTTCAAGACCCTGTTTGAAGTGGGTTTCATTTTGGGCCAGTATTTCCTGTATGGCTTCCAGCTGAGGCCCCTGTACAAATGCGCACGTTGGCCGTGCCCCAACACTGTTGACTGCTTCATATCAAGGCCCACTGAAAAGACCATTTTTATTATATTTATGCTTGTGGTGGCTTGCGTGTCTCTTTTGCTGAATTTGTTAGAGATCTATCACCTCGGATGGAAGAAACTCAAGCAGGGCATGACGAATGAGTTCGTCCCTGATAGCGAGCCGCTGCAGCGCACCAACGCTGAAGAGCCTCAGTGTTTGGCCTCAGTCTCCAGAACTGTCCCATCCAGCCTCAGCTACCCTCCCAACTACATAGATGTGACGGCAGGCAGCGGGGCGTTCCTGCCACCTGTAAAGCCGGCGGCAATGGCTTCAGCAGCGGAGTTCAAGATGGGTGACCTTCAGCAGGAAGAGTCCCTTCGCCAGTCTTCTTCCCCTTCTCAGTACTACATCAGCAACAACCACAGGCTGGCCACGCAGCAGAACTGGGCCAACTTGGCCACCGAGCAGCAGACTCGGGAGATGGGTTCCCCGTCACCATCCTCGTCTTCTTCTGCCAACAATGAGAACGAACAGCAGCAGACGCCGGCTGGTGCTGCGCTGCTTCTTCCCAGCAACAACACCAACAGCAATGCCAACACCACCAACAACGCCGCCTCAGGCAGCACCGGCGGCAGCAGCCCAGCCACCGACAGAGGCGGCGGAGGAGGTGACAACACGCAGGAGGAGGTCCACCACACCATCACGACGGTGGAGATGCACGAGCCTCCGCACATGGCCAGTACAGACCCTCGGCGGCTCAGCCGGGCGAGCAAGAGCAGCAACATCAGGGCCAGGCCAAGCGACCTGGCTGTCTAGAAGCGCTTTGGCCCTTTAGGGTCCCCCGACACCTCCAACAGCACCTCCGGCTTCCTTCTACCACGCCCTCAAACACTGATTGTTAAACACGCAAGGAAAGCAATACATTCTTGCTTTAGGTAGGAACCAGATCTAAGAAAAATACAAAAAGACAAAGTAACAAGAGGCAGGAAAGCAAATCAGCATAAAATGTAGCTGCTAGTATGGAATCACTTCCCCAGACAGAAGGGTCCGACTTCACCCGTCGCTCCCTAGCCCCACCAATCTAAGTCCTTTTCTGGCTTTCAAATATTTGATCCCATGGCCTAACACAAACTAAATTTACTAGTCATTAGCTATAACAGCCAGGTTTTCATTTATAAGTGCGGCAGCTGCCACCACGTGAGAACCGGGAAGGGTTTCGGACTCTGGGGATTCAGGGTGGTGTTGAGAGTCTTGGGTCAAATACTATCGTCTCCAGCTGTAGCCTTTTAGTGCAATCGGTGAATTGTAGAGCTGCTTATGTAAGGTTTGTTAAGACTGTGCACAAAAAGTATGATCACACCTTTTAACAAAAAGCAGAAGGTAAAATTCTATGTTGTTAAAGGCAAATTTTAGCAACGTGGTTTGGTGGAAGACTTAGTGGTGCTTCACTCTTATTTGTTGGTGCAAACTGACATATTTTCCTAATGTCTGTGTGAAGATGATGAGATTCTTACGTTAAATAACGCTATGTCCATGTCATCTAAAGCTGGTTATTAGCTTGGCTATCTGTTCAGGTAGCAAGCCTATCCGGTCAGCCGCTTCAGACATGCCACTTGTTGTCGTTTTAGAACAGAACTGCCTTCATAAGAGGGATTGTTGGTGCTGATTTCAGCTTCCAATACCATGATACTTTTCTGTAAGTGAGGGAAACGTGTAGTGGCTTTGTCTTGGCCAGCTGCCCAGCAGTGCGCAGCAACAAGTGGGAGAGAAAGCACCGGTCACTTTGGCACTTTCTCTGAGATTTCATTAAGATGATTTAAATAGTAGGAGTGGTATAAGAGAACATCTTAGTGCTTTAGAAAACTTAAAAACCCCGGTTTTCCTTGATACGGCCTAATAGTGAATGAAAATGTGCATTTCAGCTGCAGGAAGCAAAATGTCAGTGCTCTATGTTATGTTATTGCAATTCATGTTAGCTTACTTATTGTTCAGTATGAGGGTTTACTAAAGACTCTGAATCAATGTCACATTAAAAAGTTGTAGATGTTTTTTTTTAACAAGATGTGACAACATAATTGTTTTCAAGACAGATTATTGCGGAAAGTGTAGTCCTACAACTCACCGATGCACTGGCGTACTAACTTAGTTTTACCCTAAATCCACTATATATCTCTTTTGCCAATGTTTTAAAAATTTAACAATCAGGATGAAGGAAAAATAAATTTAAAAAAACAATGCAGGTCAAAATTAACCAAGTGATTCCCATAATTGACCTTGTCCTCTCAGAGAAAATGGTTACCTGACTCTGCTTTCAGTCAACGTAAGTAAAAATATATTGCACAAAGTTAATGCATGCCAAAAACTTTTAAAATATAATCCAAAAATACACCAGACAACATAATATTCAAAATATAGCATCCCAGAGGGTTTTGGTTAAGGATTTGTAACAAGTATTTTGTAGTTATTTGGGTGGGTAATTTCTTTCCCCCACATACCCACAACTACCTTTTTAATCACACCTGAACAACAATAGCAACCTTGGAAGCTCCGTTATTTTTTTTATTGTTACACACTTCATGTGCTTCTTCATTAGTTTTATTCTGAAAAGTGCTATTTTTTTAAGAAACTGAATTGACTTTTACTCACATACCCCATCCCTGTAGTAGTCAGTTTTTGACTGAGCAGCAACTCAGATTAAAAAGAAAAAACAAAAACAGCTGTTGTGCGTTTTTGAAACGCTGTTGTGCAGTAGCCCCCACTAATGCTTTTTATTCCTATTGTGCTCGTCGCGATACTTGGACACCTTCAGAGAACCTGAGATGTTAACTCATCAACCGCCACGCACTTCTGTGTATGTGGTGTGTCACTGTCCTGTTTGGTTGCTCACGCCGCAAGCATTTTCAAAATGCCGTTTCACTTTACATTAACCTTAATCTACGGTATATTGTCACGAGCCCCTCACTTGCGCACCTGAGTGAAAAACCTGATCTGTACTTGACATGTTACTGAGCATAACAGCACAATGAAGAATTAGAGGGAGAGTTAAAGATTTAAAAGTGAAGTTCTGCTAAAGGTTTTTTTTTAGCAGTTAATATCTTACTTGCAATAGATAAGTATCAAGAGATTCTTATTAGTATAAATCCACATTAGCTAGCCCTGGAGACAAAAGCTAGTAGCTTCAGCATCTGAGACTGAAGCTAGCTAGACTGAAGCTAGCAGCTAGTGAAGTTCTGCTAACGGTATATAAGCAGTTAACTTACTTGCAATAGATAAGTCTCAAGGCATCTTCATCAGTATAAATTCACATTGCCAAGCTCTGGAGACAGAAGCTACTAGCTAGCTTCTTCCTCAGTGGCAGAAGCTAGTAGCTAGCTTCAGCGTCTGAGACTGAAGCTAGCAGCTAGCTAATTCAAAAAGAACAAATCCCCAGTATTCTGCCATTGTAAAAATCCTCATATCTCGAAATGGTATTCTTTGAGATTTCATAAACATCTCAAAGTTTAGGATTTTAAAGTGAAGTTCTCCTAAAGGTATATAAGCAGTTTATAACTTACTTTCAGTAGATAAGTCTCAAGGCATCTTCATTAGTATAAATCCACAGTAACTAGTCCTGGAGACAGAAGCTAGGCGTCAGCCTCAGTGTCAGAAGCTAGGCTTCTTCTTCTTCTTTTCCTTTTTTATGGCGGTTGGCAAGCAACTTTTAGATGTGCATTACCGCCATCCAGAAGCTAGGCTGAACTAACACCTAGCTAATGCAAAGAGACCAATCCCAATCTTCTACCATCTTAAAAATGCTCAAATCTCGAAATGGCATAACAGTTTATGTAAATGCTATTTTAGCAACCTTAAAACGGTTCCTATTAGCAATCAATGGCTATTTAAACTGCTGATTTTTTTTTACACCTGAAATGGAGGTCGGAGTTGACACACCACCAGTGGCGTTCCTATGTGAGATGTGTACAGCGAACTAAGCACAGTTTCATAGTTAAATGTAAATAATATAAAAGTAAAGCACTATAAAAAGGAAAAACACTGGCTTAAACTGCAACAAACACCTGAGGTATTCCAGGATTAATACATATTTTGAACATGAAGATAACTGGTGGCGCACTGCCTTCGACTTCCATTTCATATGTTGATATTGCAAGACGTGAAAATGATTTAACTCTTCATAAAACAGTGTTTACATAAACCACTGACATTTTTGATGTCAGAGTTATTTTAATACAATGGACATATAATTTGGTCTTGTCCCATATTAGACTAGACATGATGTTCAACCTTCAGGACCAACTCATGAGGACTTACTAAATGAAGAGACTAAGTGGGTTATCTGCTGCTGTAGTTAGTCATGTAACAGAACTTCACTTCAAAAATATGAAACTCCTTCCTTTAATACTATTTTATGTAGGCAGTATTTCACCTGTCGTCTGCACAGCCAGCAGCTGCAGTGAGGGACAGGAGTAGGAACAGGGTGAAGGAGGACATTTTTCAGCAAAGTAGAGACACTACAAAATCATGTTACTGTATAGTCCAAGCATAGTGTACCTTATTTATAGGTATAAGGATAGGTATAAAACTATGCAAGGATAAAACACAAAGCTAAAACAACCTTTGTAACTTCAATTTTTTTTAAAAAAGCACCAGAAAGACTTGCTTTTTTGCTATTATTATTATTTATGATTTTCAACGTTTACATTTTAGAAGTCGGTACTTGCACATTTAGGAAGTAAAGGTGCTCCTCTACAGTAACAGAGCTAACAGTATTAAGAGGCGGAGAGATGTAATGTGACGCAAGACTGCTAATGACAGGGCGAAAAGTCTTAAAAACCACAACTGTTCACAGACATAGGAATATTACCAAAAGGCTCATTCGTCTCACGCACTGATAGCAAAGTGTCCGGACATTGAAAAAGGAGAGAGAAAAACAAAAACAGCTGGAATATTTTTGTGTTTGTTTAGTTAATGTGTTCCCACAAACCTGCTGGGACTCCGGTCAGACGTCACATATCAAGACAGCCCTGCCCGTTCAGAGAGAACGGGCGGCTGGCCCTTCCCCAACCCCGCAACCCTGACAGGATGTTGGGTTCAAAGAGCGTTGTCCCCGTGACTACTTGAAGCTCTCTTTCCACTAACAGTATGTTTTCATTTATTTTTTTCATGCGGAGCATGATGTCTCTGGCCCATCAGGGAGAAGGAACCATCTCACGACGCTCACAGCTGCAATCTGTTTTCAAACGTCGTCTTAAAACAAGAGAAGTGCCTTGTGTATGAATGATGCTATTTGTAAAGACAAGTTGATGTAAATGTTAATTTACCTCAAGTGTTTACAAAAAACTGTTACTAAATAAAAAATTTTGTACTATACATGCCGCTCTGGCTTTGTCTTTCGCTTTACGCAATGAATGAAATTCATCATTCGCAGAGACACGAAGCTGTGGAAGTGACTTAAGTGTGAAATCTAGATAATAACTAGTATTCCAGAGTACCGTTTGATCTACATTGACAAAAAAAAATAAAATTGACTAAATCAAACAGATGATATGTAAGGTAGGATAGGAGATGAAGCACCTAACACTGCTGCCTCTTGGTGGGAACTTTTGTTGGAACATTTCCTTTTGTAGTTTTTGTTGGGTTTCCTGTTCCTGTCCTGGTTTCCTCCTGCAGCAGAAAAACGTGTAACTTGGGTTAAAGGGAAAAAATAAAGTGGAAAAAATCTGTTAGTAGAACTGTTCACAGTGATCTGGTCCAACCAGCCCAAATTAAACCCCAAATTTCAAACAATTACCGGTACTGTAATGAAGTCCTGTTCAGTTTTCATTGCAGTCAACATGCATCTCACCTGAATTGAATTATTTAGGAAGAACAAAGGTGATTGTGTGTTATTATTATTATTATTGTTATTATTTTATTTTCAGATATGTGAAACCTCAGAACTTAAACACAATAAACTTCAATTAATAACGTTTTAAAAACAACAACCACAAGTCCAAGGTGCTACAATATTTTATCTGTTACAAAAAAGTAATGTTGACGTTTTAGTTTTTTCTTACAGGATAGGCTTCTGTTTTTTACATGTTGACCCATTCAATAAGTTAGAATATTTAAACCCCAAATTTAAATACCAGTCTATGTCAGTAATTAGGCCGGTCAAAATAAACAATAAATCAATTAATTTCATGATAAATTAAAAGAAAATTCAATAATTTTCATTTGCTTGATTTATTGCTTTCCTCTTTTTTCTCTCTTTCTACCAAAAACTGAATGATAAAAGTCTTCAGTCTGGTGCTTTGAGCACAAATATCCTTTTTTTTTAAACATCATTTTGTTCATAATTTATTTTATTTGTTATTTCTGTTGTTTTTGTTTATTTTGGATATTTCAAATGTCTTCCATTTGAAGAGTTAAATGTTCATTAGAATTTAAAGTTTATTGATCTTTGAGAATGTGTTCTTGCTTTTTTATAACCTTATTACCATTGTATTACTTGGACATGGTCTCAAAACAAACAATATAATCATTTATCACAATAACTTCTGGGACAATTTACCGTCCAGCAAAATTTGTCATCGTGACAAGAAGAAAACCCATAATCTTCCTCTCTCTTAGTTATGATTCTCTGATTACTGCAAACAAAAACACAACAATTAAGATTAGAATTTTATATCAAACCAAGAAAAACATTTTAAAACAGGAATGTTTAATACCTGCTTAAAGGTTGTTGTTGTTTTTTTAATCTGACAAATGAGCCTCTTCAAAATGTATATTCTAACTTATTGAATATGATTGTCAGATCTGAAACGCAAGCTCATCCTCAGCCTAACCCAGACTCAGCATATGTTAACGTTTACTTTTAAACTTTGTTGTCACTGCGTCACTTTTCCTTTGCTTTCTTCACTATTTCTTCATTTCAGCTGCTGCTAGCTACGTCAGAGATGTTGGAGCATCATGAACGTTACTTTGAACATTTCTTATGGCTCTGTGACTCCCTTTGACACAGATTTCATTTAATACGAAGCTTACCATTACTGAAAATAAATATTTAAAATAACTGGGGGAAAAAAATCCTTTTTACATTTTCTGTAAAAAGGGGTTTAAAAAAAAACATTTTTGACACTATTTCCTCCAGAGACAGAAATACCCAGAGGTAGCACAGTTAAAAACAAACAAACAAAAAAAACCTATGCGTGGTTGTCAATGTTTTATTATTAAAACTGTAGAAAAATGTAGCGAATAGAGAGGAACTTTTTTTTTTTAACTTGTAGGCGTTGTCTCTGTTACCGGGCAGAATGGCCTTTATTTCCTACTTGTCATTGGGAGGCTCAGCGTCTCCCTGGAGGAGCAAGAGGAAGTAAGTGGGGAAGGGAAGCATTTGTTCCCCCATTGTGGCAACCAAATTGCAAAAACTAAAATAAAAAAAATAGCTTGGTCTTGATTTATTAACATTTTCACTTCATATGTTTTAATAAAATATATTATTGATTCATAATTAACTGCACTTTATTTGGCTTTGAGGCTGAGGACATCAAAAGAAAAGTCGCAACGTTTTTTTTCTTTTCCCGCACTCCTGACTTCCTGTTAGTTTTTCTTTAGCCTCTCACCTCCGTTCCTCCCTCCTCATTTCATAACAACATCCAGAGATGATTAAAATGCGACGAGCGTGTTAGTCTCACACCTGAGTCTCACACACGGTTCTAACACAGCTGCGCGAGAAAAAAGGATTTACAACTCTGCTCAAGACATGGCAGAGATGGGCGAAACTCACACTTTACCACCTTAATGGCGACGTGGTATGAGGTACAAATGAGTTGGACATGGTAGCTGCAGAAAACCATCAGTAAGTGTTCACCTTAGAAAAATAAATTGATTTTTAGTCATTTAATGTGGGTTTAAAAACCGGCTTATTTACTCATCGTACCATGGAGATGGTTTTCTCAAATAGCAAGTTTTATTATATTCCTTTGTAATGAATAACCAAATTTATTGGCAATGAGAAATCTTCGTTTTAAATTCATTTGGCTAACCTAGAAGTACCGGATTACAATGTGATTCCCCAACAACAAGCCAGAGGCAGAAAACAGGACTTCACTGTGCACAGCTGAACAAACAGCAGAAAACAATGTCAAGCATTTCTGCCCAAGCAAAAGGAAACCAAGGACCGTCTACTGAGCGCTTGAGGTGACATGGACAGAGGTAGAAGGAAGGAAGACCCAAACATAGGACGCTGGGGAAACAAAACAAAAATAATGGGGAAAAAAAACTAAAAAGTCTAAGAGAGTTAAAAAAACAAAAAAACAACAACAACCCAGAACTAATCTTCACTGCAGAGTGAGGAATGGATGAAAAGTAACTTATAAAGTGGATTAGTTGTATTTGCTGGTGTGATTATTTCAGAAAGTACTGATCTACAGGGATTTTTCTGGTAAAACCCTCTGAAAAGAGGCTGTAGTTTAGAAGGGGCTTGTAAGGGCAGTAGCCCAGGGCTCCACGTTTTGGGGACGTCCCAAATACTTAGAATGTTTTTGTAATGAATCCATGTTCACCATTAGACCTTAAATAAAACTCAAAGGCTCATATGAAGTTTGTTGTTTTGTTGTTGTTACATTTTTATTAATGCATACATTAATACATTATGTTTGGTACCAACATGGAGCCGTCTCACATGGGGCGCTTTAAAGGGGCGGTGTTATGTAAAATTGACTTTTTTGAGCTACACATCTTGTTATAATGCTCTTCCCTCATCAAAGACATACATGTATTGTTGCTTTGATTATTTCATGCATGTTTGAGAAATATTTGAAATCTCCCGTGGCAACCATTCAGCTGTACAAAACACCTGGGCAAAAAACATTAAAGGGTTAATAGAGGAGCCATGTTGTGATGACTTCCTGAAGGCGGGGTTTCAGGAGTTTTTAAAGAGACAGAGGCCCAATTTCAAGGTTACAAATTTAAATGTCTTTCAAGTCATATTTGACACATACAGTATATATATATATATATATATATATATATATATATATATATATATATATATATATATATATATATATATCATCAAAAAACACTAATTTTGTTTGCATGAAATTGACTTTGATTTCACATTGATTTCATTTCAGAAAGATAATGACAAACAAGCTCAATTCAGCATCTTGTAAAGAGTGAAGCCTTATGTTAGAGTGAGAGCCGGACTCCTTAGTGCAGGTCCAGAGTCTGGCAGTGAGTCCAGGACATGACATGAGTGCTGGGCTCTTTGGTCCAGTGGCTGAGGAGTGACAGGAGATCTGTAGGAATAACTGAGTGAAGACCTTTGTCTCATCAGTCAGTTTCCACTCCAGGACTTTTTTACACAGCACAACAAAGTTTATCTGGAGCTTCTTTCTTTTTTTTTTTTGTTATTTGGATTTTTGACATCATATAAAATACAATATTGTGATATTTTTGCAATGAGACAAAATTTTTAATAGATATTTTTATAACTGACCAGTCTGACTGAATTAGAACTTAATTGAATTGTGGTATATGCAGAGGTGGGGACTCGAGTCACATGACTTGGACTCGAGTCAGACTCGAGTCGTTAAAATCACGACTTGAGACTTGACTTGAAAAAATGCTCAAAGACTCGGACTTGACTTTGACTTTCATGCCATTGACTTGGGACTTGACTCGACTTGAAGCTGTTTACTTGAAAAGACTTGATATTTTTTACTCAAAGTCTTAAAATTTAAAACACATTATTTATAAAGTGGCGTCATTAATTAATGTCACTCATTCCGTATCAATATGCGCAGACCGTCACTATGGTTTTCCTCTCTCCTTATGTATGTATGTGTACGTAGCTGCAGCACAACCAATCAAATTAACAGGATTTGGACGTTTAAAAAAACGCGGCAAAGCTACAGAGCTCAGGGAACGAAATACGAAATAACCGCTCGAATATGCTTCCGCGAGTAATTTCTTTTGGCTACGTAGGTTATGAACTTTCGACTAAAAAACGAACTGCAACTTGTAAAACATGCAAGACGAGAATATCGGATGGAGATGCCACGACGTCCAACTTTGTCCGGCATTTGAAGCTTCACAAAGATCGGTAGGTGGCACTTTTCTTTTGCTGTAAGATAGTTGACTTTAGCTAACTTCGTGTTAGCATGTGTACTCCGGGTTAAATTGGTGATGATTTACCATAAATCCGGTCCTTCAAATGCCTCCACAAATAATGTGCACCGTGTTAGCTCAGGAAGCCGGTGGATAGTGAGCGGGGCTCCGGAACAGAAAGCAGATTCTGGACCTGAACACAGGGAACAGAGTCTCTCTGTCCCATCATGATGATGAGCCGGGTCTAGTATCATCTAAGGATGGTTGGTGTATTTGAAGACATCTACGTTGGGAAATTATATTGACAATATATTGTTTACTGCAGTCAGTGCATTAAGTCAACTGTTTTTGACTTAATGCACTGACCGGCGTGACTGTCACATGTCGCACAGAACCCATTTCCAAGTAGTATAGCTTTGCTGGAAAAAAAAAAAAAAAAGACCAAATACAGTGACTGTCCCAAATAAATTTTGTGTTTAGAATATCTGTCCCATATTTACGGAGGACTGAAACTAACATACTTAGAAATAAAAGCAGAAAAATAAATGCACCAGACCTTCCTGAGTTTACTTGTGATAACTTCATTTATACTTATTTCATTTTTTGAAAACTATGATTGTTGTAGTGTTGATGTTTATTTATGAATAGAAGGAGTAAACTGAAGTCAAATGTAATTCATGAATGGCTGTAATTTATTTTCTGACATCTGTTTACTTCTGACAGATTTGAAGAATACCAGATGAATAAGAGGATCACAAATGAACCTCAAATACATATTTTAAAAAGAACAAATGGTCTAATATTTGAATTTTATGTATAATTGCAAATTATAAAAAAAAATAAAAACGACTCGAAATGACTTGAGGTTCCTGACTTGAGACTTGACTCGACTTTTGCCTGTCTTTACTTGAGACTTGACTCGGACTTGAGGACAGAGACTTGAGACTTACTTGAGACTTGCAACACAGTGACTTGGTCACACCTCTGGGTATATGTAGTTGCATTTGACATTTAACGTGCACAACGCAATAACAAAGCATGTCGATAATTATTGTTGCAGTATCGCTTAATGAAATTTGAAGTGGTTGAGTTACTTAAACCAAGCAGCCAGATTATATGGAACCAGCTTTGTAACACAGATTGCTGGTAAGAAAGACTAGATTATGTGTTAACATACTAAACTATGCGTTTATTTGAAAACTGTATTTTCTAACACATAAAAACTGTACCACGCCTTCATCGCCACAAAAACATTAAATCTAAGTGTTTTTGTTTCTAAAGCAAATATCTCTGGAAATTTGAAATGAGACACAAACTAACTTACAAGTAAACTTTCAGCAAGATGTAGGAGCTTGTTTTAAGACCATAATTCCTTCATACTGATAAAAAAAAATGTATAGTTCCACTAATACGACATTGTTTCCATGTTATAAGTGAAATAATCTGCCAGTTACTGCAAAAAAGTTACTTGTTAGTTAGCATCCAGAGAGGACTCACTCATGAAAACTCCACACAAGAAGACCAAGCTGGGGATTTGAACCAAGGATCCTCTGGCTGTGCGCCACGAAACCCCCTGAAACGCAAAGGTTCATTTCCAGATTATATGGTGCAGGTGAGCACTTTGAAATTAATTTGCACCTACATGCATTTAGGTGCGAATTCACCTAGATGTGTGTAGGTGAAATTGCACCCATAGGCGTGTGTAATTACAGTGCTGTAGATGTCACTGTAATTGCTTTTTACAGTGGAAGAGTCTGTAAAAAAAAAACTATTTTCAAATCTGTTCACTTTCAGTTGGATTTTCAGTCTGGACTTTAATGTGTCCCCATATCATGATGCTGCCACCACCACATTTCCTTTTATGAAAGTTGTATTCGAGTGGATGTGCAAAGTTAGACTGTTCAATAAACAAATGTTTTATATTTTACGTTCAATTCACTTCTTATAGAAGGATAGTTTTCACATTTCAGTCTTTAAGAATAAAATTAGCAGAACTCCACTGGTCAAAACCATCAAATGATGGCTGTGCTGCATCAAATTGCCTTCAACAGTGGTGGAGAAAATACTCAAACAATGTACTCTAGTAAAAGTAAAAGTACCACATTAACATTTTTACTCAAGTAAGAATAAAAAAGTACTGGCTTTTAAAAATACTTAAGTATTAAAAGTAAAAGTACTTGCTGAGTGCATTGTCTAATCACTAATAAAATACCATTAAGTTACCTCTCGTATTTAATTTTAATACATCAGAAATGTGCCATTTTAATGAACAACGCCACAGATAATGGATGTTTTCATTGTGTTTACTCTCTGTAACATAGTTTAGACTTTCATATGTGATTCTATGCATCATAATTTCAGCGATGGAAACATTTTGTCTCCTGTCCTAACATGGCATGAACTTCACTTTCTTTTTGCCACTAGTGGCATTTATTTTGAAAGAAATCCAACAGAAAGGTGATGGAAAGAAGGTGGATGAGGGAGGACATGCAGCCAAGGAGCCACGCAGCAGAGTTGTAGTCAAGACCACCTGACCCAAGACCAAGACCAGACCAAGACCACCTGACCCAAGACCACCTGACCCAAGACCAGACCAAGACCACCTGACCCAAGACCAAGACCACCTGACCCAAGACCAGACCGAGACCAGCACCCCGCGCTACATGACACAATAAAATTAAGTGCAACAATCAAAATTGCTTCTCAAACTGATCTGAAAAATCCACATTCCCATAAAAACACAGAGATATTAAATACGTAGAGCTGAAATAACTTTTACCAGTATCATTATCATTACAAACTCTTTGTTCTGCTTTGCTTTCATCTCTGTGCCACAATCCGCAGAGGTCTCCTCCCATCCCTAAAAAGATAACTCCCTGGGCGGCTGCCCATATTGCCCATGTGAGAAACCACAACTGTCTGCACCTTTAAACATAATAATTAAGGCAACGCCCCAATGGTAAACAAACAACGCCCAACTATGAACACTGTTCAAGGAGCAACAAGCAAGAAGTAGCCAAGCCACCATGACTGTTTTCACCCTGTCTGCCACCATGACAGGTGACGAAAACAATCATGGAGCAATGAACATGCTCTGTGTGCGCTTAATTTCTTGTTTTATTTATTTACTAATTAAATAAATCTATATATATTTTAATTAAATAAAATAATAATAACTACTGCAGTGTACGCAGAGCATCACAAGAACAATGAACATCTCTCAGTGAGGCTCCAGGCCTATAGGACTTAGTAAAGATCCGTTCAGAAGAATCGGATTGTTCATGAATGCCACATCACTATATAGCAGACTTTGGTCACAATGCTGTCCCATATATGCGACACGTCAGTCAACACCTCCGCACAATAATTCAGCGCAGTGAGTGACAACGTTTATTCATCACAAATAGAACATATTTATCCCTGTACAGCTACCTTTGCTATTGCTTACCTTTCCAAGTGACGATAAAAGTTAGACGTAGTCCCCAAAAAGCAAAGTCTCTGAAAGCAAAACGCTGCTGAATTTGCCTGTCGCCATCGGATTTCTTATGAATTACGTAGCGGGATCCTATTACTGACAGACAGACATCGTCTCCCGCTCAGAGGAGACCAACCACTGCGCATGTCTTGCTCCAGGGGGTCTTTTGTGGGCTCTAGTGTCCCTTATATGACAGTAGGCAGACAGGAAACGGGGAAGGAGAGGGGGGAAGACATGCGGCAAATGTCGTCGGGTCCAGGAGTCGAACCCGCGACGGCCGCGTCGAGGATTCAAGGCCTCCAAATACGGGTCGCGCTAACCGCTACGCCCCTGAACTTCACATTTTAACGGGGGGGAAAAAAAGCGCAATGCGACTTGGATGTAACGAGTAACGCGACGATTTTGTAAAAATGTAGTGAAGTAGAAAGTACAGATACTTACTGTAAAATGTAGTGGAGTAAAAGTCGAAAGTATCCATTATTAAATCTACTTAAGTACAGATACATGAAAATTGTACTGAAGTACAGTAACTAAGTACTTGTACTTCGTTACTTTCCACCACTGGCCTTCAATGAAGGAAATATTTAATAAAATTATGCAAGACAAGATATGTTGCAGTGTGTAGAGAGAGAGAGAGAAAAAAGGAGTTCACTTCCAGGAACAGTGGTATTTGTCCAGTTTGGTCCCTGTAAAGCCCCACTTGGCCCAGTGATGGAAAAGAGCCAGTCTGCCACTGGCTGGCCGGCCTGCGGCCCTCAGCGGACAGGAGGCTAAATTTAGCCTTTAATCACCCAACAAATTCACACTCAGTCCACACCACAAATACCTCAGGCCCTCTTTATGTATTTCAGGAGTGTGATTAATTTGTTTCTCGGAGGCCTGACCTCTGGCTCGTGAAAAGACGGCCATTTGTTGGACGGAAACTTTTATGAGTCGGGACAAAACTTTTAAATGTCTGTGCAACATTTTCTTTTCTCGGACGTTCGACGTGTTACAAACACAAACGTCGCCGTCTTTTATTGGGATGTTGTGTGACAGACCACGTGAAGCAGCACATAGTTGACCTCCTTATCCAGATGAAGAATCAAAAAGTGGAAGTTTGAGACTCGGAAAGGGGCTCAGAAAACAACCAGGCAACGCGACAGCAGAATGATTAAAACGGCCCAGTCAAAGTTCAGACCTGAAAATGAATCTTCACAGAGGATCTCTATCTAATATGACTAAGTATGAGCTATTTTACAAAGAAGAATGTGCAGAAATGTTATACACATTTACTTTTTTTCACAAAATTGGTAGAGACATACGCAAAAAAACTGCAGCTGGAATTCATGGCTCCCTCAGTATCGACACACACCTTTGCAATTTTTATTGCCAACAGAAACAAAAACGAACAAAAAACAAACAAAAACAACCATGAATTATTTTTTTCTACTTAAACATGCTCCAATTCCAAATAATCCCAATAAGATATTTTAAATGTTGTGTTTCTAACCACATTTTCTAACCACACTATACCTTTTAAAAGTTATTTACAATAAACACATGCAAATAACATTCGTTATGTTTCTTTTTGTTATTGGCAAACAAAATAAACAAAAAAGTAATTCAAAAATTTATTATTTTCTTCTCGAATTGCATAAAATCCCAATAAAACATTTTTAACGCCACACCTTTAAAGGTTATTCACTATAAACAAATGAAGAAAGCAACAAAGTGTTTAGCTTATGACAGACAAATAAAGATACCAGCATAAGATTTTTTTATTATTATTACAAAAGATAGTTTCTTGAGTAAATAATTGCACCTGTGCAGAGCACCATTAAGTTTCCTAAACAACAATTAAACTTTATGCAAAGATGTTTAAAAAAAGAAAAAGAAAAAAAAACAAAGCAAAACATTGCACTCCTTGATATTGGCACATGAATCGGGTCTTTAAAGCCGATGTTCTGTTTGGTTCAATCTGACCTTCAGAAACAGAATCTGCTGGGAAAAAAGCAGCTGCTCATTAAATAAACCAATAAAAGTCTGTAAGCAGTTACTCTGTCGTGCTTCGTCTTTCAGGATAAATAAATTAAACAGGTCATCCTTTAAGGTTTGTTGCTATTAATATGCCTCTCTTCTCTTACTGCCTTTCAATGATGTAATGTTGCAGCATGTGTTCGCCGTGCGCACGCCGTGTGACCTGAGGGTGAAGGACTCGTATGGCAGTACGATGACCCACAATGCACCTGGCTGCCTCCACCTGAGAGCATAAAACTCAGGACTCTGAATTCACGACTTCTTCCACCTCACATTTTGTTATTTTATTTGGAGTTACTCGTCGGGGTTTCTCTACAGAAAATTAAAACGAATTCTTTTCGACCTTCACTTTTTAAGAGTTTGCCGAAACGTCTCCGTAACGACAAGCCCGCGTAGCTGCGCGCGCAGTTCTGCTCGCAAGTCGCACCCGCTCGCTCGTAAACCGGAAGACGGTCAGGACAGGTCAGGTCAGGTCAGGTCAGGACAGGACAGGACAGGACAGGACAGGACAGGTCAGGACAGGACAGGACAGGTCAGGTCAGGTCAGGACAGGACAGGACAGGACAGGTCAGGACAGGACAGGTCAGGTCAGGTCAGGACAGGACAGGACAGGACAGGTCAGGACAGGACAGGTCAGGTCAGGTCAGGTCAGGTCAGGTCGAGTAGCTAGCTGGACGCGTTGCGAGCTCAACGTGATGTTTTGTTGCTGCAGAGCTTCACTTTCAAGTCGCCACTGCTCCGTGGTTAACTGGGAGCTTATTGGAGTCCCAGTTAACGAGTCTACTTGTTTTATGCTAAAAATGAGGCAGTGTACTTGAAGTTTACATTTTGTAAACTACATTCTATGTACATGTAGTGCACTATACCTTAGGTAAGGTAATTTTATTTCTATAGCGCATTTTCAGCAACAAGACAATTGTAAGTGCTTTAAATGAGTTAGAGGAAACACAAAAAGCAAGAGAAAATAAAAGTATAGAACTACATATTGGTTCTCTGTGTTTGATAAGAGTAAGAATGTAAAAACCAGTAGGGGTTCCTCTGGATCCTTGATCTGATAAAACTACATATTGGTTCTCCGTGTTTGATTCTATAAATGTTGAAGGTAATGAGTTGTTTCTTTAGAGTTTCTCTGGGTTCTTCGTTTGTTCCAATTCCTGCTCTGGGTTGAGTGAACCAGTAATAGTTGATACGTTTGCTGGACTTTTGATGCAAGCTTTAATGTAATGTTGCATTAAAAGTGCCATTATTTACCCAATGATATATAATGACACGATTCCTTCATGTTTATAACAGGTGTTGTGTCAGTCTTATGCAGCACACGCCTTCAAATAAAGTGTTACTAAATAAAGTATTGTTTTGGTCATGTTATGAGAAGATAAAATAATCTACTCTCAAATTCACTTCTCTGGAACTTTTACTTAATTTTTAGGGGAGGGGGAATCCTTTTAGTTTACTTAAGTTTGCATGCAGTTGATAATATTCATTCAAAGCAATGCTTTGACTTTTTTTTCCCTTTTTTTAGGACAATTTGTCTGACCCGGTTTTTCAAGACTAAATTCAGGAAGGAACAACCAAGTTGTCAGCCGGAGGTCATCTTAGGAAAAAGAAAGAAAGGTTGTTTGCGGTAGGTGGTCTGAAACACGGCTCCTACAGAGACATAAGCAGCAGCTCTTGGTTGTTTTATCATTAAATGGCGACATTAGTTCATATGATGTGATTCAAAGGGGATTCGTTGCACATTAGAGGCCCTAATCGCCGCCTGTAGTCTCGCCCCCGGCCCTCGCCCACACGACCCTGCTGAGTGCAGCGCTTTCTTTGTGCCGCCTGAAAGGGCTGGGGATTGAGCCCAAACAAAACAACAAAAAAAAAAAAACTAAACACAAGGGTGAAAAACTGTTTTTACACCCTGCCTGCTCCCTCGCAGGCCGGGCCGCGTGGGCGCACGGGGCTGCTGTAGCTCCGGATCAATGGGTCAAATTATTGGAGCCTGGCCAACTCTGAGAGCACAGAAAGGAAAAAGCTGGCCTCTTCAAATGCTTGGGTTGAGCAACGGCGTTTCGCCCCTGTGACCGTCCACCTTCAGCAGCAACGAGGGATTGCTTGGCTCCATGGAGGGCGAGGCCGGGGCGGCGAGGAGGGTTGGGGGGGGGGTCGCCTTACGTCAGTCGCTGCAGACGGCGCTCCGGTCCCAGCGGTTTTGTCTGATGGCTCATGATGGTTGCTACGGTTTGACAGGCTGGATGCTGTTATTGTGCAGAATTACAAGGAGTTCAGGAAAATAACTCCCGTTTCTGGAGGGGAGTGGTTAACAGCAGGGGTTTAGTGGCTGATGTCATTTCCTGTTTACTTAAATTTAACATTTGTGGTTCTCCTGTGAAAGACGGAGCCTTTGGAAAAGTACCATATTTTCCGGACTATAGAGCTCACCTCACTATAAGCCGCACCCACAAAGTAAAAAAAAAAAACACAACTGGAAACATACATATATAAGCCGCTGGTATCTCCACCGCTCTCGGTTTTCCACAATCTGCTGTTAAGGACGCAGCCCTGCGTCTCCAACGCCGAACCATGGATTCGTTCACGCCGAGTTTACGTGCAGCAGCTATCGATCTGTACTACCACATCGATCCCCTTCAACTTAAAAGCTGCATCATATTAACTTCTTCGTGTGGTTTGGTTTCCATGACGAGTTTGAAAACATTTCTCCATGCTAGCATGTGCTTGTTCTAAATGAAAATTGACGCTTTCTTCTTTGATTTCCAATTTTGATTTCCAATGATTCACTTCCTGCTAAAGCGCCCCCTGGTGGTTGAAGAAAAATCCACAGAAAAGCCGCACCGGGTTAAAAGCCGGTTGGTTCAAAGCGTGGGAAAAAGTAGCGGCTTATAGTCTGAAAAATACAGTTATTTACATTGAGAATTTTGCCTAATTATGAAATATCAACTTCAAATAAGCTTTCATTTTATATCATTTTTTATCAATTTTTTATTTTGTGCATTTTAACAAATGGTAAAAAATTGCTTTTTCTTAAAATAGAGGTAGCTCTCTTTCCAAGACAAACCAATTAAATGAGCTATTGCCAACATTAACGCTTTACAATTTTTAAAAATATTGAAAGTGCTCCTAGACCAGTACTTCTGTGTTTTCATTGTGTGCATGCTTCATTTTCTCAAACCGGTTCTGCTGGAGGTTTCTTCCTGCTAAAGGGGCGTTTTCCTCTCCACTGTCACCACATGCATGCTTGGTATAAGGGATTGCTGCAAAATTGACTCAATGCAGACAGCTGGGACTCCTTAGCTAGAAATGTGCCAACTTGAGTGAATCAAATTCGAAGTAATGGACTTTGAATCAGTCTCATCATCAGGTTGAATTAATATTTTTGTTTTGCAAATCAGCGCTAAATAACTGAACCGAATGAATAAAATTAAAACTCAACTGAAATTCAGCTAGAAGTTGCTCTTTTAGTTAAACCTCACAGCTTTTACAGGAGGAAGCAAATTTTCAGGCTGAGCTACTGTCACAAACAGAATCTGGGGAATCTTGTTCATTCCCAGAAAAATTATTTTTCACTTTTTAATTTTTATTTGCAAGAAAGTTTTGTAGTTTGGGTTCCCTTAGCTGAATATGACTTAAAAATTGAAAATGAATGTGCTTCTGGAAATGAAAGGGATTTAAAAAAAAATCTTTTCCCAAACTCATTGAGAAGCAATCCATTCTGAAACTCTGCAAATTATTTACTCAGAAAAGTTTTCTTAAGTTATTTATTTTAATTAGGAAACTTTTAAAGCAACATCAGCAGTCAACTTTAGAGTCTAAATCACAATTACACACCTGTGGCCATAAAAACCAACGTTTTCACGCAAATGTGCCCTGAAGATGCAAAACCAACTTCACTGAATTTAAAAAGGATCTTACTTTACCAACCAAAACTTAACTAAAAAGCAAAAGTTAAAAAGTGATAAGTAAGCAGACGCCTGAAAACAGCATCACAAACAAGTCTGGTTAGAAAAAAGGAAATCATTTATTAAACATAACCGTATTGGCAGAACAGCCCATACACATAGCATCAGATTCAGGTCACAATCACTCACTTTCACTATATACAGATAGGCACATTCACATTAGGCGTTAAAGCCAGCCACAGCGTGTACTGCAGGGCCAAACCAGTGGCAGGTTTGGTTGTTGCCTCTCAGTCCAGCAAGGAAAAAAAACAAACAAATAATAATAATTAAAAAAATCAGTCTGGTTAACTGGTTTCCTCTGAAAATTTGAATGTTTGGATTTTTAAGCTGCATGGAGCCACCTGACCAATATTCTCCCTGGGGAATACACCGCCACAGTGTGTGTTCACTGCAGACCCAGACCTCTAAACACAGTCTGTTCTTCAGAGAACGTCACAGTCCGAGGGACCGGGAATACGCACACAAGGCAAGTTTGACGTAACAGGAGAAACAGCCTGAAGTCTGAGAGAGTTTTAGCTCCACAAAAAAAAAAAAACTTTAAGAGACTAGTAGAAAAAAAACCCAAAACAGTCTAACTCAACTGTTTCGAATAAAAAATATTCAATTAATTTGCTACAACAAAAGTTTTTACTTTGCAGTACTAGACGTCTATAAAAATAAAAAATAAAAAAATAAAAAAAAGTGTCAGGAAAATGGGAGACTCGGAAAGAAGTGCTCCGTATTCAAACTATCCTCATCCTTCATGCTTCACGGGATCCTTCACCACCGCAGGACAGACAGCAGCAACTAATGAGTGAAAACAAAGTGAAAAAGAAAATGGCAGCCGCAAAATCCCAACATATTAATAAAACAAACAAAAAAAAAAAGGAATAAATAAGTTTTAGAGACAGTTTTAATCCTGCAGGCTTGCAAGCTGCAGTTGTTTTTCCTGTGTTGGCGATGTGCGAGATAACCAACCTGAATCGGACGCATTTATGACACACAGTCTGGGTTTGGTACTCTGGTAATGCTACATCACACGAGCGAGGGTGA
This sequence comes from Xiphophorus hellerii, assembly GCF_003331165.1. Taxonomy (NCBI): domain Eukaryota; kingdom Metazoa; phylum Chordata; class Actinopteri; order Cyprinodontiformes; family Poeciliidae; genus Xiphophorus; species Xiphophorus hellerii. The sequence continues at coordinate 7,026,446 of NC_045678.1, forward strand.
GCCAATAGAGACACAGCATGTTGGAAGGTAAGGCAGCCTAGTCGATGCAGACGTTATACAACTTTAAAAAACAAAAGAAAAAACAAGATGACTTTACAATACCACCTTTAAAGAGTGTGCAGAAACCTGAAGTGAAACAACAGATGATAGAACATCACATTGTTGATTTTCAAGCACTCGTGACCTCAGAGTCATCCTGACGACTTGGTTTCTTTCTTTTTACCCGGGAAGAAAAAAAACCTAAACTCTGATTCCTAAAGACATTTCTCAAGAATGTGTCAAAGTAGCTCCTTGTACAAGCGTCAACGTAAGTCGATCGCTACAGAAAATGCCGTTCAGTTGGCCTTGTGCTAGCGATGCTAGTTTGAGCAAATGTTTTTCCTCCCTTCGCTTTTCACAGACAAGTTTAGCCAACTGGACATTTTGAAATTAAGATAAATGGGGGCTTATTTAATCTAATTTAAACTAAATAATCTGGCTGATATTAAACTCTGCATTTCTGAGTTTCTTGTGTCGATTTTGACCATCTATTGCAATGTACAAGTCTGGATTCCTCTTATGATGTTGATAATTAAACCGGTTCCCTTGTACAGGCCAAAATCTGAGGATTCACTCGTTTAAAGAGGCGTTTTAAGAGGATCACAAACAGTGGAGAATATTAGAGATGCACCAAGAAATTGTCTGGTTGCTGGAATAATGGGCCGATTTCACTCGTTCATCGACTCCAAACCAGCGGAAGCTAAAAATCCATTCTTTTCCCAGTCAGTAAACACACCACATAAAAACCAAGCAGTTCTTTTGTGTGGAAGTTGAAATAAAGTGGTACGGCTTTATTTCAAAAGAAAAGTAGTCAGAGGAAGCGCAAAGGATGTTTGAAGGTTCTAGAAAACATTCCAGATGTTCACTTTTTTTTTTTTTTTAAGCAATGCTAACAGGAAGCTAAAGGTATTGTAGAAAAGTTGAAGTTTTTTCCTTATAAAGAGGATTGTATCAGCTCTAACAGGAAATGATGGCCCCCTAAAATAAAGTAGGATTAAAATGTAAATTGATCATTTTCTATTTGTTTTCAAATAGTGGAATGCTTTGACTGCAGAGCTGTGCAACATCGACTGTTCTCTCCCTCACACGGTGTGACGTCACCTCTGCTCCCTGTATAAATAACTGATGACAGAAGACATCTTGTTTGCTCACTTGAACTATAAATGAGAAGACCAATGAAAACATACTGGCCTTTTCTCTGATATTAATATGGAGAATTAAATTATTTTGAAATTTATGTCTTTCAAGATGGTGCGTATTAGATGTTCAAAATTGAATTTTTAAAAAAAATAATTAAATAGGCTGTCAATCTTTTTAATTGGGTTTTTAGTTTATAGATGCGTCAGACCAAAAAGCTTTAAATGTAGATTTTCAGTGATGGAGAGTGCAAGCTGTGTAACTTTGGCCCGATTTCTTTCTTAGGCATTTTATTTTACTATAAATATGGTGTCAAGAAGTAGAAATAAAAAAAAAGAAAAGTGTTTTTAATAAAAGATTTGAAAGAAATGACTAAAAGTGGTATTAAGTTAGAACTTTCCAAAATTGGACATCAGAAACTGGCCACAAAATATCTGATCAGTGCATCTCTAATATATATAAAACCATCTCCGAATCTATAGCACACTGTTCATGTTTTAACATTATAATAACCAGGACAAGTCATATGCTGTCTGTGTGTTGGCCAACCAACAGGATGTTATTCTCTCAAGTGGAGTTCTGGTATGAATGCAATAACAGTAAACCAAGTGGGATGAAAATTTAAAAATAAGAAGAAAAAAACCCCTCAGAATTTGACATATTTTAATTAATGTTTGATGTTCTCCTTGGTATAAAAGCGTTTGGAGAACGCCGACCCGCCCCCCTCACAGCGTTATCAGGGAGGAACCGAAATTCAAACAAATTTATTTCAGAATCGAGAAAATTAAACTCAAATATGCAATGCGGGCTTTGATGTTTGTAACTAAACTTAAGCTTGCATGTTTTGGAAACAACATCCTGATATCCCTTCACATCCACACCGTCCGTTTAACCTTTTTCTTTTTTTGGGGGGGGTGTTTGATGTTAAGGACGAGCTTCGGCTCACTACGTTTACTCGTCTCGTCTACGTGGCTGTCGTTTTTCTCCAGGTTCTAAAACAAAAACAAAAAAACCCCAAAACAAATCAAAGGCTTTGTCCTCTGGCTTCCTGTTTGAGGCAGAAGCCTGGGCCGCTGTGAGCTTCCTCTGCTCGCCGTGGGCGTCCCTCACCAGGAGGAAACGGTAAGTCACTAGAGTCGGTGAAGAGACGAGGAGAAGAGACGGGTGAAGGGGACAACGTACGATTAGATTACCCCGAACGCTCTCGTCGGGTTTCTGAACGGGAGTCCGAAAGCGGGCACTACTCTCCTCCAGGTCCATCACCGCACTCCTCCTCGTCTTCTTCTTCCTCCCGGAGTGGCTTGTCTGTGTAAATGTCTCTGGCCAGGAGGACTCTGGTCAGGAGGCTTTCTAGGATCTGACGCTCCAGCGGAGTGGAGCTGAACCAGACGGGGTCGCCGGGGCCGCGGGCGGGGTCCGGCTGGACGTAGAAGACGTCGAGGCGCTCCCATAGCAACGGCGGACTGGACGGGAGGGAGAAACGGAGGAGGAGACAAATGGGGTGGGAGGATGAAGGAAGGATTAGGGGTTTGGGGGTAGAAGTGAAGAAGGAGAAGTTAGAGGATGTTAGAGGTTAGAGGATGAAATCTAGTCCAAAACTTTGAGAAACTCTAAATGAAGCTACATTTTCAGTCCTCATCTTTGACCAGTCAACATAAAGTTCAGGATGTGAACAGCAAAGAGTTTTAATCACAGGACTGACCAGGTTTTACTGGATTCCATGTTTGTTTGATCTGATTTTTTAAGGCTATTCCTGTCTGTGTTTTATACCAGGGGCTCTCAAACAGCATAAGTTACAGTCTGGGGGCCCCTCTTTGCAAACCAACAGGCAATTCTACAAAATATGTAAAGAAACAAACTTTTAGAAAGTTTTCACATTTTTCTTCTGCATTCTCAATAACTATTATATTTGTTTAGCATAAATACAGCCTCAAACCATAAATTTGACAGGCAGCCAATCAGAATTTCAAATAACATTAAAACTTATATTTTATAGTAATTACTAAAACATATATTTGATTATATTAAAAAAAATTTTTGTTACCCTCTGCTTAAAATTGTATTAGATTATTTTTATTGTTGCATTTTTTTCTAATTTTTTCTCAAGTTTTCTGAATCCCCTACTTCAAAAAAAGAGTAAAATGAGATTATGCTAAATCCTTTACATTGTTCAGGTTTCTGTAAGTACTGAGATATAAAATTTTTACACAATCGTATCAAAGGGATCCGATACTCATAACCCAACACAAACAGTTTCCTATTTTAACTTTAAATCTCGGTTAAGTGATTTAAATGGGATTTCGAATTTTCATGCTGCAGCTAAAATGCATAACACAACTTTAAGAATAAAAGCAGCGCATGAATCAAAGTGTGTTTACCACTTGGATCTGTAGAGCTCATAGAGACGACACTCGTGCTTCTGTACTGGGCAGCGGACAGGCGGGTGGCCCGCCTCATTTTCATCCCGTTTGACCTCGGTCTGCTTGCGCTTCCTCTTCCTAGATTCTGTCTGTGCTTCACCTGAGCATAGAAGTAAAGCATTTAGAAAGGAACGGCAGTGAAATATTGAACAGATATCTCTTCCAAAAGAGGAAAACACCCAAGGAAAAGCAATAAAACATAAACACTAATATCCTGGTAAAGATATGTAAAGTGTTGCTTGGTAAAAATTACATTTTAGGAAGTCCAGATATATATATATATATATTTATGTATTTTTATCATTATTTCAGATGGTTCCAAATGTTGATAAGCGTTTACCCATTTTATAAAATACAGCAGAAAAACAAGGTCTTAAAAGTGGGTGAAGACAAAATGCAGGAGAATAATACGCTTAACGGAAAAAACAAAACATATTAGTTTCTTTGAATTTTCAACACACTGCAAAGACACAAAATCTTATTAGTATATTTGGTTTAGTTTCTAGAGCAAATATTTTAATCTACTTGAAGTAAGATAAAGCTAGCTTAAAAGTAACTTTCCAGCTTGTTTTTAGTGAATAATTCCTTAATGTTGATGAAAAAGTACTAAAATCTGGTAGATTTCTTCACTTATGGGAAAAAAATGTCTTGTTACAAGTAAAAAAAACAACATTTTCCAGTGGAGCTTGTAGATTTAACCAATATTAGGGAATTACTTAAAACAAGCTCTTATATATTGCTGGAAAGGTACTTGTGAGTAAGTTCTCTGTTATTTCAAGTGTAATAAGATATTTGGTGAGATTTTGTGTTTTTGCAACGAAGCACCAGACTTATTTGTCTTATTAAACAATCATATTCTAGAAAAAAAACAACTAAAGGAGTTTAAAGGAGTCTTAAACCAGCTGTTAACTTGGTATTGCCACCATGTTGATTTAGAAAAAGAAACCCAAATCATCCACTTCCATAAGAAATTGATAGAAAGCTAATATAGGTAGCTGCGTTACCGTGGTGATCCTGAGGGATGGAGGGCACGCGGATGCAGACGCTGTGGTCCTTGCTGACAGGATGGATGGTGTCGGGCCCGTAAACGTTAGCGAAGGAGAGGCGCAGGTGCTGCTCCACGGTGCGCAGACCAAAGTATTTGGTGTTCAGGTAGACCAGCGAGCGGAGCAGGGAGGCCGGACTCTGCTCCCCGAGGTGCCGGCCGCTCCACAGGCTCTGCTCCTCCACCCGGCCCCACAGCGAGCCTGAACGCAGCACAAAGCACTCCGGTAACCGTTGCGAGGAACCTACGGTCGCCGTGCGGCAGACTAGGAACCCCCGGGCATGTCCTCATAATAACTTCAAAAATGCAATCACAGAGCATCAGGATGTGAACAGCAGAAAGGTTATAATCACTGGACATGACCCGCTGGACGCCTCTGTGCGGCCGGCTGCTGCCGACAGGAACACCTGCGTCCTGCCATGCTGCCACTTCACCATGTCACTGTGTTATCAGTGAGAGGTGATGTTGTTTTCAGGCGCCACGCAGAGATGCAGCTTCACATGTTCCACCGATAGCCTCTGGCTCGGGGACGTGGAACGCATTTTCACGTCTGGCCACACCAACATCATGAATGTCTTCAAAGGGGCCAGAATGTATTGATAAAACCAACTAAAAGGTTCAAATATCTATAAACAGCTGGGTCTTCATTCGATACTTCTCAAAATTAAACATTAATTTAACAGGATATTAGGGCAGTATTAAGATTAAACTAAATTACGAGACAAAAGTCATTATATTACAAGAATAAAGTTGAATGACTTCATTATGTTACGGGAATGAAGTCATCACATTTCGGGGATAAAGTTGTGATGCTACCAGAATAAAGTTGTAATATTCTTGTATTATTTCGACTTAATTCTCATACAACTTTGATCCATTTCTGTTAAAAAAAGTTTATGGATTTGCATGATTTTCTGTGTTCGTGGAATTGCAAAAAAAACCAGAGGGACTGATTGATGTAATTTACCAATATTCTGATAAAAGCTGCTTTGATTTGATTGATACAATGATATCTAAGCACATAGCTTCTCTCGAAGGTTCTACTCATTCATCCTTCTGGAGTCTAGAGGCCACATAGAAAGAAATGGGGGTCAGATTTGGCCCCTGGACCTCAAGCTTGACACATGTGCTCTAGCTACGTTTAAAATCTGCTGCTAACCATGAATTTAAGGGAGTGAAAACAATTTTCCACAATTTTCCAGCAGTAGGATTTGGTGTGCAGGTTGTGAGTTCAGCGCCTCTTACCATCAGGAAGCACACTGGGCTGCCAGTCTTTGAGCACCTTGTTGAGCTCCTCTCCAAACTGCTGGTAACACGGGTCGCTGAACAGATCATCCTTCCGGCCTTTGGCGTGGAGATGCTTCAGAGTGAGAGAGAGAGAGAGAGAAAAAAAAGCTCACTTCAGTACAGAGGACAAACATGGAGACCCGAGGCCGTCTGCGGACGAAGCTTTAGTGTCCTCAGAAAAAAAGGTCAACATCACAGTTGGTCAGGATGTGAACAGCAATGGATATAATCACCGGACACAACAAGTACACTTAAGACTTGCAGAAATGACATCACCATATTTTAAACAAAGGGAGGATAACTGCAGGTCCAAGACTGAAACATTTCAACTGAATGACTCTAGAAACGTTCAACAAAACTTGAATCAAAAAAGCTCAAAAGTCAGATCTCACGTTTTTCTGCCAGAAAACTCCAACATGTGATGAGTTTAGATAAAAATGTGCTCCTCTCAGCAGCCATGCTCTGATCTGATCCTCACATGGGTGAAGAGGAGGGAAAAGGCTGTGCACCACCGAAACTTGTCCTACTGGAAACACTCACCCCAAACGTGGTTCCTACCTCCGAAAACAGAACTGCCATGTCAGCAAAAGCCGTTTTAATGTGTTACGCTTATTTTAAAAATTGTAGAATTGAATTGTTTACCCTATTTTATTACAGTTGTTACAAATAGAGCCAGTAAAATGAGGAAAATTGTTAATTTATACACTTGATCAGACTAGGTATTTGCTGATACCTAGAAAAAAAAAAAGAACCTTTACTGATTTTGTAAACGGCATTTTCTGGATTGGTCTACAGTAACAAAGTAAAAAGAACAATGTATTAAATGTATTTTAAAAAAAGAGTTCAGTTCAAGTTTGTTGCTAGCCTGCAGCGTAACATTTTATTGTATATGGGAGAGGAAATCTTGAGTTTTCCATTAGTCATTTTCCCACCAACCGGCTAAACCGACATGCAACTCTACAAGTTAGATTTTCATATTTCTCAAAAAGTAAAAGCTCATATGATTGTATTTGGAAAAAAATAAACGTGTGTTATTGGTAAACGTGAAGCTATGAATGACTGTTTTTTGTGGATTAACCCAAAAGCACAACTTTGGGTAGAGTCTACACTACAGGTGAAAGCAGTCAACATGAAAACAGCATTAAAAAGATTTTTTTTGGCACAATTTACTCTAATTTCCAGGACAAAAAAAAAACCAAACAAAACAGAGGTAACCCGTGCGTTATCATGGATGGTTAGTGCAGGAGGTGCGTTAACCAAATGCTTTTTCTTTAACCATTTATATTATCTGGATGTTATCAGCAATTTTGACAAATTGCAGTTCACGTCCATGACCACTAGGTGCGGACACGCAGACATTTTTAACTTCACACAACACAAAAACATCCCAGCATCACCTCTGACCTGGACACTGAACCAAATGCTTTTTGGGAGCCGACAGCGCGTTGAACAGTAATCTCTGGGTTACCGTCAATCCGTCTGGTATTTCTGTACCAGTTATTTTTGCTCAGTGGTTGAAGCTTTGTGGGATCTGGTGGTAAACATTTCAGTGCACTGACCTGCTGAATTCCCAGACAGAGGTAGAGGATGCTATCTGGAGAGTAGCGCTCCCCGTTTGGCCGGCACACCTCTCCGACGAACTGGGACAGAGCGGCGTTCAGCTCCTCTCCGTTCAACGACAACAGGTTGCTTTTCGACCGAGCTGCAAGAGACAGAGGCTCTTACTATGAATGAACTTTAGAATAGGGAGGGAAAGCGGAGCAATATAATCAAAGCAATGCACGTTGTCTAAAAATCAGACGTCTTCAATAACTGTAGATTCCTTGAGGTTGTAGCAAAATCCACCACCAACCAGGAAAGTTCTCCAAGTCTCTAAGTGTTTATGTGTCAGGGGAGGGAGAAGACAGAGGGAGGTTACAGCAAAAAGCAACAAACATAAGTGAGTAATTAATTAGTTTATAAGCCACAATACATTTATGTAGTTTTGGAAAAAAAATATACCAAAACTATGAGTTTGCTTGGTGTCCCAACCAAACCCAGCTTAAAAACTGTAAAAGTGAAAATCCCACTTTTTTCCCCTCCCCACAAATTAAGTTTTTATCAATTAGATAAAAGAATAAATGAAAAAAAATCTACAGCTGAAACACTGACCTCTTTTAAATCTCGACTAAAAACCCACCTGTTTAGAATTGTATTTGAAATGTAATCAATTACAAATTTATTGATGGAACTCGACTTAATGTCATGTTTTGATTGTTGATTCTATGTTGCATTGTGTTTCTGTGTTTGTTATGATGTAAAGCACTTTGAAATGCCTTGCTGCTGAAATGTGCTACACAAATAAAATTTGATTGATTGATTGATGTCATTTTCAAAACCTTGAAAAATAAAAATAAATAAAACTCTATACTTTCAGGCCAGGCAAGAAGCTTGTTTCTGTAAAGTTATGTTACTTATTCTGTTTTTTTTCCAGTATAATTAAATCCTAAACTTAATTCTCAGATTTTTAAGAAATGAATTTTTTCAAGCAAAAAAAAAAAAGAAGCTGATTTTGAATTTTGCAGTTCGGAAGCGTATTTTGTCAAACGTCTTTGTTAACGATCATGAAAAACATTTTCCCATTTAAAAATAAAACACTTGCAAAACAAATTATTTTTTTCCCCCTTTTACATGTAAAAATAAAAACGCATCAAATATAAAGTTGAATCAAAATCCCACGTTGTAGGCGTTACAGAACCGAAGCTGACACTAACAGTAATGTGGAGATGTTAAAGCATCAACATGCATCTTGTGTGTAGAAATAAAGTCCTTGAAATAGACCAACATAACCTTTTTATTTTGTAAATGTCAGCTTATAAACCATTCATTTCACGTCTGCATTCTAGTTTTTTATTTATGTTCCCAGAGTATGTCTGGGTTCAGCTCACTTGGTTTGGAAATATCCTTTTCTTTGGTGTCTTCTGATTGGTCAGAGAGGGACAGTGCCCAGCGTTTCCAAGCGTTGATGCCGTAGCGAGACTTGAGGGGCAGCGATCTTCCTTCCAAGTTGCTGCTTGGACGTGACGGAGAGGACGAAGGCAGATCCTCCACGGCCTGCCTTTTACTCCCCTGTAACACAATCGTTACAGAGTCATCAGGCTGCTGTAGGATAACACGGTCATGTCCTCGCGTCCAAACGCACCAGTCTTCTGGACCGAGGTCGAGGCGCAGATTCCTGCAGCTCCTCTTTCTCCTCTGCCAAGACCGGAGGCAGAGAAAAGCTCATGTCATCGTCCATTCCCTCCACTGCCGGGACAGGATCCGACGCTGAGGACAGTACGCACAAAAGACCAGCTGAATTATTCACCGCTTTGTTTAAATATGCAGAAATGGGTTAAAATGAGGAACCAGTTAGGGAAATCCTGAGACCTTCCTTCACACTTCTCTCTAAAAGAGCCTAACATTGAGGCCAAATTGTTTTCCCTCCATGCTGCAGGCTGCAAACATTTGGGTTTCTACTCTGCATCCCCAGAACCAACCATGGAGAAGCAGTATTCAGTTCTTATTCTCCGCTGAACTTCCAGAAAACCGGAAAACTGCTCTAACATTGATTGATATATTTTATTTATATTTGCTTAATGATTTTGATGACGATATCTGACAAAATGTAATGTTTATTGCTCGTTTCCCCCATTGGTGACTGGATGATGTTTTTGCTACCTAAAGCTTTTTGAACTTCTATTCAAATAAACTTGACCAACATTTTGTCTTTCAAATCCAGGTTACAACTACAGCTGCGCTTCCAATGACTGTATAATTGGAAACACAATTTGACATTTCAAAAGTACATTTGCTTAATGAAAACACGGCAATTAAAAAAAAAAAAAAAAAAAAAAAAAAAGCTTAACGACAAGTTTTGCCGGCAGGATGAGATAGTTTTTTTTGGGGTCAAAACTGCAAGGGAAACGTTTTTTGCATCACACGAGTCACATGACTAACAACCAGATGCCACTGGCACAAACCAATGAAGAAAAAGACAACAGGAAGTGTTCGGAGGATGACTGCGCAACATATCTTTCAAGGACTTGTCGTGTGAACAAAACGCATTCAAAGGATTTTAATTGCGCTTCTTATTTAATGGAAACACTACAATTGCGAAGTTGTTTGTTCTACATTAGCGGGACATCCATTGCAATGGCTGTAATGGAAATGCATATATTGAAGATGGAGTCATCTGCAACAGAGCACCAGATTTTAGGGGGGAAAATATCGACTCGCAGCTCCTTTATGCAGCTCTCTGCAGATTACGTTTCTAATCATAAGTTCAGCTTTCAAAGGCAAAACCCAACACAGAGGACAAGCTCAGCATTAGGTACAGCTGAAGTATTTAGTGTATTAGGGCACACTTTGACATCTGTCATTAAAGACGCATACATTTTTTTTTTTTTGCTTATTTACAAATCTGTTGTTCCGTTATAAATGATGCTACCTTCTAAATCAAGGAATTCGTTTTGAATGAAATATTTTTTTACTTTTTTCTCCCCTGCATGTGAGCAATCAGGGACTGACTGTCCAAGATAACCCAATAAACCTTCAATAACGCAGCAAGGAAAGTTTTTCACACCCAAATATAAAGCGAGATGATGACACAACTCCGGCACTTTTCCAAATCCCTTGACAAAATCCAAACCTTAAAAACATGAGCCTCGACAGTGCTGAGAAAAAAAAACCCACAGAGGGAGAAATATTTGCCTCAGCTGTTGTCCTGAACCACCAGAAAGCGACAGATTCAGATGGCGCCAGATAAAAGTTCTATTAAGTGACAGACTGAAACAGAGAAGGTCAGTGAGAAAATCATAAGGGACCTGAGAGACGAAGACATTTCATTTTTTGGCCGTATCCGGCCGCGTACCAGACAGCTAACGGGATAAATCCGAATAAACAAACAAGCCGCAATGTGCTAAAGCTTCAGTTCTTCCTCTGTAGACAAAAATGTGACGCAAGAAGTGCGATAACAGAACAGAGAGTAATGGTTCAGATTGAATTAGAGCGACTCCTGGAGCTTGGCCGACACCATGATGGTGACAGAACAGTATTTTAGGTATAATGTGTTGTTGCACAGGCCGAATGTTCAAATGATTCAGTCTTTAAGAACTCAGTAACAGTTTGCCTTTGACACCTGAGTCTTAAAACAGCTACAGTGCCTTGAAATGTTCCACATTTTTCATGTCCGAACCACTAACGTCAGCAAATTGAGGTACATGACATGAAATGAGATGCGGTGAAGTAATCTAAGTGAACAGAGTCCCCAGTGTGTTTACTTTAATCTCAGTGTAAATCCAGCTGTTTCTTAAAGACTTGTTAGAAAACACAAGTCAAGAAACGGCATCATGAAGTCGGAGGAGAAAGAATGAAGACATCTTTAAAAGTCGTAAGTTCAATTTACCGTTTTAGGAGACGAGAATTCAATCGTTTTCAAACAGGGCTGCTGCTACCGATTCTTTTAGTAATCAGTTATTCTATCGATTATTTTATTGCTTATTTTGATGATATTCCCACGTTTTGCATAATAATCTGTATATTGGGGAAAATATAGACTACATTTGCTTTGCATTGTCCCTGCATGATGGCAATGATATAGTAGGATCCAATTAAATTCTGGACTAATATGGGTTGTTGCTATGTTGTTGTACGGTGTTTTAAGATCTTGTTCAATGTGCCCTTTTTTAACTTTGAGCCCCTGCCCCTCCAAAGGTCTCTGCACGGCTCTGTCTGAGGTAGAGATGTCACAAAAAGTAAAATATTCCAAGGGGTGTGAATACTTTTGGAAGGGTCAGTATGTGGATGCAGCGCCGGCCCGGCTGTCAGGACGGTGTTTACCTTGAGGGAAGTCTGCCTCTAGGTCCAGGTCGGGCTCATACTTTTCCTCCTCCTTCTCCTCCTTCACCGTCTCCTCTTTTTTGGCGCCACAGCTGGAGGATTCCTCCTTAACACTCTCTCTCTTCACCGCCAACGGCTTCACATCTGAAACGTTCGACCAGGCAGACTCTTACAGTCGACACTTCCGGCAGGTTTTATTGAGCCGACACGTTTCTGAAGCGTCCGCGCTTCAACAAAGCCACGTGCGACTCGGCACATTTCGGCAGACTCTCACCTGGTTTCTCCTCGTCGTCGATGATAATAGCCGCCTCTGCGGTATTAGAGGGCGCCTCGCTTTTCAGATCTTTCATGGTGTGAATAATCTGCTCTGCCCCCTGCAGCGTGGTGGGCAGAAACACAGGCACAGGAACCTGGAAGGAGCAAAATTTAGGCTTTAATAAAATTGGACCGCCTTGAATATTTCCAATTCCAGAAGGCTTTATTTTTTTTTATTTATCCTTCGGTGGTGTCCAAACATTTTATCATAAGGGTCAAAGTCGTTAAGATGAAAGCACTTGGGGGCCACAATTTTTAATATCTTTTGTAACATTCTTAAAAAAAACATTTGTTGTGACTTTTTTATTTTATCTGCTCAATAACAAACTAAAAAATTTCAATTTTAATAAAATTAACAAAATTGTCCGATTTTTAATTGGTAAATCGCTGCAGAAGCAAATATATATATTAAAAAAAGGTCTTACACAATTAGAAGTAAAGTTTGCTTTCAAGAAAAATTAGGTTGACGTTTGTGGTTCTAGTTACTAAAAATGTAAGATCAGTGCAAAAAACTTAGTTAATAAATGCGAAACAAATTTTTGTGCCCAATATTTTTTAAGATGTTATTTATCTGTAAAAAAAACAAAAACATTGCCCTAAATCAGGGGTGTCAAACTCCAGGCCTCGAGGGCCGCTGGCCTGCAGTTTTTAGATGTGCCACAGGTACAAAACACTTGATTCAAATGGCTTAATGACCTCCTCCTTGTGTAGATCAGTTCTCCAGAGCCTTAATGACCTAATTATTCTATTCAGGTGTGGTGCAGCAGAGGCAAATCTAAAAGTTGCAGGGCAGTGGCCCTCCAAGACTGGAGTTTGACTCCTGTGCCCTAAAAGATGAAAGTGTCCATCTGAATCATCCATCTATGCTTACAAACCAGATTTGCTCCATTCTACAAATCAGCCGCCAGAAATTGTTCAGAGGGCCTCACTTTGGACCTCCCTGTCCAAAACACCTTCAACATAATATGTGCGTGTGTGTTTACTTTTAACAGTGAATGCGTTGATGAAACACAGAGCTCACCGGTAGAGGCATAGAGACTGGAGTGGGGGTGACCTGGGCGTACATGTTCATAGGCATCGGGATGAAGACGGGTACAGGGATGGGTACGGGAATATACTCCCTCTTCACACCGTCATCTACATCTGCAGACAGAGAAATGCCACAGTGTACAGCATGAGCAAATCAGTGAGAGCAGAAGTCCTTCTGTGCAACCCGCTGGGCTTGAATATAAAATCTGACTTTTTTTCCCCCCATAACAGATTGATTTTTTTCCCCCCCTCGCTTTTATTTTCTAAAAAGCATCTTTTTATTCCAATTGTCCCTTCTGTGAGGTTTATGACCGAGTATCAGGGCCGGGCTATGAGAACTTTTGTTTAAATACAAGAAAATAGACTGAATATTTTCTTGGATTGGAAGAATGTTTTAAATTTGAGAGAAGTAGTATTAATTAAAAATATATATATATATTTTATGTTTGGAGTTCTCATAAAACTATTACTTTGTTCTATTAATAATACGACTTTATTCTGGTAATAACACTTTATCCTTGTATTATTTTGACTTTACTGTCATATGTTTATATTTAAAACAGACAAAAAAAAAAAACATCTTAGCCTGACCCTTACATTCCACTGTAGAAATACATCAAAATAGAAATATGTAGAAGCTGTAAGGCACCGCTTGTCAAACAAGATGGCGGCCTTGGAGTGCTGACATCACTCTGAACTATGGAACCCAAGAAGTGCTTTGGTGGTGGTGGGGGGGGGGAATCCAGATTTTCAAAATATTAAATCTTCAAAAACCAAAGAAATTGATTTATAGCCCAGCCTCACAAAAAGGAATATAGGATCATTTTTACTTTTTCCCATATTTTGTCATGGTACACCAAACTTTCAAATTAATATAATTTGCAGATCTAACAGTAGCTGATATTAACTCAACACTTTTACTCTGAACACAGCTGCAAGCCTTTAGGGTTTGTGGTGGTAAAGTGACACAATGAGGGCAAAGTTCGACTGGCCGCGTCTGTGTCGTATTTTACCCGTTTGTAGATGTTTGCTCTGCATGTGTGGTTTGCAGTAAGTGGCTTTGGTCAGGGTGAGCGGTTTGCACAGCACCGCCTTATTCTTCACATCTCTGATCACTCCTCCACTGGAGTACGCCGCAGCACTCTGGTTCACCAGCTGAAATAAGAGGGAAAATGGAGCGGTCAGCGTAAACGGAGAACAGCACAGGCTAGTCTGCAGGTAGGCCGGTTACGACGACAAATTGAGGAAGTAATTACTGCCATAAACAATAACATTGTGGTTTTGAGACCATTTTTAAACAATAATGGCATAATAACTCAAGTTCGTTCTCTCAAAGGCTAATAAACTTACATTTTGCAACAAACACTTCACACTGGAAGGAAGATATTTTAAATATCCAAAATAAATACGACAACCATAAACAATAAATGAAACAGAAATAAAAAACACACAACCGAACACACAAGTAAAATTGATTACAATGTCTCTGTAAACAAAATTGCTCTTCAAAAAATATATATTGATATATGAAGATATTTACACCGAACAATTTAGATTCTGGGTTCAAAAACTGGTCTAATTATGGACTATCTCATATCCACCAATTAATTAATAAGGGAAATTTCAAAACCTTTGAGCAGATAAAAAGTGAATTTGGCCTCCCTAAGATGGACTTCTATAGATACTTACAAATTAGAACCTTTGTGACGACACACAACAATTGGACTAAACTTCTTGAATCTACACCTATAGAAAATTTCCTAATGGACATACAAAGGGGAAAGGGAAATAATAACGTAATTAGTAAAATATATGACCTGTTTCTGTCCATAAATGTGCACAATTCCACAAACATAAAGCATAAATGGGAGACTGAATTGCAGGAGTCAATAGCAGGGGACACATGGGAACAAATATGTACTGAAGCACAATTAACAACAAATTCTAATACATGGAGAGAATTCAAATGGAAAGTAATAGTCCGGTTCTTCAGAACGCCAGCAATAACCAGTAAAATGAACCCAACACAACCCAGTCCATGCTGGAGAAACTGCGGGATGCAGAATGCAAATCATACTCATATCTTTTGGGCTTGTCCTAAACTAAGTGTATTCTGGGAGGACATTTTTGAAGCTCTCAAGGTAATTTTCAGAAGAAATGTTCCAAAATCCCCCTTAGTGGCAATTTTGGGAGTTTTACCTGATGGAAAAGACAGGAAGGATGATAGATATCTTTTAAGAATCTTCCTCACAGCAGCATTGAAATGCATAACTATGAGATGGCTGAAGCCAAGACCTCCTACATATAACACATGGATACAAAAAGTTTGGGACACTCATTTGATGGAAGAAATCACATATTCCTTAAGGCTTCAAAAAACAGTTAATATAAGGTGGAGCTCTGTCATACCGCTATTATTTCAGTGACACAATTACAGGATTGCCCTTTTGCACTTGTGTTTTCTCTTGGGTCCGTCTAAAATACCATGGTGCTTAAGAATGTGTGGACCACCTTAACTCAGGGGGGATTTAATCGTATGTTTTGTATTTATTTAATTTTGCTGTTATCTGTCTGTTGATTTTGTTCCATTGTTTTGTAATCATTATTACATTTGTTAAAAATACCTACTGTCTCATCTCCTGTTGCCAAGTTATAATGCAGATGATAAATGTCAGTAAGAGACAGAAGAATGTAACTGAACATGTGTTGTTAAAAATAAATAAAAATAAAGTAAAAAATATATATATATATATATATATATATTGTATTTATTATGCCATTAACTGATTAATTACGTATTGCGACAGGCTTATCTGCAGGTGTGAAAGGTTTGATTTGTTGTACATTACGAATAATTACATGGTCTCAAGAGAAGCATTTGATTTTTATTTATTCATTCTTACTTACCCCAGCTTTTGCGGCGTGCATGTCTATACCTATAAGAAGGGAGGTGAAAAAAAAACAGGTTACCTCAAAAAGAGTTAATTTTTCAAGCCGACTGCTCAATTGTTGAGATTTTCTTCAAATGAAGCGTAAGTACTGAACAGAGACTGTAAAGTAGCTGCGCCTCAAATTTTAGCAGCAACGGTTTGTGTTTTGTTGGATATTAGGAAAAGTAGTGGAAATAAGAGACTTGAGATCTTTTTTTGTTTGGATGTTTTTGTATTTTTTCTCTTCATAAAGGTTTTCTAAACTCACAGTTTTGTACACATCCATTACTTTTTCAAGAGTTCCTTCAGAGTGACATAGATACCGGATCTGTTGCCATGACCTACTTTTCTTGAAAGTTATACTGACTACAGCTGATCAAATAAAAGTTCATAGAATAAGAAGCTTTATGCTCCAGGTATCCAGAGATCCTGAGGCAGAACAGTTTGTTGAGAGGCTTAAACTTCCCCTAAAAACAAACATAACTGTATTAGGGCTGAAACCATTAATCAGATTAATAGTAATGAATCAATTATTGAAATAATCATCAATTAATTTAGTAATTGATTTCATTGATAACTGGACTGGAATATACAGACTCTAAAAACGGTCATTTGCTGAAAGAACACACTCAAAGCCAAAACTGTACAGAAAATATATACAATTTGCACTTAACATAAAAAAATCCTTGTCTGCCAGATCAGCCTTGATGTATGCATTTCTAATAATGTATGAAAAAGTGGCAAAATGAAAAATCTGCAGAACTTGCCGTTTTTTAAATTCAGTTAATCAAATAATCACTAGAATAATCGATTACTAAAATGTACAGGAAGCGGCTCGGTCCGTACCCAGCATGGTGTTCTCTGGTCCCTTCTGGGTGACCAGGATGGGGTCGTTCTGCTGGCAGTAGAACCTCAGCAGACACTCCTGGTCGCAGAAATGCTTCATCTCCGACCTCCACATCACCGACTCCGTCAGGTTTCCCTGAACCTTACAGCAGTCGCACCTCGCCGCCTGGTGGCCAAGCAGAGGAATGTTAACGCTCCCTTCCTTCCTCCCCAACAAATACAAACCGCCTGTAAATTGGTTTAACTTTTTTTCAGGAGAGAGCCGACCTTGTAATACCAGTCGTTGAAGTTTTTGGCACAGGCCTCGCTGCAGAAGTCCCGGGTCATGTTGCCGAGCTGCCGGGTGATGCCTCTTTTGCACAGCTGGCTGCAGTGGTTGCAGCTCACGCACTTCAGCCCCAGCCGGCTGATGAAATCCTGTTTAAACAGCAGCTTGCAGCCTGGAGGAGCAGAAAACAAATATAAAAAAATAGCAGGATGAAGAAAAAAAGACAAACAATTTGATTTACTCAATCTTTAATGACTTTGAATTAGGAGAAAGGAGCCGCTTAAGAACCCGATTTCACTAAAGCAGCTCAGAAAAACACTCAAATTGTACCTACTTCAACCTCTCACGGAAAAGCTGCATTCGTTAAGTGTCCTTGAGGAGAACTGAGGCGGTACCTTCGCTGCAGAAGGGCCTCTTGACGCCAGAGAACTTGACCATCTCATGAAGGGTCTTCTCTTCTTGGCAGTACTCGCAAAACGTCACGATGCAGTGGAGCTTCTTGTAGTCCTCACAGCATGGCTTACTGCAGAACTGATAGACCTTATCCTGAACACACACATACACACTTATGTTAATATTACTGCAGCCATTTCAAGTCCAGATTAGTTTTTCTGTCATAAAAATATTTTTTTTCTCCCACATCTTTACATTTACATAAGAAAAATGATAGCAAAGTTATTTTGTAGTGACTAGAAAATGCTTTTAAATAAATATTAGGTCAATTGTTTATACTTTAAAGAAAGAGCTGGCTCATTTTTAGCTGTTCTACTTTTAAAATAGAGATACTAATGCTTAAATGAAGTGAAAACTCATTTATCTAATGTCTACCAGTTGTTCATTTGTTGTCCAAAATGTGGTCCGACAACTAGCGGGTTACTTTGGGACATTTCTGAAGGTCTGACCTGCCACTCCAGAATTTCGGGCTTCAGGCTGAACGCTCCTCGGCAGTAGTTACATTTCAGCTGGACAGAGCTGTTGCTGAGGGGTGTCTGACCATTGGTGGTTGTTGGAAGGGAGGCGTTCTGTAAATAAAGGACGAAAAAAACAAAAAGGTCAGGCGTAAAACTGTGAAATTCGTTAAATAAAACTAATTAATTGACTTAACATGGGTGCAAACCTGCCTTTGTAAATTGTGGGTTAAAATCTTGAAATGAACAGAAATGAACTCCTTAAATATGTCACGCTGTGTTTACTGAATCTGTATAATAAAAGTTTTTCTTTTTGTATTGATTAATTTGAATATATAAACAATTTAACGATGTTCTATTTTATTGAGATGCACCAAGAAAGTAAAAACCCCAGAGCGCGCACACAAACGCATAAAATAGAAATATGTTGTTTTTACAACACCTTTTCCTCCTCTACTAAAGAGCTGTTTTAATTTTAATCTACAGCATCAACACAGCAGAAGCATCTTTTGTTTTAAGATCTCACCTGAAACTTGGTAACACATTGGGAGCTGCAGAAGTTGAGGATGTCGCCCTCTGGCAGCGTGGCCTGGTACTGCGGCAATGAGCTTCTTTTACAGAAATGACATGTAGGTTCCTTGTCTGCACACACAAAAAAATGTATAAAAATAAAAGTTTTTCTTTGTATTTTTATGCCCCTCTTGATACATAAATTAGTTTTTTTTTACAAATTTACTGGTCACAAATGAAAAACTGCAACTGATTCATGAAAAATAACAAAAAAGCACAAATACAGTAGTGTAGAAAAAGTGTTTGCCTTCTTCCTGATTTCCCATTTTGTCGCACTTCAATGTTTCAGAATATCAAACCAATTTAAATAGTCAAAAGAAACACAAGTAAGCAAAAAAAATTACGTTTTTAAATTATTGTTTAAGGGAGGAAAAACTCAAAACCTTTGTGGCCCTGGGTGAGAAAGTGATCGTCTCTTCAGAAGCTAGACATTATATCGAGATCCAAAGAAATTCAGGAACATATGAGAAAGAAAGTAATTAAAATGACTCTGGAAAGGGTCACACAGCCGTTTCCATGGCGTCAGGAACCACAGTGAGAGTCGCTGTCCGCACATGGAGAAAACATGGACCAGTGGCGAAGCTTCCCGAGAGTGGTTCCCCGACTAAAATTACCCTAAGAGCGCAGCGATGACTCATCCAAGAGGTCATAAAGACCCAACAACAACATCCAGAGAAGTGCAGGCCAAAAATGGTTCCAAGATGAAAACCACTACTGAGCAACAAGAACGTCAAGACTGGGCTCAGTTTTTCCCAGAACATGTCTTGATGATCCCTAAGAGTTTTGGGAAAACTTTCAGAGGACCGACGAGTGAAAAGGTTTAATCTTTGTGAGTTTGCGACCCGTTACATTAGGCGTAAAAATAACACCAGACCAGCGGTACCACACGGTGGTGGTAGTGTGATGGTCTGGGGCTGTTTTGCTGCCTCCGGATCTGGAAGACCTGCTGTCATAAATGGAAACACAAATTCTGCTTTCTACCAAAAAAAAACACAAAAGAGAACATTCAGTCATCTGTAGGTGATGTCACCTACAGATGACCAAAACTAACTTTGGTTCTCCAAACACACCAGCCTCTTAACACACCTCTGGATGGTTGAAGAAGAACAAAATGAAGACTTTGGAGTGGCCTAGTCAAAGTCCTTACCTAAGTGCTATTGAGATTACTTTAAAAAGCTTGAAAACAATCCTGAATTACGACTATTCTGTAAAGATAAGTGACCACAGCTAGAACAGACTCACTGCAAGTTATCACAAATGTCTGACTGCAGTTGTTGCTGCAAAGGTTGGCCCAACCAGTCATTAGGCTCCCTTAATAATAAACATCTTTTTTTTTAAACTGCATTTTGTGCTAACTTGGGTTGTCTTTGACTAATACTTAAATTAGTTTGTTGTTCTGAAACACTGAAGTGTGACAATCATGCAAAAAAATAGGAAATCAGGAAGGGGGGGGGGCAAACAATTTTGCACACCACCGTTCCTGAACAAAGACCCAATTATATTTATTATTATTTATACTGAATACGGAACAGAGCAAATCCATGTTCAACAAACTGAGAACTTCTCTACCGCCACCTTTAAAAACATAAACCTGACTAACTGGTGTTGTTTTACACATGGAATTAAAGCTGATCTTAAATCAGTCTGTTTTTAATTAATAAAGTGTTCGAAGGTTTGTAAAACCCTGATAAGTGTGCATTCTGATTAAGGATGCAGCGATGGACTTTTTTCACTTCCAATACCAATACCAATGAGGTTCATCAGCAGATACCGATCTGATGCAGAAAAACACTGCTGAATTTACTTTTTCAGACAAATGTACTGAATTACACATTTATTTTGATAACTCTGCATCAGTTATCAAATAAATACATCACTTTAATACACCAATAGCTTCATAGGTTTAGCCAGACATGTAAAAACAAAACTTTTAATTTGTTCAGTCAGTTCAAAGAGCAGTATAACAACTATTGCAAAGTAAATAAGAAACTAAGACAATAGATTGCCTATCTTGGTGCAACATGTAAAAATAAACTGCAACAGACTTTTTTTTCTCCAATGGTTCAGAAAGTGCAATTAGGAATTCTAAGTATAATGTAAAATAAATAAATTATGACATCACTCAGAGCACAAAACATGGAATTAGACTGAATAGATCTGCCCTTATGGATCGGGCACAGTGCCACGATACCTGATCTAGAATTATTTTCAGTATTGGTACCGATACCAATATCGGATCGGTGCGTCTCTCTCCGACTACTCACTGATGAATGACGTTAGCTTGCCCTTGTTCATGCAGCTGACGGAGCAGTAGGAGCTCATGGCAGAGCCTGCGTCGAGGCTTTGGAGCACCTCCCCCGTCTTGATTAGTGTTTTGCAAGTCATACAGCTGGCAAGTTTACTGTGGGCCTGGGTGGGAAAAAATGTCATGTCAAAACAAGATGCAAACGAGAGCATTATGATCCCAAAAAAAATGGACAGCAGGGCGGCGGGTGTTACCTGTTTGTAATCCCTGATGCAGTTCTGGCAGCAGAAGCGTTTCTGCTGGCCATCGACCAGCAGGAAGTGGTTGGCCGACGCCCGGCTGGGCAGATAGTCGCCACACTGCTCGCAGCAGTTCATGATCAGCCCGTTGGCTTTGCGGTACACATTGAAACACGTGTCGCTGCAGATCTTGTGGGTCACGTTCTTAAAGCTAACCTCATGCCGAATCTGGAAGACAGGGAAAATAAAACTCTCACAAAGCAGCAGAAAATAAAAAACGGATTCCCTACGCAGTTAAGCTTTAATCTACATCGCTTAACGGTTAAAAAGTTCTTCTATGGTAGAGTACGCATCAAAATGAATAAAGAAGATCAGAATTTCATCGTGAAGCGTACTGTAGAGAGAAGGCAGGAAAGAGCGGTCAGACAGATTGAACTAGATTATACTGAGGCCAGATGAGAATAAAGATAGTCGAAAGATGAATAATTCATTATGTGAGGGGAAATACAATACGGCAAAGTCGAGATAAATAGCAATATGATGGTGAAGGATATGGTTTGATATGGTGAAGAGAATGATGACTGGAAGATAATGCAACAGGACTCTGGCATGTAACATGCAATAAAAACAAATAAACAAAAACAGAACTTCCAGGTAGAGTCATGCCAGGAAACTGAGTCCCTGCTATACGGTAATGAAAGATGCGATGTATGGAGCGGCCTGAGAGAATTAGAGTTTCCTAAGGGCTGGACCAAGCCTCCATCTTGGTTTAGTTCAGAATTACACAGGTAAATGATTCTGGTAAACAAAGGAGCTACACATGCTTCACTTTAAATAAATGTCCAGCATACCTTCATAATTCCCTAACACACGGGGCCTGATGATAACCCTTCATTAGTCATTTTTATCTTTTTTTCCCACATTTTAGTGAATTATGACAGGACCACTGAGGGAAATCATTTGAAAATACTGTTGGCAGGTAAGAAAGGTGGGCGATACGGACTTAAGGTTTTATTGCAATATTTTGTGGTACTATTGCGATAATGATTAGAGTGATAAGAACCATTTATTACTTCCTTTTTTGGTAACTGTATGGTCGTAATTGTGTGTCACAGCAATTATAGCCCCACAAATACAGATTCTGCTCTCGAAAAACATTCCCATTTGTAATAAGCTTCTTTAGGACACCAGTGCACATTTGTAATGGAAACCAAGCTAGTGACACACAACACTCGAGACAGGTAGGACAACAAGTTAAGTTAAAAAAACATCTAAACAGTGAAGCAGTTTGGTTTTCCAGATCCAGAAAATCCTCCCAGCAGTATTATTATATGACATTTAATGCCTCATCCCGTATGCTTGATCTTCCTCCTGGTTTTCTGAATACCTAGGGAAGACTGCGGTTTAAAGAGACAGTGAATCGACAGATCAGTTTGTCTCAGGATCCCCACAACAGCCGTCCAAGCATCAATAGCTTAGTTTGTAGAAGCACTAGGTGCCTGTGAACGCTCTTTACAGTGCTGAGCGGAGTGAAAAATTACAGATTCCTGAATCACCGACCTGAGTTTACAGGGAGTCCTGCAAACAACGACCAATAAATCCCAAACTGCAGCCTGTGTTCAGAAACAAGGTTTACAATTTCCAGTAAAATTGCAATTGCAAACGCAGCTCTACCGGGTACATTCACGTCTTGGGAACGACAAGTAGTGAATGAATGTATAAATAAATAAGATGTTGTGGTTGCTGGACAGACTGACCTCTGTGAGTTTCCCGCAGACAGTGCATTTGTTTTTCAGGCCTGTTTTAGGCGGGTTGTTCTTGTTCTCGTACGCGCCCAAGCAGCCAGTCGTACAGAACTCCTGAAAAGACTCGCTAGAGTCCACCTGGGCCACAATGGTGCCCTTAATGTGTGTGATGTCCCTGTGGAAAGAACAAATAAAAATAAAATAAAAATCACATGGTTTTGTTGACAAAAAAAAAATCTACAGAAAATGAGAACCTAAAAAGAAAACTTGTGGCTAAAGGAAAAGTCTGTTATGAGCTTGTAACATGTGTTTTCAGGCATAAAAAGAGAAAATGAAAGGCTGACTTTTTGCACATGGTGCAGGTCTTCTTGGGTGCAGGTTTGTGTGAGAAGGCAGAGAGGCAAGTGGTGGAGCAGAACAAGTGAGAGGAGCCTTTTCGCTGGTAGGCTGTCTGGCCTTTCTTCAGAGGCTTTTTGCAGTTGGCGCAGGTCACCTGGGAGGTAAAAATACAGATTTAACAGAGGGAAGCTTTCCAAATGTAGGAATACTACATACTTGTCATTTTTCTGACCTTTTAGCTCATTTTCAAGTAGAAATCAAAATAAGTTTCCTATGAATTTATGCCAGGTATCCATCCATCCATCCATTGTGGATGTAAGGCTGGGTGATCTGGCTTTATACTAACATCTTCCATTCTTTCATACCAGGTGCAATTTTAATAGATTTTTTCTTAGTCGCTTTCTTTTCTTAAGAAATTAATAATGGCGTAAAATATTTCCAAAAACTGGCTTTTATTTTACTAATGCCTTCTGGGAGATGATCTGAATACAAAGTCCAAACAAATGCATGTTGTAGAACATTATGGAAACCTAAGGAGTGAATTAGTGAAAAAAATACTCCAACTTTCCAAAAATAAAACATTTAAAGAATATATTGATAAAATCAGTTGATCGCCCAGGAAGGTACGACCTATAACAGGTACAGAGGACAGATACAGAGGATAAATAGATGGATATTCATCTGGATAAATACAACCTTTTTTTTACTTACCTTTTATATATATATATATATATATATATATATATATATTAGATCCAATTTCAAACATTTTTCCAGACTTGGATCAGGTCTGGAAAAGCATATAAGAATGATTGAGTGAGTTCTCATTCTGAGCCCATTTGTTGACGTATAAACACATAGGTGTGATATAAATTCATGGCGGATATCCATGCATCAAGATCGATGAGGTATGAATAGTGTGGAAACAACCTCTTTTCCCCCAATAATCTCTTTTTTTGCAACTACATGCAAGCCCGTCGCAATAAGCAATGAATATTTTAATAATATTTTTTGAAGGCCAATGATGCTTACAGAGACATCACGAAGCATTTTACTTATGGTTTTGGTTGTGTGTAGGTTTTTATTTTTGTTTTATTTACTGTTTTTGTTTGTTGCGTTTCATTTTGGATATTTAAAATATCTCCCAGTTCCTATGTTAAATCTTCATTACAAAATTTAAGTGTGCTACTCTTTGAGAGGGCAAACTTTAACAATATATGGCATAATAATACAATACATATCAGACACCTGTCTACCCATGTCTTTTCTAATGTTTTGCCTTGTTCCTCATCTAAGGAAGGACTAATTGTTTCAGTATAGTCCTACTAAAATCTACTGATTTAAACACAGTCGCAAAATAGCAACATTATCGTTTATCGCAGCAATTACTGGGACAATTTATCATCCAGCAAAATTTATCATTATAAGAGGCCTACCTGCATATATTATTTTAAAGCACTTTTCTATAAAATGGTCGATATAACATATCTGACTGATTGATACCCGCCCAGCTGGACCCACCTTGACTGTCCTGGGTTGTGTCTGGGAGCCTGAGGAGGAGGAGGAAGACTGGCCTGCAGGCTTTGGCAGCGAGGTGGCAGGCGACGGAGAGTCCACCCCGCTTTGCTTCTGGTTCCGGGGAACCGAGGCCGACTGAGAGATCCACGAGTCTACAAGAAGAAGGAGAGGAAATCTTACCTGCATTCCCTACATGGTTGCACATTTAGAACCACTCATTTGGTATTTTTATTGGAAACACAGCCGCAGGAGGCAGAGAGAGGCTAAACACAAATGTGGCATCTTAAAAGCTGCAGCGAAGGTCTGAAACACTCAGAGAATCCTAACATTAATAAGAGTACATCCTTCAAAAACTTCTAAAAGGCTGACTAAAACAGCAAACAAGACATTTCTAAAATTTTAAACAAATCCCAATCAATGATTGAACTGAAAGAGAATAACTAAAAACTACCAAAACAATAAAACTCAAGAGAATTTTAGAGCTTGTAAATCATTTAATGGGGAAAAAATACGATAAAATAAATGATGATTAATCTGGAAATATTGATTTCCACAATCGTGTGCAGATGTGCAGAAATCTGCAGTAAAAACCCAGTTTTTAAATTTTAATCATGACAATCTGGATGTAGTGGTGTGGTGTTGCTGATAGACGTACTGGTCAACCAGAGCCGAGTAATTCCTGTCCTAAGCAGATTCCCAGTCTAGGATTAAAGTGCATCTGTTAA
Source organism: Xiphophorus hellerii (assembly GCF_003331165.1). Classification (NCBI taxonomy): domain Eukaryota; kingdom Metazoa; phylum Chordata; class Actinopteri; order Cyprinodontiformes; family Poeciliidae; genus Xiphophorus; species Xiphophorus hellerii. The sequence goes on from NC_045678.1 coordinate 7,051,910, forward strand.
ATCCTCCAACTCCACACAATTTACCCCCCGTGATTAATAAGGAATGTCCATACAGTCTGTTTAAAGACAAAACATGTAGATAATAAAGAGCCTTAAGAGGTAATATAGACATTATATTGTACAGTACCTGCATAAATATCCGTCATTTTTCTAATATGAAAGATAACAGGGATCTTTAGTGAAACAGGAAGCAAGTAGTGCATAATTGTGAAGTAGGAGGATAATAACATTTTCAAAGATTTGTACAAAGATGGAGATGTTTCAAGGCTCAAAATTTAAAATTCTCAATACTGCAAACCCAGAAATTTCACTCCTTTAACTTTCTATGGATGCCTAAAAAAATTAACTGAAAATGTATTAAAACTTGTTCAAACTGTACTATATTCAATGTTTTTCCTCCTACCAAATCGTGTTTTTTTGGGGGGGGTTTTCAGATAAATTCCGCCCCAAAAATAAATCAAAGTTTATGGTTGTAATGTGAAAAAACGTGAAAAGGCTCGACTACTTTTGGGAGGCGGTTTAGTTAGTCCGCTACTCGTCGTGTTGGTCTCGGATGACGGCAGCGGGAGGCTTTAATTCTTCATGAGTGCTGCTAGCTGGCCCCATCTTCCAGGGACCAAATCGGCAAAGGGCCTACACTCTCACCCTTCACCTGACAGGAAACGGTTAACTCCAGGCATTACCTGCTCCTTTGTGCGTCCCCGTGTCTCCGTTCTGAACCAGCTGGCTGGCGGAGCCTCGGCCGGGGTTAAAGGAGGCGGTTGGTCGAGCAGATGGGGTCTCAGGATTCAGACTGAAGGCACTGCTGATCTGCAGACCGTTCTCCTCTGTCTCGTTTTCATCAGCCTGAGGACAGATGCAGCAGAGGTTACAGAGGTTTTCTTCTTTTCTTTTTCCCCCCATTCAGCAGAAACATCCGAAAGCAACGCGATGAAGAACCAATGACATTTGAAGGGCAATGTGATTTCTGTGATGCGGAAAACTCGGACGGGGATTGTTTAATTTGATAAAGAAAATGGAATTCATAAGAAAACGAAAAAATTCACAGAATTAGCTGATATTGGAGGAAAGGGGATGATATACAGCAGTCTGTGTAGTATTTTGGCCACAGCAGCTCCTGTAGCTGCAGTTAGCTGGTAAAGCTGGGCTCTCCTCTCCACACAGAATGAACCGGTCAGCCATGGTGGAAAAAAAATTTTTCTAAAGTGTCGACGTCTTCACCTCGAAAATAAAGTTTTCTGTACATTTTGTCATTGCACTTTTGTTTGAAGGCACAAGGATACGACTTCTCAGAAACATAAAGAAGCTAGCCAACAGCTGGTCACGTCGGTTAGTTCTTGAACATTTACATAAATCAGTAGACGTGAGAGTTGTAGGTGGCTGTTGCTCTGAATCCCACATTTTGGGTTCAACTCTAAAGCCTCATTAAAGGGGAGATTTTCTTATATTCTGCTAAAAACCCGATTCTTAGTTTTCCACATAATGTTTGAATTCTTTAAAACAAATGAGGGGTAAACACTTTAACATCTTGTAAAACCAATGTTCTGTTAAACCACAGAAGTCTGTTATATATGTGAAACAGAATATTAGTAAATGTGAAACTCTAGCCATTGATTTGTTCAATTTTTTCATTCACAACATAATCACATACTTTTTGGGTAAATAAAACAAGGTAAAAGGGCAGCACCGAGTGCCATTTTATAGCATAATCAAGTAACTATTGTACCTTCACTAGTTGCATGTGTATCAAATATGACACCTTGAAATTGGGTCTCTGTGTCTTTATAAATTCCTGCTCTTCCTGAAACTCCGCCTTCAGGAGCTTATCACCACATTGTTCCTCTATTAACCTTTTAGCAACGTTTAGACCAGCATTATACAGAGAAGCAGCTCCAATAATGAGCTCAGCAGATGTGCAGTTCTACCAGGTATTTGCTAACTGCTGCTGGCTAGTCTGAAGGAGCTGAGTGGGGGAAAGGTGGGGAAAGGTTGCTCTGCGAGGGAAGTTTGGAAACTGCAGCTCTGAGGAGGAGCTGCACCTCGAAGATGGAGCTACATCCACCCAGGTGTTTTCTGCAGCTGAATGTTTGCCATGAGAGATTAGAGGATTTCTCAAACATCCATAAAAGAATCAAAGCAACACTCCAGGTATGTTTCTGATGATGGAATAACTTCATAATAACATAAAAAAAAGTTGATTTTATGTCATACTTTGACAGTGGAATTTGTAAAGCAATCAGACAGACTTCATAGGGCCTCAACTCGTTGTCCTAGTCGCTCTCCACCTAACAGAACCGCTTCATCTCCACCTGCGCTTCCAATGCTAATCCTCACCTCTCCGACAGCCGCCGCTCCGCCTTGGAGGGACGTCACCGAGGTGATCATCAGGTTGATGTCGGCCTGGGCATCGTCTGGATGTGGCGGCGTGTTGGCCGCCGAGCCCCTCTGGTTGCTGGAGCCCAGAGTGGTGACGCTGGAGATCCTGATCTCCGAGTCCGGGTCGTTGCTGCTGAGCGCGGCGGGTGAGTGGGAGGCGGAGGACTCCCCGGGGAGCGCAGGTGAGGGGGAAGAGTTTTCTTTCTGTTCACAGTCCTCCTCGTCGTCGATGACGATAGGCTCCGGGGCTGTGGTCCGAGGCTTCTGGGCCGCTGCCGTCGCCGCCGCCATGGATGCGTTGGAAGACGGAGGACAGTCGGGGCTCTTGGAAGGCGTTTCTGCTGCGTCCTCTGCCGCAGCGCCCGCATGCTCGGCACTCTCCGCGTCGGGTCCGTCTGGAGAAGAGGTAGCAGCAGCAGCGGGAAGCGGCTGGGAAGCCTCCTCCTCTACAAGAACAACATCATCATCGTCATTGTCCTCTGTGCCACCCTCCTTTGTGGCTTCGTCTCCCGTTTCCATGGACACCGGCTCCCCAGACTCCTCGGCGGGAGGTGAGGATGGCGGCTGGGAGGAAGGAGTGGCGTCGAGGAGCTCCGCCTTCTCCTCCGCGTCCTCTGCCACAACAGGGCTTGGCTCTGACTCCCCATCCATCGCTAAGGCAACCACCTGGCGAGTCAAACAGAAGCCGTTTAGGACGCAATTAGGAGGCGGCCTGCGCCAGTAATTAGTTTTATAATGTCTGACAGCTGGACAGGTAGCTCAGGTATCCCCTGAAGTAAAACCCATGGTTGCCATGGTTTCACCCTGTTTATGGCTTGAGATCGTTCTCCATTTTTTTCCCCTATTAAATTTAGTTGCACTATCCCTTTAAAACATCCGTTTTCACATTTGTTTTTCCCTCCAGCTTCTCCTAAATCTGTGCTTTGACTTCATAGAATCTGCAACATTTCTCTGGATGAGTGAAAATGCACGTCTTGGCGTCGCCGTAGTGACGATGTGCGATTTAGGTCAAGCATTTCGATTATTTATTACCATTACAAGAATCAAAGAAAAAGGGATGCAATTAATTACAGCTACAGGAAATATGTCATTAACCACTCGAGTAATTAACTTATTAGCAAAATTAAACCTGACAAAACCTATTTTCTTTAGTATCTTCGCAGATGGAATCTAAATTATATTACTTGAAATAAAGATGAATTAATTGGGCTAGCTTTTCTAAAAATAACTCCCTTTCTTTAGCCATATATTAGATTAACATCTAAATCCTTTCAATTAAGTGTAATTTATTAGTGCTACGCTGAAGGACAGTAGGTTGCTTAACTTTTTTTGTGTTTACTATAACAACTAAAAAACGCAACAGATGCAACAGTGTTTCTGATGTATTGAGGAATAACCTGTGTAGAAATGGAGAAATCATGGATTATTAAGTCTCTAAACAAAGTTGCCCTTCAAGAAATATTAATGAGAATGAAAAAGATCAAGCTCATTTTAATTTATCCTGCAATTAATTGATTAACTGCAACAGGCTTAACTGGGATGGCGCAGCTTTTAGCTTGACCTGGGATCTGATAAATGCCGCCACGACGATAAGAGTTGTAGGAAATAAACAGAAACATGACTAAGCAGTGACAATGTCTTCCTGGTGTAATCACAAACAGATGCCTGATAGAAATGGGAAAAGTAAAGATCAATATATTGAAAATGTATTTGACCACATTTATTGGTTTTAAAGTAGGAATGCACCGACCGCAGGTCTCTGGCCGATCACAGATTACCGATTTTTTTTTTTTTTTTTTTTACCCCTCCAGGGGGTCTTTTGTGGTCTCTAGTGTCCCTTATATGAAAGTAGGCTGACAGGAAACGGGGAAGGAGACGGGGGAAGACATGCAGCAAACATCGCCGGATCCGGGAGTCGAACTCGCGACGGCAGCGTCGAGGACTCAAGGCCTCACACTATCCCCTATGCCACCACGGCACGCCCAGATTACCGATTTTTAAAAAGCCTAACCTGCCAATGATGATTTTGGCCAACACCAATATTTTTTGTCTGAAAAAGTGCTAAATATAACAAGGAAGTTGCAGAGTTGACAACAGTGGGGTGACTATTGCCAACTATAAACGTGCAGACATGACATGCCGGGCCGATCTATCAATTGAATCTCTCTCACAGCAGAGCAAAAGAGGTCAGTGGCTGATTTTTAGACCCTGGCTGAGGTGCATTAGATCGGCTTCACACGTATCAGCCGATCACCGATCAAATCAGCATTGATAAATCGGTTGGCCGATAAATCAGTGGACACAAACACTGCTCTTAAAAAAAACAACTCGTTTTCAAATATGCGTTTACAGGATAACTGTTACATAAAGAGGAGACATTCTTCTCACTAAATGCAACATAGTAGCTGCATTTTATGATATTTTCTAATATAGTGATGCTTGTATGGAACAAAGAGTGGGAAAAAATAATAAAAATAATAACCCAAAACAATACATTTTTGAGGATTTTCAACAACATTAATTGGAATTTATTGTTAGGATAAATCCAGTTTTCTATTATATGAAAAAACATGTCATCATAACTGAGAGGGGATGATATGACAGTACAAGTTTTATCACCATATTTTGCCACACTGTTCTGATAAAGTGGCAAGAAGAACTAGTTATTACTTATTTACTGAGTAACTGTCACATAAAGATGTCTAATTTATATCACTAAGCTGCACACAGTAACTTCATTTAACTGTATTTTCAGATTGTATTGATATTTATTGATACTCTCATTGAACGAGCCATGGCGAAAATAGTCAAATTAATCTCAACAATACAGAAAGTCGTGAGGGTTTCTAAACATATTTGGAATTTGTTGTAAAAACGATAAATCAGAATTCATCACGATAAATAATACGATAAATGCCCACCTCTAATGCAGCAGAGCTACCTTCAGACAAATCCCTGCTCCAACACACCTGAACCAACCAGAGGCCTTCTCTCACCTGCTGCCTTCCACTTCTCCGCAAAAAGGTGCTCACTCGTCGTCCTTGGCAACCGGTGAAGCTACACCTTAGTTGCCAGGGTGACGGTAAGGCCCACTGCCTCTAAAAAGTCTGGCTCTCTGTGTGCCTCATCTGGGCGATGTTGATTTAGTGATCGCCATACCAACCGGAGTAATACATAACTTATGAATGGAGCTTAAACGGCGAGGCGGACTCTAAACACCAAAGACGAACGGCAGAACTCTGCAGCCAGGGAGAACGTTTTGAGGATGTGCGCGGTGTGAAAGCTGGTTGCGTTTGTGTCACGTAGCAGTCGGGGTGGCTGCGAGCCCCATACATCACGTCGCCGCCGACAGCTGCGGCGCAGAAACGCACATGTACACATGAACGGATGCGCTGATCTTTGAAGCTCGTCATTCCCCTCAACAGACAGGAAGAGCCTGAGCGCACACAAACATCTCCCTGAGCCAGAGCAGAGGCCAGGCGGCGCTTCGTCCCCAGAACCACAACATCCTGGTGGCCATTTTGATCCCAGCACCATGCCACGGCTGCATCTCGGTAGGAGGGGGTTGAGGTGGGTTTCGGGGGGTAAGGAAGTGCCCGGTCACACACTATTTCACAGCTTTTTTATTACTTCAGTCAAGCTGAATTTCAGCATGGCGGATTTTCTGTCGTTTTAAGTTCCTGATGAGGCAGGAGAAAATCCCCCTGTCCTGTTTTTTTTTCACCCCCCAGATCTGAACCAGAGCCGGGTGCAGCCAGCGGATGACCCCCCGGCCTCCCTGTGAAACGTCACATGGTTCTAAACTGGGACACATCCTACTTTAACTGGTGACGACTCATCATAGGCTACCAAGATGTCAAGTTTCAGGGCATATTTTAAAAGCGACACGCACTGTTTGTTCCTCCAAACATGTTCCTTCTTCTCTGAACTTTTTTAATTAAGGACAGGGTAAGTAAAAACAATCGTTTTACAACTGTTTAGCCAGTTGTAAAACACTCCAGGAGGCCCAGCGCACATTACATGTTTTAATGAATATGGATAAAAGAAAACCTCCTGGCTGCTTAAACATCACAAAGAATAAGAAGACGTGTGTATGGAGATGCACATGACCAACCGGACAATCTTTTATAATACGCACAAGTAAGTTATGAATAAAATGTAAACACTATGATCAAACATAACATTGTTTTATTGAGTTTTAAATTAAGTTTAAAGTTTTAAATTTAAAACTACACTGAAAATTTGCAATGCCATGTTCAACATCAGGGCTGCAGCTAACGATTACTTTAGTAATCAGTTATTCTAACGATTAATCAAATTTAAAATGATACGACTCCGCAGATTTTTTACTTTAACCCCTTAAACTACAAGAAATGCATTAAAATATTAAAACAAATATTTTCATTCCTTTTTTAAATAAAAAAATATATTTTAATTGTCTAAAATGCAATAACATAGCACTACTGCCATGCATGTTAACCAGGTGAAGCTAAAGGTATGCCTCTAGAGGAGAACTGAGCAAAACATATTTACAGACAAAGTTTTTTATTTTTATATTAAATACCAAATGTGAAAATTTGTATAGTTTTGGCTGAATTAATGCTCTGAGGGTGTTGCTATTCAGCAAATGGCCTTTGAGTTTGTACATTCCAGTTAATTCGACTCATCAAATTAATCCAACTAATCGTGATTAATCCAACCGGGGTTTTCCTCAGTGTATTATAAGCCTGGCGGGTCACCAGGCTTTATTTGTGCCCCCACCAGGCTTAGCATTGTTAATTTATCTTAGGTTTTTTGTAATTATTGCCTTTCTTTAAAGACTATATAGTTGGTGTTTAGTTATTAATAATCCAGTCTTCCAAAAATGCAAACTATCAAGTAACATTTTCAAATTTCATGTCAACTTTAAACATTTTTTTAACTCAAAAACATGGCGGCCGGCTGAATGACTGCCCTAGCGCCCCAAGCATCGAGCTTAGCAGGTTTTCTGGGGGAAACCCTGCCAACTAATTACAATTAATCATTTCAGCCCTATTCAACATAACAGAAAAATAAACCAATTAGTTAGACAATATTTTAATTGCATTAATTAAGGCAAGACTATGAAGTATTCAGCACTAAATATATATATATACACATAAAAAGCTATGTTTTGTGATTTTTCCCCAAACAGCAGACAAGCTAAAAGACATGCATGTCCCAATAAGGTAGGCAATTAACTGGAAGAAAAATATTTCCCAGTATGCACATCTAACGTTTGTTTTTTTTACATGTGTAAACAAAGATCTGGTTTGGCTAATGTATGCAGCAGCATAGCTTCGTCTCTGTGTTTCTGGCAATTTTGCATCATATTTTCTTTGGCAATCCACCAGAGTCAGCAGGGTGGGTTGCCATGGATTCGCTGCTGCTGGATGTGAATCCATAGCCAAGAGTTGATTGGAGTGTAGACAGAGGGGGAAAAAAAAAAAAGAACCTCGATGGGGGGGGACTCAGTCTGATGCAACACAGTAACGGGGCTAACAGTAAGTAGCTAATAGCATGTTTACTAGAGGTGCACCGATTGCAGTTTTCTAGCCAATCATCAATCTTTAAAAAAAAAAGCCTGATCTGCTAATTCCGATGTGGTTATGATCCCAATTATCTCAGAAAGATTCTAGCAAAGTACAGTATAGGCCAATAAAAGATTCTCATAGAATGAAGAAAAAGTCTCTTTGGGTCACTTTGAGTATCATCCTAAATGTAAACATATGGATTTGTGTGTTGTTTTTTTTTACTCCTAACTTTTCAGTTTCAGTATAGTTTATATTTAAACATGCAAATGAGCATAAATGAGCTGCTGGTTCAAAAATATACCAATTAACAGTCGGTATTATGTCACTGCTATCAAGGTACAATGACGTTTTAAAACTGCAATTACTTTCCATCCTATTGTAAAAGTGAAAAATGGAGTTATAACTCTTGCACTACGTTGATTCTAGATGAAGTGTCAGGCTGACGGGTGTTTTTAACCTCTATGGAGGAAGTGTAGCAGTGTCGCGCCTCCTCCACTTCTTGCTGCACCCAGCTGGTTAGCTGGCTGAAACAAAACCACTAGGCATTTCCCCTCACACAGAAGAAAGAAAAATGTTGCTATTTAGAAACAAACTTTGCACAAAAATGTGAAAACCATTACCTTATAATATTATTTTAGCAGTAGAAGGAATAACTGCTTGGTCTTCCATTTAAAAACCAATACAATCATTTATGTTTTTAAACGTTTGTGTTAGTAGGGTCTGCAAATGCTGCAAAAACATTCAAACCTACAGTAATCGAGATCTGCTTTCCTGCAAAACACTGAAGCTGAATGAGGAAGACATGCTGCGTCTGCTCACGTGACAGGAAGCTCACAGCAAAACAAAATGTCAGTCTTCATGTCATTTTTTTTTTTTTTTTGTAGCAGCTCCTAAACCCAGATTCGCTCCCAAAGCAGCTGCACGTAGCAGCAGCATTACCTCGTAAGCCAGAACACCAGGCTGATGTCATCAGACCACATGTGTTGAGGTAACATCTGTTTGCAAATGCCATGGTAACCGGTGGTAAAATACTGTGGACAATGTGGAGCACTACTCACCCCCCCCCCCAAAGCCAAGCCGCAAAAAGCAATGGACGCCAGTCGTTTTTTCTTTTTTGCAGCCTGCCAGCCTCATGAATGGGGGGAGGTGGAGGGATGGATGAATATCAGTGCAAAGCAGTGGCGCTCTAAAGGGGGAAAAAATAGACTGAGTTCAGACTGCAATGCAGAGCTGCGAGACAGTCTGCATGCACGTGGATGAGAGACGAAAAAAAGAAAAAAAAACGAGGATCCGGCCACTAATGAGCTCTGACATGTAACCTTGCTCCCATAGTCAACACCAGGTGGACACAGATAAGGAGGGGCCGGGCGGTGTGTCACAGAGACCCGCCTACCCTGCAACAAAACCCGCTTCATGGGGGCAAAACAGCCTCTGCGCCACATCACCATAGGTGCTCCTCTACCTTTCCAGCACCATCCGGCTTGCGCAGATATGCAGCATTTGCCCCCCCTTTTGCTCTAAAGAAGAAGAAGACAGCATATCTTATTCAAATTAAAAAGCGTGAGCTCATTATATAAGTATTATGTCACTGAGGATGTGATGCGTAATGCGCAGCCACCACAACATCATAGCAGCTGATGAGTTGGGGTAAAAAAAATAAATAAAAAAGAAAGAAAGATAGAAACTGGTTACCTGGCAGCAGAGAGATGAAACTACAAACCCTGAACTACAGCTAATGAGATTTAATGGGACGAAAAAAATATATATTGACCACAGGAAGGCAGCATGTAGCAGGATTTCAGGCCGTGTCCTTGATAATTTACCAGGACTTGGAGCGGCCACCATAGCGGCAAATGAGGTCCAGGGGCCCGGTTACCACGGGGGGGACTACTTCCCCCCTCCATACACCCGCTCCACTTCCACCCAATTCTCCTTCCGTTTCCCTTTTGCTTCTCAGCGCTTTATCCTGACTTAACTTACCGATGACTAGAGCCGCTCCAAAACTTTGATCAAAGACAGTGAAGCCAGCTACCTGGGCTGCACAACTCTTCCATAAATAACCCGAGTTGGAGGAAAAGCTAGCCTCCAAGTTGGAGGGAGGAAGGAGGAGAGGGAGGGGGTATTCAGGAGAAAACGTGGTTCAGGGTGTTCCGTTTCCACCCCTGCCTGCCCTTCCTGGCGCAAACAGCCATTGGATTAGCGGCGGATAGAGGGGAGGAGAGCCGACACAGACTGCGCCATTGTTAAAACGCCGCTAAAAAAAAAAAAAAAGAAAGAAAAAACGACAACAACTTGCTAAGATTGAAACGCACGGAAGCACATTTTGCACACAATACACAGCTCGACACCCAGAAATAACCCCGTCACCCTCCTCCCCCCCCCCAAAAAGAAAACGTTTGCAAACGTTTATAATCGCACCCCCCCCCATCCTGTTGGGCCCTTTTATGCCGTCTGGTGCACCACATATACCAATTACATCAAAACCGGCCCGAAATTCAGCCAAAAACGCCAACATTTATGATACCTGTCACGTTGGGGTTTTAATTGGAAAGTTAGCCTGCACATAGTCCACCCTGGCGCAATCAGTGGCAAATATACCGGCCTCCACTAGGGGCGCCCTTCCCCATTCGCTTCTCATGAACTGCCTTTATTTATGTCATGCGCTGGAGATGGTAGACGCGAATAAATCGCATTTACGTTGTATGCTTGACGGTTACAAAAATCCAGGTGTTGGTCATTAGTCACGGAACCAGATAACATCGAGCCCTCTCCCACCCCCCTCCACACACCTCCCACAACCCCCCAGCGGAAAGCAGCACTGCCTGCTGTCCGCCATTAGGGAGCCAACGGAACAATACTGGAGACTAGAGGCGGCAGCGGCCACAGTCCGCGGAGCCGGGGAGGAAAGCTAGACGAATTAACTGTTTATTCAGCTCTCAGTGCATCTCCTTTGGTCGCTGTGACTCCACAGAGCCTCCCCAGGGACCCCACCGGGCCCCCCACACAAGTTCCCGAAACTTTAATCAATTAGGCACGAAAGTGGGAAATAAAACCCTTGTGGGAAATATTCTTACCGGAGGAGAGCTCGAAACGCTGTAGCGCCACTTTTGTGCCTTGACATTAATCCGAGAGGGAAGCGCGTGCGCACTACGCAGAGCCCTTCACGTTCCTCGCAAAGATCGTCTATAGCACAAGCAGCCCACTCCCCGTTGAGTACGTGGAGGTTCACGTTCCAGAGAAGTCTCTTCAAATCAATTATTGTTTATTACGAAATAATAAAGAAAATCTATGTACCCTCTGAATTACGAACTCCAATGCATTTTATTGGAATTTTATTTGCTTCTCCAACAGATTACCTCAAAACATGTCCAGTTGTAATGGCAACTATTTGTTTTACACAGAATGGCAGTGGTTCCCAAAGTCGGTCCTCGAGGGCCGGTATCCTGCATGTTTTAGTTCTCTCCCAGGTTTAACGCACCTGGATCCAATGATGGCTCGTTAGAGGCCTAAGAAGAACATTGACATGCTGAAAAGGTTGTTGGTGCCACCAGGGAGAGAACTAAAATGTGCAGGATGCCGGGCCTTCAAGGACTGACTGGACTCAGGGAGCTAAATATAATCCCCCATACTATTTTAAACCATTTTTAGCAAAAACTGCTGAACACCTTCCAGTTTATGACAATTAAAGAATGAAGCAATTATTAGTGGACTAATCGAGTGCAAGGTGTTAGAATTGAAAAGGATAGAAGCGTCCTTTACCACATTAAAAAATGTTTTAAAAAAATTATTAAAAAAACATTCATTCATAATGGTTTTTCTACAAAAAAAAATCTATTCATAAAAAGATGAACATGTAAAATAACATTTCTGTATACATATATTTTATGATAATGATTAAAAAATAGATTCAATTTTATGATGAAAGATATTTATTATTTTCTGATTATAAGTAATTTAAAAAAACAATTATTCGTGCTTTTGTCAAATTTCCCCTCCAGTTTTCTGAGGTCCCTCTGGCGCCCCCTGGTGGCACCCCAAGGGGCCGCGGCCCTCACTTTGAAAAAAAAAAAACTGGGGTTGGTCGCAACATTTTTTCAACAATTCTGTATTAAATATAATTTTTCACCGGTTTTATGTAATTTTCGGAGAAACGAAACTTTGATTTTTGAATAGCCGCAGGTCATAAGCATGAAACGTCAACAAAACGTGTTTTCTGATGCGTTTTTTCAGTAGCCAGAAACAGTGGCAGAGTGAATCCTCTCTCACACATTATCCTATCTAAAGGGCTACTATTTTTTTTTTCTTTTTTCTCTTTTCGTTTTTCCTCAATATTTCTTTCGTCCGTCGCGCAAGCGCAGCAGCGGCAGCAATCAGCGGTGCATGGCTGGCAATTAAAACGCTCCATTACGTTAATTGCATTTTATCGATGCATATCATGTTTCTCATGACAACTGACTGGCAGTTCAGCTCGGAAGTGAGCGTTTATTAAAGTTGGAAAGCTGTTTTTTTTTTCTTTTTCTTTTCTCTCTCATAGGTAAAACAAGCTGCTGCGTTGCACAGAGCGCGCGCGGGTCCAATCAGAAGCAGGGATCAGGGTTGAGAGAGTTCATGTTGTCAGCTGTGTTGGTCGGTGCGACGTCGGGTTTCCCCACTAATTTCATCCAGACGTGTGCCAGAAACCAAGAGGCCAGGAAAAGCAGTTAATAACCACCAAGATCTAAAAAATAAAAAAAAAATAAAGCCACCTTCTTAATTCGCACTAAATATGCGAACAGGACAGGATGTTGAGAAAAAAAAATGCATATTCGTGCGATTAGAACTTATCTCTGATCAAAGCAGATCCATTTTGAATCAGAGGAAGGCTTTTATTGGGGTTAATCTGGCGCGTTTTGTGAACAGATGATGGCAACATGGCGGACCAGGTGCGTTCAGGTCTCTCCGAAATGCGCAGATCTGATTTGTGACCCCCGGATGATGGCGCAGAAAACATCTCTGGTTATGTGGCCGCACACATCCCGAAAACACAACACGCTATTCCAGAAAGCGGGTCCATGATTCATTTTATTAGTTCCAAATCAGTCACATGGAGTCGCTGCTGGGGTTGCCAGATCTGCCTATTGTGTCCTGCACAAAATGTCTGAGATTTCCGCTTGCATACATGCGCAAAGATAAACGCCCTACAAAATTGGATTAAATTTGACAAATCTAACGCCCTGTGTGTGTGGGGGGGTGCGCGTGTGTGTGCATGGACGAACTCCATATGCAGAAAGCATTAGATTTTGCTCACGTGATTCATTTTTATTTGTGTTTATATAGAGCAAAATATTATTATTAGGGCCCGCTCACGTTAATTACATATAATCCAGTTCAGTCTTATAATTTTTTACAATCCAACATTCAGATGTGACTGTGATCCTAATTAAACTAATTCAGTTCACCTTATTTATGTAGGTGAACAGACTGATTTATACACCTAACCTAACAAAAACGATTCAACCAATCAGATTTCAGTTGGGTCCTGGAACAGAAGTGACATATTGAAAAAGGGCCACTCTTTTCAGCAGGTCACTAACTTTGCAGCACTCTTCCATCCTGTGAAAGCATGCGGCAACCATGATTAAAGTTATCGATGGCAGCAACCGAGAGGGAAAAAGCAGAGAACGCAAAGTTAATGGCAGCAAGAATGGCATGAAATGTGTAACTAGAGAGTAGTAGGAGAAAGTAGCACGGTGAGACAAAAAAAGAGATCTGTATGCTCTAAATTTTATATAGAAATATTCTATTATTATTATGGACTTTTCAAGGTTTTATTTGAATTCAGAATACATTTTTGGAAGATCCAAATTCATAGATTATTTACAAATATCCCTCCAGTCAGATCACTGTGCCACGTTAAAATAATAATAATAATAACAATGTTTTCCTGTTTTGAATAAGCAGATATTGCATTATTCCTTTGAAATTAGCAGGATTTTTTATTTGTATTTTTTGAACCGGTACTTAGTATTAGCTCTTGAAAACTTGAAAAGTGGTCGCCGTTCATTTTACCATTTTGATGCAATGTAAGTTTTAGTTATTGTTATTTTTTCAGCATTTCCTTCTGCAAAGTTTGGCCGTTAAACAAGTAAGCCTTTGTTATCTGGACCATCTTAGGTTTTCTGCATCACATGCGCTTCCTTTTATGGTGGGAGAGTACCAAGCCTGAAGTAAAAAAAAAAAAAAAAAACGAGTTCCAGCTTAGCACAGATAGAAAGAACCTTCTCTTATTCTCTTTTTAGAAATGGATCAAGCATCTTCCTCCAGAACCCACAAAGATCAATGTCCAGGTGACAAACATCTGACTTTAAGACTTACAGTGGAAGAAGTGAAGGAATAAAAGCTGATCGCTTTTATGCGTGATCAGCTTAAATTTCACGTGCAGTCCAAGTGACCAGAGAGCATAAATTTGGAAGTCTGTCCACAAATTCAGGTTCCGACTTTGACTAGGTCATTCTGACACATTTGATCTAAACCACTCAGCCGTAGTTCTGGCTGTGTGTTTTGGGGTTACTGGGTTTGATGATGATGCTGATGCTGCACATACGCACTGTACAAAAAGAGATTCCCCTTACTGTTTGGCATTAAATCAACGTAAATATTTGCAGTTTTACTTCACTAAGAATAACCAATGGTATTTTTACTCAATAAATACCAAAAAATGGTTAAGATTTTTTGTTTGTTTGTTTTGGAGAATTTTTAAAAGCTTTCTTTAATTTCAGAAGTTTACACTAATCGAAGCTGCTGTGTCTTTGCACGATTTCGGTAACACCTCGTGTTGTCACGTCTCTGTAGTCTTCTGATTCGTGTTCATTTTCAAGGTTGGACTGATTGGAGAACAGCCGGAAAATTGCACGACTATGGGAACGTTAAATAAACATTTCAGCTTAGTCATGTCCAAAACCGATCGAGACAGAACAGTTTTGGACTGGTCCAAAACCAGTCCAAAACCGGTCTTGGACTGGACTAGAAGTCTGAAAGTCTTCTAGCTGAAAGTCTCCTTAGACTTTCTAAGTGTCGACTCAGGGGGATTCAGAATTTCATTTGACAGGAAATCACAAAAACTGTAAATTGTTTTCCTTCCAATGGACTACTTAGTGTTTGTCTTTCACATTAAATTTCCATCAAACCACACTGGATTTGTTCCTCAAAGCAGCCTAGTTCAAAAAAGAAAGAAACCCTAGGCTTTCAGGACTTCCTGGTCTTACTTTTTGCATCTAGGACACCAAAGGGTGAAGGTTAATTATGATGTTTGACTTTTTTTTTTTCTCCAAACATATCACATTGGACTACGACCGATCCATACATGGAATGGCTATTCCCCTCATCTCTCCCAGTTGTTAGTTTTTAAAAGTGGAGAATCAGATTTGGAGTATTTTTTTTTTGGGATATATATTGCTCTGAAACATTTGTCTTGAACAAAAACATGTGGATTCCTTCCACAATCATAGTACAATCACAAGAGAGATACATTTTTACTGGGTTTTTTTTATTGCTTTTGCTGCAGATCCTGCGTCCATTTTAGAATATCCAGAATTCCGATTGGTCCGACCTCAATATGTATCCCCTGTGTGGTGGCGGCCAGTCCCGACTGACCCCGAATAACTCACTGTTGCTCTTAGACAAGGCCAACGTAAACCTTTTTTTGTTTTTCTCTCTCTTTTGATCAAATGTGCATCTGAAAGGGGGGGAATTGTTGGATCATTAAAAATCTTTCAGAAAAGCTTGAAATCATGTTGAGTTGGAAGCAGCTTTGGAAAAACACTGCTCTAATAAATTAGCATGCCCTTGTTTTCATATAAAATATTAATGCCCAGTGGCTGATGAAGCTCTGTTTGAGCGGGCAGAGATCAGACAGCCCAGCGCCCCTTGGGCATCAAAATTCTTCCAGGCTTGAAATGTGGAAGTGGATACAGACCATCTAACTGACCTCATTTTTTCATTAAACTGTTTTTTTTGTTTTTTTTTTAAAGATTTCAAAGTTGCATTTTTATTAAAAACTCCACTTTTACAAATGTAGAGAATCCAATACATATTTGAATTTGATAGATGTATCTAATAATAGTTAAATATTGGTTTGACTGATAGCCCTTACAGTAAGCCTCAACATGATTCTGCCACCACCATGCTTTACTCCAGACTGCTGCTTCAAAGAGAATATTTTAATGTAGGTTTAAAAAAAAAAAAAAAAAAAGTCTCTGATGTGGATTTGTTTCTTCTATTTTGCTTGTCTAAAAATGTTTTGGGTCTATTCTCGGCAACAAGAACCTACTTTGAAAACAACACCTGTGCTTAGCCAGGTTCCCTCAGCTTTATTTATTGAGTGAAAGTTGCTGGTTGTTTGTGGTACTCATGAAATTTAAAATGAAGCAATAGGAGGGGAAAAAAAGCGACAAATAGAAGAAAAAGTTTGAGTTCGAACATATTCCATTTCAGAATTTTTAAATGTCTTTAAAAAAAAAAGACATTTTGAGATTAATCTCCGAAATATTCTAGAAAAAAAGAACAAAAGAAATTTCTGATAAACAAAAGTTGCAAATTTGTGAGAGAGAAAAAACTCAAATTTTGAAATTAATCAGAAATTTTCTGGAAAAACTTACAGATTTGATAAGTTTGACTTTTTTTTTACTTTTGAGGCTTGGAAAACTTTAAATAAAGTCGCACATTTTTGACTTCTGAGACTCGGAAATGTCCACTTTTCTTCTAGTACAGTTTTGACTTTTCAACCTCAGAAATCTGTTTTGCTAGAAAATTTATGATTTTTTTAAATTTTTTTGACAGAAATCTATCTATAATGGCCTTTATATGTGATCTGCCATAGTTCAGATCACATCTAGACTTTTACAAAGCAGCAAAAAAAAAAAACAAAGAAAAAAAATCAGGAAGCCGAGGTTGAGAAGCAAGTTTTAATTTTCAGTCATGTACAGTATATGTAAAAAGTCTCTAAATCCTGCAGTGACTACCAAAGCTTTTCTCGTAGCTACAACAAAACGAAGCAGGGTCGGTCTGAGACGTGTTAGGCCTTAAAACAGCTTTTTACAGCACAAATAACTTAAGCCGTGAAACATTAGTAAGCAGTCATCACATGACACTTTATAACTGTATATTCTTTCGCTTTTATATTTATATATTGTATGTGAATATGTACAAACTGGAATATATATATATATATATATATATATATATATATATATATAAAAAATAACTCCCACAAAAAAATGATGCACGGAAGGCTAAAACATCTCATTTTAAAAGAACCTCCCCTCCGGTGGTAAACATGGCAGTGGGCCAAAATGGAGGAAACATAGAACAGTCTCTGAGCTTCTGCTTCGTCTCCTGTAACTCCAGAGGAAATGTGTAGTGATGTGGTGATTTAGCGAAACCAATTGTTGCTACCGTTTTTGACAATGGTTTGGAAACCCAGACTGACTTTACTTTTGTAATTAAAATGGTCAAAATTGGGCTAAGGAAGCGATGGGAGAGGGGTAAAAAAAACAAAAACATTCTCAGAATGCAAAAGAGACACCACACATAAATGCACGAGCTAGACTGAGGATCAACAAGTGTCTACACTATCCACCCAGTCAGCAGGTGGAACCCAGGAAAAGGCACAACACACGAGGGATTTCAGTCTTTGGGAGTTCTTCTGGTGGGAAAGAAACGGAGCGTCCGACCGCCTCCCTCCGCCAGGAGGCTGCGCTGATCAGCGAAGGATGAACCTCTGCAGACGGCGTCCCTTAGATCCACATCGAGCGGCGCAGTGAGAAAAGGCTCTGATGCGGTCGTCACTGCAGCTGGACTCTGTACGCTCCGATGAGGAGCTTCACCTGAGGAAAGGAGAACAGTTCCCCACATACGGTCAGTCTCCTGTGTCTATAATATCAAGAACTTTCTAACTTTGAGGTTTTCTCCTGGTTTTAAATGTCACACTTATAATACGACGTGGCCCAGAGGCTATTTTCACTTAGTCACTCTTCAAAATGGGTAAGAAAAGAGACCATGCCATTCAAGGAAGGCTACAGCTCATGATCCAATCTTGCCCACATTTATGGTTGGAGCAGTAATTAAAATACGAACGTTGGAGACACTTCCGCATATAGCAGAGCTACCCTTTTTTGTCTAGCAATTTTGCTAACTTCAAAAAACCTTTAGCACGTTTATCTTCCCCTAAATAAATTTTCCCAGATAGATTCTAAAGCAATGATTTACTCGGCTGTCTTGTAAACTTTCAGTTGAATAAAGATTGACATCTGTGTCGAAGTTTTGGTTACCAACGTTTATATTCATGCTCTTATTTTGAAGGGGAGGAAGAACCTGTAGGTAGCAGTTTCCTCACGGTCTCTCACGGTTTCCCCAGTAATAGAGCGAGAGACTGTATGCTGGTTTAAAAACAACATACAGGAGTAAAATAAAAACAAAATTGACAGTAGAGAACAAGATATACTCATAAATACAATACGTAAGGGCGATACAGAACATGTAAAAATAAAATTGGTGCTCAACGGTTGTAGCTTCCCCCAAATAGTGAGTATGCAATAGTGCTTTAGCATTAGCTTCTGCTAAATACTGTATTGGTTTAGCATGTTAACGTTAGATTTGGGTAAATATTGTGTTGGTAATAGCACTTTAGTGTTAGCTTCCACTAAATAATGTTGGTATATCACTTTAGCTTCCACTGAAAATAGTGTTTGTTTAGAGCTTTGGCATTATCTTCTGCTAAATACCATGTTGGCATAGCGTCTTAGCGATAGCTTCCACAAGATACTATATTTGTATAGCGCTTTAGCTTTAGATTGCACTAAATACAGTGTTGACATAGCGATTTAGCAGAACTAGTGTTTATGATTAGTGCCTTAGGGTTAACACCACTAACTTTTTTTAAGTATCAGTGCCAAAACCACTGAATATGAAGCAAAAGGAATTGAGACAAAAAAGGTTGGATAATAAACCAGCTTCTGAAAAATCTGCACAGTTTAAATTTTTAAAGTGTTAGATAATGCATAGCATGATTTTCCCATCAGAAACAAACTTCTAAGCTGAATTTAATTTTCCATCTAAACCTACAACATTAAATTTTTGGTGGTTCTGAGAGGAAACGAACATGGAAACGGGTAGAATAGTCTAATGGCAAACCTCTGCACATTGTTTTTTTTTTTTTAACTCTCTGACTGAACTCCGTTCTCTAATTCTGTCTTTAAAGGACTGACACGTCTTCTGCTGCCTTCGCATCACCAGAGGTTTGAACTAAAGCTGCAGCTCTTAATGCTTGAGCCACAACATGGAGAACAAAAGTCACATGATTCTCGAGGCTCCTCGATAAGACCTTTGGCCGAGGAGAGAGCTGTACGTTGGGGGCAGCCAACTAAAACTAACAGCAAAACTCAAGGCATGAAACCGCTCCAGGTTAAAATACTAAAGGTCCAATTAAAAGATTTCTTCAAAGAAATCAAAAAGTTATTGTGTTCATATACAGACAATCAGATTCTTAAACCAGCCTCTGTTTTTCCAACATCTAATGATGCGTTCAGTTTGCCTCGGAAGTCTGGGTTCAGATCTGGAAATGACGTCATGCCCACAATGTGTGTGTCTGGGTGCAAGTCGGAAAACCAGTGGGATTTTCTAGCTGTTGTGGTAAAGCGCCAGCAAAGCCAGCGGATGCTGAAATCTGAGCTGGAATCCTGACTTTCCCAGTCAGGATTTCAGCTTTAGGGCTTTTGTGACTTTTACAATTGTAAACTTAGAAAAACATCGTCATCTAAAGATTTAGATAAAGCTGATGCGTCTCTCGTGCAGATATCTAAAAATTCTTCAAATAAACTGATGTTTTAAACAACAACAAAATTCCTTGCCGTTAATGCACCCTCCTTTAGCCAGCAGGACAGCACTAGTGTAGCGGCTTCTTCTAGAAGCTTTCCCATAGAACACAGGAAGTAGGGTTCCCACACACATTTAATGGACGAATCTCAAACATTTGCAAACACAACTTCCTAGACTTCTTAGGCCTTTAGGTTCATTTTAAAAATGCAAACTGTAAAGTCCATTATGGACGGGATTCATTCACTTTTCCCACAGTAAAATTAAAACACGCTGCAGGCATTTTCAAGGTTCGTTTTCAAACGTTTCCAGCACCACACTTTGGAGAAAGACAAAAAATGCAAATGAACTCACTATTACATTATTTATTACCGATATTAATAATGTGTTGTGATAGTATTCTACATTCTGCAGCAGGCACAAAGCTAACCGAAACATAAAATGTTATCTTTTCAAATGTCTCATACACACGTCTTATTCATCTGGCTGGTATGAGAAAGTTACAAAAAACAAACAAAAAAAAAACGCAAAAAAAAATTTCTCGCCAAGTTCTCTGGCATTTAGCAAGTAGAAATAATTTTGGTAATTCTAAATAACCTAAAACAAGAGAAATTTAGTCTGATTTAACTTCACACAGTGAGAAAAAAATGTCTTATTATCTTTAAATATCTGGTTTAATTTAGTAAATAAGACCTTCCAAATTTAGACTTTTAAAGAAACGTTAGATTGGACTTTATTACAATACTGCGCAGTTTAGTTTGAATATGCAGCACTTTCAAGGCCTTTATACTGAAATCAAGCATTTTCCAAACCTTGAAAATGCCTCATTGAAATTCAAGCATTTTCAAGGATTTCAAGCACCCGTACAGTTCTGCATCGATTAACGGCGGACATTTCTACAGAGAGAGGGCAATAAGACTTTTAATCTGTAAGATGAGAAATGAAAGAGAGGAAGGAAGAAAAGTCACACGGAGGACGAGACACAGAGAGACTCTATTCTCTTCAGCTCACAAAAATGGACGCAGACTGGATAGTCCACAGAGGACGGTTGGTTTTGTGACTAACTAACCAACCGTCCTCGACCATAAGATGTGGATCATTATCCTGCAGAAAGAACCACCCATGTGCTCCAACAAGGTTCCCATGGTGTCCGGAAAAGAAACATCATTGCAAACTGCCTCCACCAACCATATTACGGTGATTTTACGAATTTTACATTTTTTAACATGACTACTACTTGCATGTCCGATAAATAAAACTGAGCTGATATTAACAACGGATATTTATTTCCGTCTAGATGTTGTTTGTTTCTGAAGAGGGAGGAAGTTGCTCATGTGGTATTTGTTTGGTCATGTGACGGTGATAACTAATATTACTAAATCTCTTGTTACACTATGCAAACATTCAGTCAGCACCGAGGAAGTTTCACTTATCTTTCCAGGCTAAATGCTTGAATTGGCTTCAGAAGCGGGGCTATCTGCTGCCGAAAGGTTAGTAAAATATATATATATATATATATATATATATAATATCAATAAATACCGGTTATTGGCCATAACAGCAACATCAATCCTCCATTTTACTGTATTTTGACGGATTAGATGTGTGGCTCATTCTGCCTCTGATGAATGACATTCACTTGAGTGCACAATAAAGCAGGTACGGCGTTGTAAGAGTTTAGAGGTTTTTACTGGTGTTGCTGTAAATTTGTCACCTTGGCTGTTGGTGCTTCAGCGAGACGGATGAAGAGTTTGTTGATCCCTGGAATCGGGCTGAAGGAGTAAATGAAGTGACTATCCTGAAATGTTGAAGAGACACAAACAGGACAAAAAGAAAGATGATTACTACACAGCATAAAAGCTTATGTAAAGAAGCAATTTCTTAGAAAGATTACATTAGGTATATTTCCATAAACTGACCAAATATGGAAACATATCTGTTCAGAGGGTAACTAGTCTTATGAAATTAGCTTGAATAGATTTAGCTGTGATCCATTCAACAACTTCTCAAAGATGATCAAGAAAGCATTTTTAAATCCTGATGACTATTTTTATCTGATTCTAATTATTTCTACGTAATTATTACAGTTTGCTTGTATAAAAGGTCAAATCTATACAGTGAAAGCTTTTCTTCGAATGAGTTTAATTACACTTTAACTCATTCAAAGTGTAACTTTGAATGTGTTCAAATGCTCAGCTTACTCAGCAGTGTAAGCTGAGCATTTTAAAATAATCACAAACGATGTAAGTTGACTAGTTATGTGTAAGTGGATCATTTTTGTGAATTTATTGAATTGTGTCTTTGTGAGACAAAAAAATAAAAAACATTAGGGGTGCACCAACTACAGTTTTTTGGCCACAGATTTTTTTTTTTTATTCTGATTTACAGTTTTTCTTCATTATTTTATTGAGAAGTTGCTAATTATAGGGACAAAGTTGGCAATAGTGGGGTGACTATTGTTGACAAGGAATTTGCAGATGTGACCTTTGTGGATCGAGATAAAATCATTTCCACATGCAAGAACTGGCCGTTTGCCGATCTTCCAAAATTAAGAAAATCTGGCACCGCTAGTTATCACACAGACCGTAATAGGTTTGTTTTCCAATTCCCCGCTGTTTTCACACTTTTTTAAAAAACAAAATCTGGTTCAATCGGCCTCACAATAAAGGAAACAGCAGAATCTGCACCAACCAGGAAAATAGGCAGCTGGAACTTGTCGTTGAGCACCACAGCATGAACACTGCAGGGCCCGCAGAGCCTGGCTATGATCTCATTCAGGAAGTTGGCGTGAAAGATGAAGAGCAGAATGCCTGAACCTGGAGTAGAACGGAAAAAGAAAAGAAGAAAGATTTCAAGTCTACATCAAAAGCAAAATGACAGCGCCTGAACTCATGTAAACTCGGCAGGAGCTTTGTTTTACAAACAGATTTTGTTATATCAGCCAGAACAGAAACCATAGTAACGCTGGAAATCTAAGGACATCAAGATCTTTGATACACACATATATAATGTGCCATAGAATAATACTCATATAGGTTGAAATGTTTCTTTTAGATGCAAATTTCAGAGAATTTATTTTAAAAAAAAATTTCTTTTAATTTTATTTAGTCTCCCTCAGCGTTGAATTTAAAAAAGTGACCATTATATGGAAGGGGCAGTATTATGTGTTTTCCGGGCATATCATGACATTGTGTAGAACACGATGTAAATATGTAAATGTAAATATGTTACATTCAGTTGTTATAAAAATGCCATATCTATCAAATATGACTTCAAAAGATATTTTACTTCCTGATTTAACACCTTGAAATTGGGCCTCTGTCTCTTTAAACACTCCTGGTCTTTCTGAAACTCCGGCTTCAGGAAGTCATCACAACATGACTCCCCTATTAAGCCTTTAACTTTTTTTTTGCACTGAGAAGTAGCTGCTATAATGAGCTCAGCTCAGTGAACAGTCCCACCATGTGTTTGCTAATTCCTGTTGACTAGTCTGAAGGAGCTTAGTGGGGGAGGAGCTTCATCCTCAAAGGCGGAGCTATGTCCAACTGGGCGTTTTACACAGCAAACATGCATGAAAGAGTCAAGTATGTTTTTGTTGACAGAATAACACTATAACGCGATATAAAGCTAAAAAAGGTTGACTGTACATAACACTGCCCATTTAATAAAACAAATAAAAGAGTTTCACCTTCTGGTTGTGGCTGTGCCTTGTAGAGAAACTCCATAGAAAAGTCGGGTCCCTCACAAAGCCTGTGGCAAGCCAGAGGGAACACCCGCTCTAAAACCACCAGGCGGGACTCAAAGTACGCTCGGATGGTCTCCTCTGCCACACTGGACAGCCTGAAGGACAGAAACATAAACAAAAAGTCGGTTTACTCTACTGTTGAATGGCATGCGACATGTATCAAACAGATTACTCCATCCTATATGCAGGATGACTTTATAGACTCAATAATGTTAACATTTTTCTAAATATTCCTCCAGAATACATTTTTCTTAAAGACTGTAAATGCTAAGCTTTTAATAAAGAAGAGCGATCATGAAACCTGAAAGTAGCACTTACTTGTTGATGTGGTCCTTGACGAGGTCGCACACCATCAGGTTGTTGCTGAAATTGGCAAAATACAAAGCATTGTTCTTGTGCTTTGACAGGATGTTGCAGTCTGCTCCGTACTCCAGCAGGAGGCGCACTATGTCAGCATTCCCTCTTTTGCAGGCCTGAAACAGAAAAAAAATTCAAAAGTGGAGAGAAGAGATTAGGTTCCTCTGATTCATTTGAACAAGAGGTCTGTAGGTCAAATAAATCTAAATAAATTGTGTTATTGCTAACATTAATATTGCCTGAAAATATTACCAAAAAAAGCTATTTTTAAAATTAAAGCTATGAACATTTATTTGAAAGTTATGCCGAATGTAAAAGACATATTAAAACATATATATAACTGCATAACATATATTAAAATATTATATTAATATATAATATACTTTGTAAATAGTGGCCCTAATACCCCACCCCCCAAAAAATAACATTTGTACATTTCACATATTTACAAGAACCTCTGATGTCAAAAAGTCATATCTTTCATAATTAAAAGGCATACATTTTTTATATTTAAGCAAGGATATTCTCTGACAATATAGTCAGAAATTTCAAAGAAGAAAATCTCAGCTGCTTGAGATTATAAAGTCATTTGCTACACAAAATGCCCAAAATGCTCTGAAATTGAAGTAGCAAATGTAGAGGATGTCCATAGCTTAAAGATATATATAAAGAAAAAGAAAAATGAATGCAAGAAATATACCAGCCAACTGCTTACTGAATCCAGGCACTTTTTTGCAATTGTGCCTCTGCACAAAACGACATTGTGACAACTGAGATTTGGAATATTCTGCAGCTGCTTACTTTCATCAGCGCCGTTTCTCCTCCCAGCGTTTGAGCATTGACGTAGGAACCGGCCTCCAGCAGCATAGCAACAGTGGTCAAAAAATTCTGCCAGGAAAGACAGATAAAGTTGTGAGATTTTGTCTGTCCAGGATTCCAAAGATAATTAAATGTTTTTTTTTTTTTGTTGACCCAGCTTGCGTGATGGATACCTTTTCAGCGGCGTGCATCAACGCCGTGGTGCCGTTCTTCTGTCTGGCGTTGACCCTCACTCCCTTCCTTATTAGCAACCTGAGGATGTCATCCTGGCCCCCCGCTGCAGCCAGCATGCACAGGGACATGCCACTCACGTCCTGTGGACAAACAGGAAATGGCAACGGCTTTAAAACACAGAATTAAGTAGGAGTATCTACTGGACCAAAGTAAAATGGAGAAAAATTCTTAAAATCTAAATCTATTTTAAACTACTTTTACACTGCACCAGATACACAAGTACATCAATTTAAATCTAAATATTATGAGAAATAAATATGGAAGCGCCATAAATGCTAAAGTTAATTAAAACACACAACTCCAAATTGCACCAATATCCATTTTCTGACTTTTCAAATTGGTATTTGAGACTATATTAGCACGATTGTGTGTGTGTCCCTCTTATCAAAAAACTTAACTCGTGAACCAACGCAGGTTGGAAAATATATACCACCCAAAAGCAAACGTTAGTGTACAAAATCCCTTCCAAAAATAATTTTTTTCACAATACACATTATCAAGCCCAGAAGTATTTTATTAGAAGTGATAAGTTCCTTACAGTAAAACATTAACTGAAGCTACATACAAGTAAACAGGATGAACAAGCAACAAGTGTTTTTTACAGTAACATTGCATACAAACAAAAACTTCCACAAAGCTATTCACGTAAAAAAAAAAAAGCCTAAAAAAACCCCAGATAATAAATTCTTACCACACCATAAAGCTCCACATCCTACTAACCTTTGCTACTGTATCTGACTTCAAAGCACCCCTTCAGCCAAACTGAAACATCTGACAGCGACTCTAATGACTTTGGTATGAGAACGTGAACACAGGTTCAACTTAGGTTCACTAGCAGCTACTCAGGCTAGAAAAAAAGTCTCTGTAACAGGCGTGTAATGCTTAGTTCTTAGAAGAAAGTTCTCTCTCTTCAACTTAGTGAGAACAAAAATGACCATCAGGATGTTTTTAACTTTGAAAAAAGTATCTATACAACACAATCTAAATAGCATATGCCTTGTTGAATGTACAAAGGAAAATAAATAAAATTTGTATTGAACTTTAACAAAATTCTCCTTCTTTCCTGCTGTCTTTTTTTTTTTTTAGCGCAAGCAATTGGACTCAATACTCAACCATACTGTAACTTCCACATATTAGGAAATTAAACTTTTCAGCCACTTTCTTTCAGGCACATTGATAACATCAATCCAAAAATAGTTAAAATAACACACCATTTCTCAGCAAAACAAACAAACAAGAAAATCTTAATGTCAAGATCAAAATTTGCATAATTGATGTGATCTTGGGTGGATAGAAGGATTAAAACAAAATACACCACAGTAAGGCAGCTGGATCTTAGCAAGTACAGATTAATGGTAAACATCCAGTAACTCAAAGTAGTGTCAATCAAGCACAATAAAATGTTGTAAACAGTCGCTTTTTAGTGTTACAAAATATTTTGTAATACAAATGGGTACAAAAAAAAACTACCGCAACTAATCAATGACATAATCCTCTTTAAAATCCGCTAAAGAACTGTCCATGTCTTAGTGAAAAGTGTACAAGACAAATTCTATGCTGTAGTGTTACAAGAAAGTTGATAAAAACCTACCTACAGTATCGGCTACTGGTTGAAGACATGATATAGTAATGATACACAACAAGGTACACCTCTCACATTAGCTGGGTTGAATGCAAGGATTCTCTAAAAGGTTTTCTGTTAAATAAAATACATAAAATGCTACTAAAAACAGTACAACAGGAAACAAAAAGGACCTACATGCAAGCCAATTCTCAGTCAGAAATCACTCTTCAAATATATTTAAGAGTTGGATCCTTTGGATATTCGGTCACAGGATTTACCGAATAAAGTGAAAAATGTCTCAAGCCACTGGCTTTCCGTGGTTGGTAGAAATCTGCAAATCCTTGTCCAATAAAATTTGCATTCCACACCAATGTATAAATTGATATGCATTACGGATGAGCAACAAAACACTAGTAGTGTCTCATTTGAGCATGTCATATTTAAAAATTTTCTTAAACCGAGTGAGGTTACAGAACAATCATTCTTCCTTTCCCACATCTGGGAATATTCATGCAATAAAGAAGATTCTTTCATTGGATTTTGAAAACATAAGGACCTAAAAATATAAATATAGCCGGTAGAACGTCAGGACTGTCTGAAAATGCAAGAATAAACATAAAACAACAAGTGAGATCACGGCAAACAGGCTTTGTTGACGACACAAATTTAGCTTTTTTTTTTTTTTCTTTCCCCACTCCAATCAGATTGAGGTTAAAGCCACAGA
The DNA here is from genome assembly GCF_003331165.1 of Xiphophorus hellerii. NCBI lineage: Eukaryota > Metazoa > Chordata > Actinopteri > Cyprinodontiformes > Poeciliidae > Xiphophorus > Xiphophorus hellerii. The sequence continues at coordinate 7,079,131 of NC_045678.1, forward strand.
CCTCTCATGTTCTCACATTGTTTTTGTGCAAGTCTAGTCAAATTATTTACAGGGAAAGATACACGGGACCATCCCACTCATTGCTCGAAGTCTGAGTCTCTGGTTCGGGTGGTCTATCCTGTTTGGAAGCAACTGCATGACCTCTTCTTTTTAGTGACTGAATAGAGTTATGTACAAAATATTTCACTTCCCTCCATGTTCTGGTGTTCAGTGCCGGTTCGGCAGCTAAACATCTATCGCATTCCTTTTTCCCCGGCACCTTCGCCAACTGACAAAAGTCTCCAAATTGCCGTCTCACTGCTGCCTGTTCCTCCTCGCTCCATAAACGTTTGTTTCTTTTTTGAGGCTTCACGCCCGGAGGGGCTCGTTTTTTCACAGAAGAAACCGGTGCGCTTTCCTGTGCCACCGGCGCACTTTCAGAAAAGGCATGTTCATGGATTGAAGGGACAACCTGCGCAGTTGTGTGGACCCTTGTAGGGCTGGTGTGGTAGGGCGGGGTACTTGAATGGTCAAGAGGAGAGAACGAAGACATGACAGGCCTACTTCTGTCATTTAGCGTGGAGAATGCAGAAATCATTGGTGCACTTAGAGTATTCAACTGTGTATATGTAGGAACCATTGAAGTACATGGGGTATTAAAATGTGTATAGGAAGGAATCAGTGGAGAGTTTGTAGTTTCCAGTGGGGTATACACTGATGACTGCAACATACCTGTAGTATTTTGTCCATAAAAAGACGACATGGACAGGCTATGGTTGTTCTCTGATGCGTATACAGAAGACATTAAGGTATTTGTAGTGTGGTGTGGGGTAAACGTAGGAACCACTTGAGTATCAGTGGCGTTTAGTGGTGTGAAGTTTGAAATCAATGGCTGACTTGTGTGGATCATATTTGTATTTGAAGAACAAAATGGCGTATAACTAGCATTAATCTCCTGGGAGAATGGTGATGATTCCCTTATGTTTGCCGAAGGTGGCATTGTCATACAACAGTTTAAGCTACTTTCTTGCAAGTGATCTGGATTCACGGTTGTCATCGTACAAACACTTATCTCCTCCACATCAGAGTTTACGGTTTGGTCTGGAGTTTTGGAACTCTTTGTATTCAAAACGCCTTTATTCCCATCAGACCTCAGCTGGTTATTTCTCCTACGCATTGTTTGCAATGTGTTGTGGACATAGTTTTTAACGTCCGTCCAAGACCTTCCTCCAAGATCTGGCTCAGCTGCTATGCAGGCATTGCATGCTTTTTTGCCTGGAACTTTCATCCTCGTGATGAATTCATTCAAGTAGCGTTTGACAGCCATCTGTTCCTTCTCACTCCAGGGTCTTCTTTTTAAAAGCTGCTTTGGTCGGGTTCCTAAAAAAATAAGAGTATAAGGAATTATTTTTGTTAAAAAGAGAAAATAAACAAAAATAGAAACCTTACATGTATTCAACTGTTTTACCTTACAAGCCTAATGACAAAAGGTCCCAAATGTGTGCAAACAACTTAAAAGTTCAGCGTTCTCCTTTTTTGAAAACTTTGATCTGAAAGATCCTGTTATTTACCTGACAAACATGAATTGAATATAGGTTGTTCTACTAATATAAGCCATCTCTCTTTTCAGGGTTGAACAAAAAACGTAATGAGCATTCTTCAGGGGGCAACCTTTTGGACCCTAATGCAGAAAAAAGGCATAGCATCTTCCCTCTAAGGTAAGAAGTTGGTGACTGGTGTGAGCGTGTTTTTGAGAGATTGTACTGGGGTAGTTCAACTATTACAAATAGTCTGTTTTTGTAGGAACCCAATATTGTAAACATGAGCCTCTTGTTTTAAATCAAACTTAAATGTTGTCTTAATTTAATATAAACTGAAGAAACTCTTTTTGTCACTATGGCAGAAATTTAGAAATTAAAGCAAAATAGATTAATGTATAACCAAAAAGAAAGAGTGAACAAATCATACGTACCATCTTTTGTAGTGCTCGGCCGACTTGTTGGCATTGTTCTATCCATTTTCAGCAGTTCTCTGCTGATTTCCTCCAGTAGTGTTGCATTTTGAGAAAGGCTGTAACATTCTTGGCTACTCTTTCCCAACATCTTTGCTACTTGGTCCAGTTCCTGTTGACTGAGGCTCATCAGCTGCCAGCAGGTGGAAATTTGCTCTCTTCCAGATGAGGACAGAAGTGCTTCTGAATTTTTAACGCCACACTCAACTGCAGCTCTTCGAAAACAATCCAATCCTCTTATGAAAGAGGGCCCTTCCGACCTTGCAAACAGGTACGGGTTAGTTTTGGAGACGCCTGCTTGCTCTCTGTTCTCAACAAGCAAGTCAATTGATGAAACCATCCTGTCTGTTAACAGAACCAGCATGTTTCGTCCATACTGGCCTTCAAGTTCCAGTCTTGTAAAACTGGAACGAAGTTCCAACTCCAGCTTTGTGCTTTTCCTAACTTGATCCGCAGAGAGAATACATGTGCCTCCACTCATCCTCTGAGAGTAGGTTTTCAGAAGAAGCCTTCCAATATTCCCCACTCTTCCCCTGTTAAAAAGACACAGGTTTGCCAATGTGGCTTCACCTAGCTTCTTCCATGTCGACATGCTGGCGTTGTCTTTTAAGTCCTTCCTTGCTTCTTCCTCTTCTCCTGTAATAAATCTGTGGAGTTTTATCAAATCTTCAGTCACAGTTGACTTGTCGACATCCACTTTTTTGGTTTCTTGCTTTAAAGAACAGGCAAGTGCTTTGCGAGAAAAACAGTAGGCCCATTTCGTGTCAAGTAGTTCGATAAATTTTTTCAATTCACCCTCCGTTTCACTGTCCTCCGTCATGCGACTTTCTCCAAATGCTATCTCTGCTGCGCGCTTTAGAGAGTAGCCAATCTTTGAAACAAGGGAAATCGTTTTAAACTTACTAGATGTTGGGTCGAAGCCACTAATTTTTTTGACCCCCTCAACAGCTAATTCAAACTTAGATGGTAGACATATTTCGTGAAGGTACTTCACAGTCTTGTCCAGCTCACTCACAGCAAGAACAAACCTACCCAACTCTCTCATCTTTTGTGCAATGTAGGCAAACTGAGACTTATCATGATCATACTTGACAGACAAGGTATTGCCATATTTACAAATAAGTGGGTCCAACTGGATATGTCTTGAAATGTCATCTTGATGCATGATTTGAATGATTTCTTTGCAGCTTCCAGTTAAGAACTCCGACATTGGAAGTAGATCGGAGACAGAATTGAAACTGTTGGATCGGTTTGTCTTTTCGGAAGATTTCTGCTCTCCCTTTCTAATCTTACATGTTCGCTCATGGCTCCATAAATCAGCTTTGCGATAAAATGCAAGACAGTGCTGGCAGGGCAAGAAGTCACGCACAGATACGGCTGGTTTCTTCAGCTGCTTCTTAGTCACAATTTCTCCCTCACCACTGTTAGAAACGTCACAATTCTCGTAAATTCCTTTATGGCGAATCTGGTCCAGCATGGTCTGTCTTACTTTGGAACCTTTGGGAAAGTGCATGGCATGGGCAACATCTGGTTCTTCTGCATGCTTACTTTCCAAGTGCTTTGTGATTTGAGTAAAATAACTTTCGCAAAACACGCACAAGTGTTTCTTGTAAGTTTCCTTTTTTTCTTTAACCACAACGATGGGTTTTGTTTCAACCACTTGCTTGTGGGTCCTTAGACTTGATCGCGTCGGTATCATGCTCTCGGCTGTTTTTCTCCTTCGAAGCCATCGTGTTTTAACCGTCTCTTCTCCGTCAGACTTTGTAAGTGCTTGATCCAAACCATCAACATTTTCCAACATTGCACCGTCCGTGTGCTCATCTGAGTCTTTCCCTTCTTCGGCAGCTTTAATTTTACTTGCTTTGTGCTTTTGTCGAGTTCCGTCGTCTACCTGCTTTAACCTCTTGTCTGCATTTTTGGTTAAATCTAAATTAATAGTGTTCAGAGTCATTTGGGTTGATAATGCACTGTTTGTGTCATCTGAGATCTTCTGTTCCTCTCCTTGACTTTTCTGTGTGATTGAAGTTTTACGTAATGTATTCTTGGATTTAGTTTTATTGCTTCCACCCCGTAGTTTACGTTTATGTTTCTTCGCTGTTAATTTCTCAGCGTTTGTGCTAGTTTGGAAGCTTGAAATTCTACTGTCACTCTGCGGACCATCCATATCTTGTGGGATATTCTCCTTTGCTGCTGCCTCTTTATTTCTTTTAGCTTCAATCAAGTTCCTCTCTCCTTCATATGATCTCTTCTCATCAATAGTACTTGCCTGCAAAAAAAGAGTAAATGTAAGACTTCTTGCCAAATCAGACCCCACAAATATTTGAATTGAATGGAAAATATATGTTTTAGATGTAACTAATTAAGGGAAAGGAGTAGAGGCTGAGGGGTTTTCTGAATTTTGGCAAATATGATGGTGACTTTGTTAGTTCTGATATTAATTTTGCAATTCTGCTACCCATCTTTCGATGTTCCTTTTTCTTTTAACACTTGCACCTTGGCAATGCCCCATTAGGACTCGGGCTCATTCAAACAGAGCTCAAAGTGATCGCTTTTTAACCCAACATCTGCACCAGCAACCCAAATCTTTAGTACAAAAACCACATGTGACCCATTTAAGAACATTTAATGGCTTTATTGGATCAAGCAGAGCTTTAACATAAATGTCTAGGCAAGTCAGGATGGGGGTGTCAGATGAAATGCTTCATGAAGTGAACAAAAATGTGCACTCATGCTAAATCCGCATGCATGGTTTATGACTAAAAAAAAACTATTTAACTTTGAATACCAGTGTTACAGAATAAACTGGCAATTTAACAAAGTGTGTCACTGATGTGGCCATAGCAGCTAACAGTGCATGAACTGGCTCTTCAGGGTTACAAAACAATAGGCACACTTTAGGAGTGTCCTGCCAGTCAGTTACGCTCATATTTTAGCTAAGTTTTTCTTAACTTTTTAAAATAGTCTTACTCAAATAAAATACAAATAAAAAAAAAAGTTAATGAAGACAATATGACATGTTTTGAAATCATATTTACAGTATGTACCTGCTTGGAAATGGATCTTCCTGTCCAGGTACTTTGTGTGTTGTCTTCCAGTTGCTTGTTCACTGCAAAGAAAGGCAACACTCGTCTCAAATTTATACCTCTTCCATACATGTTATAGCTCTACAGCCATGATATGATTAACATAAGACTAAATGAGTCACAGAACAAACATTTTTAATATATTGCAATAAAAAAAACCCATGCTGAATAATTTTAATTAAATATTTATGCAAGTAGAAAACCTTCACAGTCTCCTTAAAACAGCTTTATAAAACAACTTGAGAACTGAGAAATGTAATAATATAAAATTTTTTGTATTACACTCAACTGTGTAAGCTAGCAATAAAAACAGGCTGCTAGATTAGAAATATAAACTTCTTAAATACTAAGCCAATTCAGGTTTAAATTATATGTTCTTTAAATAAAAACATAAAATGTTGGTTGATTGTGCTAAAGAACATGCAATCCAATATTGCAATCAAGTAAAGTAATTACATTTTACAATATGGACAATCTTACAACCTTACCGGAGAATAAATACAAGTTAGAAGATATAAAATACTGTCCTACCTGATTCTGTAGCGGAGGCAAAGTTGCTTTGAAGATGACGCAAATATCTTGACAGGATGTTTCTTTTTTTAGGAGGTATGAAGAAATCAAGTCTGGTTGTTGATCTTCAGATGCAGTTTGAAAAACCTACTCTCTCCTATCAACTACAGGTCATATTGGTGCTAGCTACCATGTTCCTTAGAATATAATGAGGAGCAAACACCCATGTGGCAGAAAGTGACCAGAGTAAACAGATTCTCCCTATATAGAACTCAAATTCATAACATAAAAGTAAAAATCCCTAATTTAAGGAGTCTATAAAAAGTACTCACTCCACTGGATATTTTATCCTTTTTATTGATTTTACTAATCAGTCATCCACAAAATGTTGCTTTTTTGACAAATCTGTTTTTACAAAAAAAAAGAGATAAAACTTGTCAAAGTGAAAACTGTCCAAAGATACATATACTAAACATTGAATTGAAGAGTGAATATTTATGCAACCACTTATTTTACGTGAAATGTTTGTATTTAATTGTCAGTATGTTGTAGAAATTCGTTTTCAATTTGACAAGAGGATTGGTTTTGTAATTTTTCCAAAAAAGCCAAACTTTGTTGATCATGATTGATTTTTTTTAAAGCAATAAAAGTTTGAAACATCCAAGGAGGTGAATACTTTTTATAAATACTCTATGAAAAATACTTTGCTCACACAGAATTGGTCCAACATTTTAACAAACCACTTAACTATTACTAGCCCTGTCATTGGCACACTGTTTGGGGTAATATTTCCTCTGAATATTTTTAATGCTTGTTAAGTCATTTACAGAATGCATAAGTGTTTATCTTTAACAGTGTACGAAACATGATTTTAATTCTCACACATTCAAACAGGGCAACCAAGGTGCAAGCTGGTAAATGTGATTGTGATTTGAAATTTGGGAACCACAAAATGAACAAATCTAAATACAGAATTAAGTTGAGCATGAAAATAATATGTATACAAGCATCAAATGAATACCTCTTGTTCCAGATTGTAGTCCTCTTTGGAATTTAGTGCTAATTTAACAGCCATGTAATCTCCGCTTTTCACAGCGTCTCGCAGTTCACCTGTCAGACACGAGGCAGAGAAGAACAGTGTTTATCCTGTTCCCATTGTTGGTGTGTTACTGAAAGTCCGAAAACAGATGGATGCTTGTGTGTGTGGTATGAAAAAAATGTAAAACATTTACAGTAGTTTTGAAAAGTATGGTAGGAACACGCAACCTCGACTGTTAGTAGTGATTTCTAGTGAGGTAAAAAAAATAAAAATCAGACCTACACCTCCATCCTTCACTACTACATATAAAGAAAATCTGATGATTAAGTATAATCTCAGGTTAACTGGAGGCCAAAATCACAATAATCTTATACTTCTATCAAAACTTCTTTCTTAAGAGACTTAAACTGATTTATTCAGTCAACAGAACAGATGTGCTGTTTAGTGTGTAAAGGAAAACACTCACTGGGTGATAATGGTGGACCTGACAGGATCTCATCCTCTCCATTCAAATGCTTCTGAAAGTTATCCAGTGTCATCCAGTCCAGGTTGAGATCCATTCCCAGGCTCAAAGTGGCTTGAGCCCTCTCTGTACAACACAGAACAGAAAGACCATTAGCATCATAGCAGCTTAAACTGTTAAATGTGAGATCAGAGCCCAAAGAAGCCAGCCTTACCAGATTTATCGTTGCCCTCTGGTGGTTCCTGGTTCTCATCGCATGAAATGAAGAGTCTGGGCTCGCTGTCGTCTCTCCTCTTCCTCCTGTCGTCGGCTGAACTCCTCCTCTCCCAGGATGGACGCTGGGCCTCGTCTGCCCTCTCCTTTCGCTCTCTGGAGTCGTCTGCTGACCGCGGTTTCCCCGTGGATTCCTCTTCCCTTTCGTCGCTGTCCAGGCTGAAGCCGTGACTCTGGCTGGCTCTGGGGACTGCAGGTGGTGAAGACAGAACATCACAGGTTGGAGATAAGAAATGAGTTACCTTTTAAGGTAAAGGTATCGGCTGTTTTTTGTTTCCGCAAACATTTCCATGTGTGTTTGGGATTGTAATCCTGTTGGGTTCTCAGTATCTTACTGTTGATTTTAGGCGAATCCATCCCGTTTCTTCCCTTATTCAACCCATTTGTGCAATGCACCAGTGACGGAGGCATTTGAACCTCTGCGGGTTATGTTCAGTACGGACCTGGTATTTACAGGTGTTTATTGTAGGTGGAGAAGCCTCAAAATCACAATTCAAATCTGGCCTTAAAACCCAAAATGAGTGGTTGGATTCCAGTTGTGCAAGAAAAAAACCCAACTAAATAAATCACATTCTTTAGAGCTGAAGCGATTAATTGGATCAATCGATTATTGAAATAATTGTCAACCAATTTAGTGGACGATTAAATTAGTTGACGATTAATAGATTTAGCAATTGAGTCATTGTTAGCGCACAGAAACCCCATTCCCCCCCAAAAATGCCACTTGCTGAAAATAAATCATATTCAGAGGACTAATTAAACCAAAAATGTATTATAAATATAAGTAGCAATTAAGTTAAAAACACTTACGTCTGTCAATAAATATTAAATGGCAGTTCTTGCCCCTATAAATTAAAAAAAAAAGCTGTTACAGCATTTTAGACAATAAAATGGTTTTTTTTTGTCTTTTAAAAAAAATGTTATTAGTTTATGTACATCTTTTAATATATTTCTAATATTCTAGATTTGTAAAATGTTTTATCCGATTGACTGATTAATTGTGATAATAATTGAATGAAAGTGTTTTCCCCCTCCCTCTTTGCTCATTAAATATTACAAAATGAAAAGCTAACACAATTACCAGTACAGAAACATGTCAACCAAAAGTCTGCAGCTTCACTGTTTGTTTGTCTTTTGTTTAGTAATTTAAAAAGAAAAATACAGATACACGTTAGGGAAAATGAAGAAGTGTGAAAAATCCTCCGACTCCAGTTCAGTTTTTGTTTTAAGATTTTACCTCCATTAAGGAACATTTTTGACGTGTGCATTAAGATCTTTTAGAGGAAAAAAAAATCTGATTCAGCAGATCACACTACAAAGAAAGAATCCCACAGATCTTTGTCGGTCATGGAAAAGCCTGATCAGTGCCAGTTCTGGTCCGGTAATAAAAATAAACTGTTGGGTAGAAAAGCTAAAAGAAACTTTTTATGCTAAGCCTCTAACTCTAACTTTCTGTACAAGCCTCTAAAGTTTGATCATTCTTACTTCCAACTTTTCAAAGCATTGCACTGGTCATGCCCAACGTTTTACAAGAGGTTTTTGATGTATGTGTGAAGCAGCTTTACCGTCTGACGGCTTCGTCCGCTCAGTCCTCTCCAGCTCTGCTTTCTGAGACGGAGACTCTTTGGTCAGCTTGGGGATCTTCTCGATCTTTCCTATCAACTTATATCGACAGACAAAGAAAAACGCAATAAATGAGTCTCTGACGAGTGTCAGAACATTTGTAATTTGATCACAACTTCTTGTCTGAACATGAAGGACGGTCGAGGTCTGTACCTTTGTGGGTTTGCTGCTGCTTTTCTCTGTGACTGGCGGCGGCCTGCGGGGGGCCCGGTCCTTGGCCTCGCAGTTCAACAAGAACTTTTCGAAGAGATTCGTGGAGCCGCTGGCGTCTTTCTGTGCCTCCTCTTTAGTCACTTCATCCTCTTTGACCTTACTGGTAGCCACGGTGGTGGAGGAGGAAGAGGATGAAGAAGAGGATGTAGAGGAAGAAGGGGCTTTCTGCGGTGCGGCGGGCGTGCCATCACTTCCTTTGCTCTTGGCCTTTTTGTGCAGGCTGGAGTTGTCGCTGGAGTCTGACTGGAGAGCACCGTCCTCCTTGCTTTTCGAACTCTGACTCTTGGGTTTTTGGAGGTTGCCGTCTGGTTTCTTGTTCTTTTTCTCGCTAATGAGGTCCTTGATGCCCTGCAGCTTCACCTCCCACTTGCCCTTCTTTTGCTTGATCTTATCTTCCAAATTGAGCTTCTCCGCCGGCTTGGCGACGGCCTCCGCCGAGCCCGAGTCCTCCATCTGCGACTCGGACGGCCCGTCGCTCAGATCCTCCTCCACCAGGGCGGCGGCCTCGTCGTCAGAGCTCTCCACTTTCCACTCTTTTTTCACCTTCTTCTTCTTTCCCTCCCCCGTCTTGGTTTTCTTATGCTTCCCTCCGTCCTTTCCCTTCTCCTTCTTTTGCTTTTTGGAAGACAGCGCTCCATCCTCCTCCTCGTCAGAGTCGGCGTAGCGCTTTTTGGGTTCGACCTTCGCCTCCTTTGGGGGAAAGGGCGGGCTCGGGGGAGTCTCTTCCTCTTCGTCGTCCGTTTCCGGCGCAGGGAGCGGCTTCGGCTCGTCTCTGCGTTTGTCCTTCTTTTTCTTCTTCTTCGGAGGGGGATCCTCCTCTTCTTCCTCCCGGATCTTTTTCTTCTTCTTCTTCTTTTTGACGGGGGCCTCCGTCGGGCGATCTTTGTCACTGTCGCTCTCCGAGTCGGCGTCGAACACGTCGCTCTTTACAGGCAAAAGTTTTTGCTGAACACAAAAGGACATCATCAATTTCTTTTATCCTTTTTTTAAAATGTATATTAACCTGCCATCTTAGAGTCTTACCACAGGTTTCTTGGACTCTGCCTCTTTCTTGGCCTTCAGCTCGGCCTGGTGCCTCTTAAACGCCAGCAGGACTTCATGGCAGTCCTCTAAATGGGCTTCGGGTTCCCAGGTGTCGTCGTCAGAGCAGTAATTCTTCCAGCGAACCCTGTAAAGCACTTCGCCCTGACAACAAGCAGAGGAGCCTTTAGATAAAATATCACTCTTCATATCAGCAGGGTGCTGAGCTTTAGCATCCCTGCCAGTATGAACTATACTAGATAGGAGCACAAAGAACTGGGGAAAGGCCATCTAAGTGCTTAAATATAATAATCGGCAGGAAGTTTTACATATGCTGCCTGAAAATTTACAGTCTACCATCCCAACGCTCCTTTGCAGTTGGAATGCTGCACACGTTGGTACTACTATGAAAACTGTGATCCGACACATTGATTTATTTTTGATCAAAACATTGTTTTTGAGCTTAGACAGTGCGAGGCTGATGGTACGCAAGGACTGAAAATCAATTTCACTTCAGTCAACTGGGCAAATTTGCATGAATGAATAAAAATTTTGATAGAAAAAAATTGTTCTCAGACATCAATGCAAAGTCGAGTGTTTTTCATATAGTGAAATTGTGATACGCGTTTTGGGCAACGCTGCATCAATTTCACTTGGTTGTACTTTAGATTTTGACACAAATTTGCCATGTTTTTTGTCTACTTGTATTGTAAAAAAAAAAAATGCTACATGTAAAGCATGGATACAGCAACCCATTAATTAGTTTCCATTGATTGGCTTTGACCAAAAATAGGCTGATCAAATATTGGGGGAAAAAAATCCCCATTTAGTGAAACGCATCAAAATTTAGAACTCCCCTCCTTTTCATTACATAAATGCATCAATCGACAGCGTGCACTTTGCACCCTGAATTCATAAAAAAATGTATTAATTAAATGTAGGACATATACACATTAATGCATCTTCTCTTTGGGCTTTTCCTTCAGAGGTTGCCATGGCGATGTACTACATAAATTGGGATACTCTTGTAATTCCTAGATTTTCTTTTGGATGGAGACCTGCTACCTGTTGTACATTTTTTCCCTCAATTTAATAGGCTTTAGACAAAAATAACGACATAAAAAAAAAACACAAAACATTGGTCAACAATCGGAATCAGCAGTTCAGACCTCAAGTGATAAGATATAGTGCAGTTCTATTTAAAATGATCATGTTTTAATCAGTTTATAACTACTACTATTCCATTTCAACTAAATTATCTAAAGAAAAATTGATGTAAATGTTTTTTTCTTAACTGTGGAATTATTTTGTCATAAAGCCAGACTTTGCAAAGACCGATTTGAGTTGAATGATTACTTTGAATATGCTTTTTTGGGTATAAATTTCACTCTGGGTTATGACCCATTAGGTGGCTGTTTTGTTTGGCAATGTAGCCTGACAAAACCTCCGAGGAAGCATCATTCACAATTTACTGTACAACCACACGCACTTAACCATTTGACCAGTTTAGCTACTGAAACAGTAAATGTGACAAATGCACATTTGGAAAAGATTCGTTTTCTAAAATATCAAACAAAAAACTAGTTTTCAACGAAATTGTTGCAAAAGCATCAACTGTATTTCGTCGCTACTCGCAGCAATCCTGTTTATTGAGTAAATCTGCATTACAAGGTTTATACCGAGCTCAGTTTAGTCAAAGACTAGTTTAAGCAAGAGTTTCTGCTAAAACGTTAACATGCTAGCTGGCTTTAGTGCACTCGCATGGACAGACTTCAGTAACCATTAAGATTTGCAGAGAACCAGTTACACCCGTGCATTTTCTGCACGGTGATTGGGTCCTTTTTTAAGGATTTTGAGTTGCGGCTGTGCAGCAACAGCCATGATGAAAACATTTGCCTGTCCTTGGCCTCAGCAGGGGGAGAAGGAAGCGGACATCATGGGAGAAGTTGTGCAGGGAATCGGTGCGACGTACTGGAGCAGCAGCGAGTCGCAGTAGAAATGCGCTACTAGCATGCGTTTAAGTGACTTGGACACTATTAATTGCATCGGAAATTACGTTTAGTGCATTTTGGCAAAGGGGTTTATTCTCACGAGGGCATTGCGTCGTCAAAGAGGGAAAGAAAAAAAAAAAATACCAGCCATGTTTGCCCGCTAGCCGGGAAGCTAGTTAGCCGTTAGCTTTACCTCTTCCACCCGCATGTCAATAATCCTTTCCACTTCGTATACGTCTTCTTCTTCGTCTTGTTCGCTTTCAGCCGGTTCTACCTTCTCGGCCTCAGCCGCCATGACTGCTGGGTTGAATGCTTTTTATAACGAACAGCGCTGTTTCAGACCGGTGGTTCAGGCCGCCGTGCGGACAGAGGCAGGACGGTGGCGCACCTTCGCGGCACTGTCCGCTCCGGTTGTGCTGCTCAGCTTGGACTGAGCGCAGACAATCAACCGCCTCCTGCTCACAGTGAGGCGTTCAAGTCACCCCACCTCCTGTAGGAAAGACTGGATACTGTATGTAGCTACTAGGAGAAAGTTCCTAGTAGCGGGTAATATCTTAGCGATTTTTCCTTATTATTTTAACAGAAACGGAGAAAACACTGTTGGTTTTTTTTGTATCAAACATGCTTAGATATTACATTAAAAACGTAATGTAAGTTATACCTGCCATAGTGACCTACTCGTTGTCTCAACGTTTCAGATTTTTCAGCAAATTTGTAACATTTAGTACCAGGTGAAGCTCATAAGTTATTATAATTGTACAATACTTTCTACAGTTGTAAAGGCCAACTGAATGTTACGTTGTTTCTTGTAACCGCCGTTAAAAGTTCGGTGCTTTTATTTTGGTATAACGTAAATAATATAATGTATCTATAGTAACAGAACCACAGAGCTACCGGAGAAGATAAACAAGGATGGCTGTAATAAATCATCCTTTTACCATCAGTTCCGGCCTTCTCGAAGTTGACAGTATTATACATTGCCCTGTATTTCAAAGTATTGTGAAAGAAAACGTGATTATTAAGTTTATACAGCAAGCTTTTAGTTTACATAATTTGTTGTGGTTCTTGGCTTGAAAAAGAGTGATGCGTTTTATTAGGGTGGACTTCGTTTTAAATCTTCCAATTTGTTTGAAATAAAGTGAATTTATTCAAAAATTATCAATCAATCAATCAAATTTTATTTGTATAGCACATTTCAGCAGCAAGGCATTTCAAAGTGCTTTACATCATTACAAACACAGAAACACAATGCAACATAGAATCAATAATCAAAACAAAGCATTAAGTCAAGTTCCATCAATAAATTTGTAATTGATTACATTTCAAATACAATTCTAAACAGGTGGGTTTTTAGTTGAGATTTAAAAGAAGTCAGTGTTTCAGCTGTTTTACAGTTTTCTGGAAGTTTGTTCCAAATTTGTGGTGCATAGATGCTGAAAGCTGCTTCTCCTCGTTTGGTTCTGGTTCTGGGGATGCAGAGCAGACCAGAACCGGAAGACCTGAGAGGTCTGGAAGGTTGATACAATAAAAGCAGATCTTTAATGTATTGTGGTGCTAAGCCGTTCAGTGATTTATCACTTGTATTCACAGTAAATGACAAACTTTACACTTTAGTGCATTAATAAAAACAAAGTCCTACAATTTAGAATGCACACTGAGATGGGTATAGCAGCATTACTGTAAAAAAAAAAAAAAGCTTAGACATTTTTATAATAGCCTATGCAATCTGTAATGGTTAAAAACATAAATCAAAATGTGAAGCATTATCTGTAGGGAGGACAATGGAGCAACCTTTCATTTAACAAATACCTTATGTGGCTTTTTCAAGATTTTCCAGAAGGTTTGCATCATTACACACAGAAAAAGGAAAACAGAAATTAACATTTAAAAAGGATAACCTCAAGACTTTCGTCATTTCTAAACACCAAAAATGATTTTGAGATCGGCCAATGAGAGTTTAGAGACTGTGCTTCCTGTTCCTGAAAGCACATTCTGGGCAAGCTCTTTCTTCTTCGTCTGCAGCATTGCAATCTTGTCCTCTACGGTTCCTTCACACACAAACCTGCAGCCATACAGTGTAAAAAGTAAATTTGTACATATAAACGAACCCAAGAAAGACAAATACAGGTACATCTCATTGTTACACTTTTCATTAAGTCCACATTTATGTAGTAAAAACTATATTTTTAATGGTCTGATGTAATATTCTAATCTGAAATGTCATGTTATCATTAGCTGAAAGCAGAAAGTAAAGCCTGTCAAAAAAAAAAGATTTTACGGTTTTGCTACCTGTGAATGGTGACGTCTTTACGTTGTCCCACTCTATAGATTCGGTCACAGGCCTGATCCTCCAAGGCTGGATTCCTGTCAGAATTTAAAGGAATGACATTTCTGTGTTAATATTTCTATACTAAATAGGGTAAATAGTGCTGCAGTGACTGTACAGAACAACAACTGAATTATTTTTCTGAGATCTGGATAAATGATTCTGAAGGTAGTTGATTTTTTTTATTTTTATTCTTTTATCTTGTAAAACGTGCAAAAGTATCAATACATGCTCAATAACAGGTGTGAAAGCTCTAAGTTCAATCGTACGAAAAGCATAAACAAAACAAAGACGTATGGTTTTTGTTTTAGTGCCGTGACCTCACCAGTGCATGTCAATGAGGAAGAGATGATTCCCTCCAATAAGGTTGAGTCCAACCCCACCAGCACAAAGAGAAACCAGCATAACCTTTTAGAAAAGCAAACAACAACTTCTTACACGTTTATGTTAAAGGCAGCAAATTGTTCCCTTGCGACATTCTCCAGATAAAAACTAAATCATTTAGCTTTAAGAATCATCACATTTAGCTAAGGTGTACCTGAGGTCCTCTAGGGTTCGTGTTGAACTCTTCCACCAGGTCCATGCGCCGTTTGGGGTTCACGGTGCCGTCGATGACCCCGTAAGTCAAGCCCATCCGCCGCAGATGAACTGCTATGATGTTGAGCATGCTGGTCCACTGAGACACGATCACGCTGCAAAGAAACACATGCGGCACATACAGTATATCGTAAAAGTCATTTTAATACGTTTTGTGTTGGTGTTGGAAAGTAAAAATAAGAAACAAGTGTAATCGGTGAAGGTAGTAAAATAATACATAAGCAGATTTGTCATCTGATGAAACGGTTAAAATACCTCAATATAGTAGAACAAAGTTAAAGCAGACTGTTGCAATGAGCAATTATTCAACTATGCTAAATCGTAGGTTAAATTAAAATGAGCTCAGTTGTCTCCATTCTGACGGTTCATATTTTCTGAAGGGCAATTTTGTTTACAGAGACTTAATAATCCATTTTATTGGTGGTTTCGGTTGAGTGTGTGTTTATTATTTTTCGCTGTTGTGTCTTATTTTGGATATTTCAAAAATATATCTTCCAGTGTAAAGTATTCTTTAAAAAATGTAAAGTTTATTGGTCTTTAGGAGGGCAGCCTTGCATTATTATGCCAATATTAACATATTACTTGAAAATGGTCTCAAGACAACTATATTATAACTTATCGCAATAATTACTGCAAATGGCAATTTTTTTTTCTTTAACGAGACAGGCCTGCTGCCCAGAACCAATTTTGATATTAAAATTCGCTAAAAACAAGCATCGGATTACGTCGGGCTGCATTTAAAACGATAAAGGCACTCCGCTCCAGCATTCCACTCCAGCACTTCTATCCAGCAGTGGTTGTATACTGCATGCAGACCAATTGCTTATTAATAAATGATTGAGTTGCTCTCAAACCTGTTCGTTATTGACCACTGTTCTCTGAGTAATATCACCTGACTACGCCTTTTCTAACATTAACACATTACAAAATAAGTAATAAAAGTATGTACGATTTGTGCCAATATCATATCGGGTCAATATCAGTATCGGCCAATGCTCAAAGCTGCAATATCGGTATCATACTGATAAAGTTGTATCGGGACAACCCTAATTTTGATTTGTTGGTGACATTAATAGGAGTAGAAGCAATAAACAGAAAAGTTTAATTTCAGACACACTTTGGAAGCAACATTTCTTTACTTTACCCTTATAAAATCCTAATTATTCACAGCTTCAGTTACTTTTTTTTTATATCGGTAGCGCGTTGTTACCTTTTCTGATTGTCACTCTTCTCTTTTATCGCCATGAGCTCAGATGTGATCGCAGAAATCTAAATATACACAGGAAAGAAGTACCAACAAATTCATAAAATCAACATAACCTTTTCCACTCATAATATGCATCACCACTGGTATAATAAGAACAAATCTTTGTCTCATCATTGCCAATTTAAGAAGCACTTTGTAAAGTCGGTGCGCCACATTTTTGATCCAAGAGTCTAAATATAAACCAGTCACTCACCTTGGTGCTTTCACTGGTCTCCTCAAACAGCTGTGAGGGAAAGCGGGTGCCGTTCAGAGCCACGGTGTCTTTGGGGTCAGGGCCCAATGGCGACGGGGTCGAGGAGAGCGACAGAGCGTTCAGCTGCTCCTCCAGCGACAGTACGATCCCGTCACCCTGCAGCTCAGACGAGTCCAACGTCTGCGCAGGCAAGTAGAAAAGAACGATCACACATGCATGGAGATTGGATTTCTTTGTTTTTGTTTAAGTCAAAGTTGGATGAGTTCTTTAAAAGCTAAAAACCCCCCCAAAAATCTAAAGTACCTTTTTAAGAAGAGAGATGTGGCAGCAGCACTGTCTGAGGCGCAGCAGCAGAGAGAGGATGTGAACGGTGCTGGATGCCTGGCGAGAGCCCGACCTGGCAGGGTCAGCCTGGGACACACCGAACTCTTGGGCCACTGGAGCGAGAAAAGCACTGTTTTTAGTTCCTAGTTTTACATTTACAGAACTGGGGTTGTTTTTTTTTATATGCTTTCACCATCTATCTAACCTTTATCAAACGGATTGACGCTGGACGTGTTTCCCTTGTCCAAATCCTTCTCTTCATGTCTCTTCAGATAGTTCTGCAGAGTAGACCTAAGGGGAAAAACATGCATTTTTTTTTTACCTTTTCCTACTCACAAGAAAGACATCAATACTTCCCAATACAGTGTGATCATTTTTTTTATTGAAAATTTTTTTTTCCTGCCAACTGGAATCCAAAATCATCTCTACAATTCTGCAATCAGATAACTAAACTTCAGTCATTGAAGCTATGAATCAATAAATGCCGTCTCACCTAATTTCTTTACAACAGAAAAAAATAAAACACACAAAAAAAGGACAAAAGCATAAAAAGTAAAAATAGATATCTAAAGTTCCAAGTCTGGGCAAGGAAAAGTACTTGCAGTTTCTCTTTCTTAATTTTCTGAGCATGGCAAACTTGGCATGCTGAAAACAGTCGTTTCTCTTAGCATTAGGGCCGAACGCTGTAAGGAAAACATTTAATTGCTTTGTGATTGTTAAATATTGGGACTTTCAGACAAAGTTGAAATAAAAAAAATAACATTTTATTAGGGTTTAATTATTAGCAAGATAGGATTTGATTTATATTTTACAAAATCTCCATCTCAGTGGCGCATCCAAGAGGGGGGTTTAGGGGGACCATGGCTCTCTCTAGATAAAGGCTGCCCACCCCACAGAATCATGCTCATGTCACAGAAAGGCATACAGAGTCATCTTCTTCAGTGAAGAAAACCCAACAAATCAATAAATTAATACAAAATAAATAAAATTATAGAAATATATGTATTTTAGTTGTGTAGCCATCCCATCCATTTTATTTTTCTGGGGGCGCCACTGCTCCGTCTGTTTTGATAGCATAAAAAAGCAAAACTTCACTATGTTTTATTAAAAACTCCACCCTTATGTGTTCTCAATAACACGTGAACGGAAACATAATTTTATCACTTGTCGGTATCTTACCTGGACTGAGCGAACACCACATCATACACAGCCTGCTCGTCCTCAGAGAGTTTGAGCTGATGCACTTCACAGGTCCGCTTCGGAAGAGACACCTGAAACACCCAACGTTCTCGTTAGCCTCTCTTCTGCAGTAAGGATGAACTCCTTGTTTACATTTGATGGTTAAGGATGACGGTGGGAGTGTGTGTGTGTGTGGCTCTCTCTACCAGCGGTTTTCCCATGGAGTCCAGCTGATCTTTGGTGCGTCGCAGCAGCAGAGTTTTCGTCAGGATGTTGAGTCTCTCCCTGCCCCTGCTGGAGCCGTTGTCCACCTGAGCTTTCCACAGCTTGTACTCGTCGAACGGAGAACAACGCAAGAATCTTAAGATACAATCGGTCAGTTAGCGGAACAATTCATTTCATTTGGGTCTATGTTCATATGCTAATTTTAAAAAAATAAACAAATAAGATTTGGCTCTGCTGGGTGTGAAATGACTCCTTCCTCACTTTCAAAATGACAGTTTAGTTGAATTTAACTAGGAATGCACAGTATTTGAGTTTTGGTCGATATCCGATATACTAAAACTCATTTGGCCGATAACCGATACCAGTACCGATATTTTATTTCTATACATAATTACTGAAACTATACGGCTTTCTCTACTGTGGAATTAAAATACTGCATTATCTTTGTCCATTTAGCCTGCTACCAAATGCAGATGCTAAAAAGGAGGCTGAAAAAATGATGTAACAATTTCAACTTACGTTATGTTTAATGTCAAATTTATTCACAACATTTACTCTCTAAAACAATTACAACAATCAAACTGTGCAAATTTGACGTGCTGTACTGCAGGCATTATTGTCACTGGTTTGTCATATAAAAACAGTTTCTACATCAGTGAGTTATTTTGACGGAAAGGCTGATGTTCGATATTAAATTTTACAGCTAATATTGCCCGACACCAATACCACGCCGATAATATCGTGCATCCCTAAATTTAACCATACATTATGTTGCTTAGCAGTAAACACAAATCTGTCAGACTTGTTTATTCCAGCTTTGGGACAGGACAGGAGTTGAACCGACAACCAGATGGGACCTACTTCAGCAGAGAGTACATGTCCAGCAGGTTGTTCTGGATGGGGGTCCCGGTGACAGCCCAGCGGGCGCGGGCTCTCAGCTGGCAGACGGCCATGGAGGTCTGCACTTTGGGGTTTTTAATGTTGTGGGCTTCGTCCAGAATCACACGGGCCCAGGTCACTCGCAGCAGAGGGCCTGAACGTGACGGCTGCAGATATACAATATATGAGCTGAAGGTAATTTGTTTTAGCTTCTTCTTTCCTTTGCATATCATCACCTTCCTAAAATAAGTCTTTTTTTTTCTTTTGCCAAAGCGGAGGGGGAATCCCTTTCGGCATAAAACACTACCGTACCTTATTTTAGGAAGGTGACAATATGATAATCTCAACATAATGTAACGTGATCACCGAATTGTGGATCAGATTTTTGTTTTTACTATTATTTACACATAAAACCTGACGTTTTAGATTTGACTTGCTGTATTTACCACATGATCGGGATCTTTGCCGGGATTATCAGCATCTTCCTTTTCGACAGGAATCTCCTTAGAGACCAAACTGTATGTGGTCACGACCACGTCGTAATCTGCCAGTCTGGAAGAGAGACACAATTAGGGCTGAAACGATTAATCCGATTAATCGTGATGGATCGATTATCGAAATAATCCTCAACAAATATAGTGATCTACTAACTACTCGGACTCAAAAAAGGCGATTTGCCAAAAGAACACCACAGTCCAAAGCTGTACAAAAATATATTAATTTTGAACTTGTGGGGAAAAAAAAGATGCCTGTAAATATGTTAAATATTAATATAACTCCTGTTAAGCCCCTTTCGCTGTCCAATTATTAATCAGTCAATTTGTGATGGCTGCAGTTACAGCCACACAAATGTGGTAATATTCACTCTCACCACACGCAATAAGTTCATTTCACTTATATTTGGATTTCTTTAAGTTTAGGATTTAATTTACAGAATAACTGGTTTTGTTTAGAAAGCAACACATCACAGTGTATTCTGGAATAAGTGCGCACATTTTAGTTTACATTGTTGTGTTTTGCTTGATTTAATCTTTGTTTTGTTTCTGAGTTTAAGTGCTGGCTGCCCCAATCCTTAGGAGAGCAGAGAGGTGGAGAAGGGGTGGAGCAAGCCAGCTGAGACTGCAAATTGGTTCACACCATTACTCATCATCCAGAGGGGGGGAATGGGATTTGCTATGTTAGTTTTAGTTAGGTTTCTGTGTATTTTCCCCTTTGTGTTTTGTATGTGGCCTGATCAGCCAGTATTTAAGTCCCCTTTTGTCTCTGTTTAGGAGGTCTGTTTTTTGAGTTAGTCTGAGTTGATGTCTGTTACTTTGACCTCTTTTATGGGCCCAAATTTTATCATTTTTTCTATTATTTACCCAAGTTTTGTTTTGGGTTAAATAAAAAACAATTATTTTTGACTTTGAACCTGTGCCTGGCTGTTCCTTAACTGCTCGGTCCATCACACAATTCAAAACATAAACAGATCAGTCCTACACTGTATTGATGTTAAGTCAAGCAGAAAGAGCTGAGTTTTACCAAGTTGATGTATTTTTTTTAGCTGGAGATGCATCCTTTGCTACAAATAATCAAACGTTCACTAAAGGAATACTGTGTTATTGCATTTTAGGCAATAAAATTTTTTTTGTTTTCTTATTTAAAGAGGGAATTTAATTATTAATTTGCATCTTTCAAGGCATTTCTGATATTGTATGAAAATGATTTATTGAAAACTCTGCAGAATGTGCCAATTTTCTTTATCCGATTAAAATGAGATAATCCTAAAAAAGGATGATCATGGCATAAAATTAATCAATTAATTGTCACAATAAATAATAGAGTAATCAATTACTAAAATAATTGTTTATTGCAGTCCCAGATACAAAACAATCTTCGACATTAGTTGCTTGTGCTTTAAATAATCGTATGCAAAATCTGTCTTCTTTTCATTGCGCCTGCTAACACAAATGTGTCTCAAAGAATTAGCAAAGCAAATAAGTGTTTGTTTTCTTTGATGTATACAATCGTGGCGTTTTTCATGGCTCAGGAAGGTTGATATATATTTGGCTGCAGAAAAGATTCTAATGGGTCCTAGCCATTTTTAGAAAGGCAGATCAAAAAGATAAAGCAAAGGAAAGTCACTGGTGTGTTTAACAGGAGTGCTGGTCCTTACGCTCTGGCGCTTCTCTCCCGGCTGGAACCGTGGTACAGATACACCGACATCCTGCCCGTCTTGACATGCCGCTCAATCTCCTTCTTCCAGTGGTGAATCAGGGAGGCGGGACAGATGACCAGAGTGCCTTTAGAAGACACAATGCTGGAATCTGGACAGCGAAACAAGCAATAACACAAACCAAATAAACGACGTGTCATCTAATTATGAACGGTTTAGAAATGATTACAGTCACCCAGCTGGATTTAAAAAAACAAAAACAAAGGATTGACTGATAACAAATAAGGATCACCGCTTTTAGAGATCCAGGAGTCCAGCTTCTTCTCTTCTTTCTTTTCTCCTTCTTTTTTGGCCTCCATCTTTTTTCTCAGCATGAGAGCGATCATGGTCAGTGTTTTGCCCAAGCCCATGTCGTCAGCTGTAGCCACGCAAAAGGCAAAAATAATAATGATAAAAGGTTAGGGATAAATGCTTTGCTGTATAAACATGGAAAATATGAGACCCCTGTCAATGCACGTTTTCTCTCTTTCACCTGCATTTAACATTAAAAATCAGAATCACTAAGTATTGGGAAACATTTGATATCGGCCAGTAAAAAAACCCCTGATTTGTCTTTAGTTTGTGCCCATTTTAAAATCTGTAAAGGTTTTAAATGTTGCTAAAAGTGATACACAGATGAATAAAAGTTACCCAGAATTCCTCCACATGGATTCTGAGCTTCCCTCCAGAGCAGCCAGGCTAAAGCTCTCCTCTGATGGGCCAGGAGCGGCACCTGACCGACCAAACAAAGAAACTCAACGTTACTGACACAGAACACTCTTAAAGTATTGATAATTACAGCTTTGAAGAGTTTAAAATGAAGCAAAACACCAGGTTTTGCGGTTGACTTGGCAGAAAAGAGTGAAGGAGAGGGGAACCTTGATGCCTCTGGGGTCTGAAGCTTCGTCCTCGGGATCCGGACACGACTCCAGAGATTTGTGAAGATGGTCGATGGCCTCGCAGGTGGCGTTCTTCACCTCCAGCAGGCGCTCATTCGTCATCCTGCCGCCATAATAAGGGTGCATTTGGAGATCTGCTGGAAAAAAAAAGAAGAAGAAGAAAAGTACTAATCAAATTAAAAGAAATACACAACACTCCCCCCCACAAGATTCTAAGTATGGCTCACCTCCAAAGGTTTGAGCGTTTCCCTGGCTCAGTTGAATCCCCACAGAGCTGCTGGAAGCTTGGTGCCGGACTGGCCCTGGTACTGGAGCGGAGGGGAGCAGGACAGTTCCGCCCGGCCTGCTGAATGGATTGACAACGGGCCGAGCGGAGCCGGCAGCAGAGCCGCCGCTCCCGGACTCCTCCGCGGGTTCTGGAAGAGGTTTGAACGTCACGTTAGCAGTGAGACGACAAAAACAGCTACTTTAATCCAACAGATTTTAGATTTACCCTTTGAAAATATTGTTTTGTAACCATATGGCTGGATAGAGATTTAAAAAAGGAGTGGCAAAAGCTAATGAGGTGGATTGCGGCTATTGAGAGAGCCGCAGGTGTAGATTTGTAATGCTGTGTTTGGAAGGGGGAGGGGCGGAGTTACAACTCACCGGGCTGAGAAGCAGCAGCGAGGCTTAGAGACTCCAGAGCGTCCTCCAGCTGTTTAACCTGCAACCTCAGCCTCTCTCCTTTATCTGGCAGAGCCGCCACGTTCACCAAAGACAGCGTGGCCTGCTCAGGCGAACACATAAACACACAAATGTGGGGCAAACACTTGAAAAGCAGAAAATTACTGAATAATATACGACTATGTTTTCCTGTTCAACTTTATTTTCATAGCTTGTGCATTTTAAATACCTTTATGACGGTAAAAACCAAATATAGCGCAGAAGAAACCTGAATATTCTAGAAAAACCTTCCACATGCAGATACAACAACCTAACTTGTTTTATTTCTAAAAAAAGAATCAAGACGGTCATCAAGTAAATGTATCTTAGCGCAATATTTGCCAATATAGCACAAACAAATACTTTTTGGTATCAAATAATACATAATTGATAACTCATAATTACTGATATTTCTTTTCTGGACAGCTGTCATGGGAAATTGCCAATTAGATGAATGTGTTTGGTGTCAAAGCATATTTTGAACCATAGAAATCACATACATTTTCTAGAACTTGTGTTTCCTTTCTCTGCTGGACATTTTTCAAAATGGCCGCCATGGTTGTAATGGAGAATGTATGTCTGCACTAAAACCAGCAGTAGCTATTGAAAAAGTTAGGTTCACTAACCACTAGTTCGCTGAACAAGAACTTTAGCTACACTTACGCCAAACACGTCTTAAAAATCTGCTAACGCTAACCAGTATGGCGGCTCTCACTCAGTCTGTGTCACACATCTCTTTCTCTCCTTCCAGTTAACAACTGGTGCGAGACTCGCAAACGGCAAAGCCCTCAGTTTCTGATATTACAACTTTGAAGTTGTATGAATGGGATGACCATAGCAGAAAACATATAAAGTGACATAAAGTTCATCCAAGTCATAAAAATAGGTAGCATTTCATGGCAATAACTTGTTTAAAAAGCTAAAAATGGCAGCCACCTTGAAAAATTGTCATCATCCTGAAATTCAAGTGGCCAATATGAAAACCATACCGCCTGAGAGAGGAGCACGCTCGTTTTATCCACGCTTGAGAGATTTTTTTTTTCTTTTTAAACAGTGCGATGCTGCACTAATCCTTTACAATATCAAATAAATTAATTGTTAACGTCAACGTTTGCATCAAACTGCAGCAGAGCCTTTGTTTAGTGGAACCACCAACCTTCTTCTGTTGAAGCTGGGCACTGAGCAGACAGTGCATCCCCTTTGGGTCGCCCACCTGGGCAGCCGACTGAAACCCTGGAAAGCTGGTGATCGTTTTTTGGACCGTAGAAGAAGCCGGGGGGGTTTGGCGAGCCGCCGGTTTCACTGAAACCAAAACTACGTCGTCATCCTCCTCTTCTTGGTGGGTCTTGGTCTTAACAGCCGCTGAAGAGGCACAATCGGCTCCTCTGGACGACTGGCTGCTTCTGCCGGGGACAGATTCAGCAACGCTCTTCTCCGCTGTAGGCTCATTCTGACTCAAGGAAGAGGTTTGACTATTGGTTGCTTCCTGTGGTATATTTTTGAGTAGGTCGGGGCACATTTGACTGATTTTCTCAATGTCTCGAGTGGAAATGGTTTTTTCCGACTCTCCCTCCTCTGCAGAACTTTTCCCAGCCTTGTCTTGCGTCCTAACAGCTGTTCTATCAACGCCGTCAGCTTTGGACTTGCTCTCCTCACTTGAAATCCTCTTCTTTACCTTCATTCCTGCTGGGAGCAGCTTACCTTGATATGTTTCAGGTGCGCTCGACTTTCTTTCCTCTGCGCCTAGGGCCTCCGTATTTTCCTTCTGAGAGCGTTGTCTTCCTTCTGCGTTATGACTCGCTCTCCCAGTTTTCTTCTCCCCTTCTTTCTCTTCACACCCACCGCTCTGCATGCGTCTCCGCTCCGAAGGTTTGTCCGTCTTGTCGGGAGCTTTAAAGGGATTTCTGACACGTGGGAGGCAGGATGGCTGCAGCTGGGAGTCAGTTAGAGGGGTTCTCCTTTCTTTTTCTTGCTGCAATTATTTATAAAATGTAGACTTAAATGAATATGGCTGCAACAATATTTAATGTTTATGCATTCTAGGAGTTTTGGGGAAGTGAATGTCGACAAAGTTAGCCTTACAGCAGTCCAGGGCACGTTTCCACACCATCTCTGACCTTCTCTTTTCCCGACAGCACATCTGTAGTAGAGTCTGGGACAAATGAGGAACAGGTGTAACGTTCATGATGCTAATTTAAAGAAATACGAAACATAATAATCAATAACTAATTGTTATTTTTCTAACTCAATCCTTCCGCATCCTCACCGGTGGCTCTGCTGCTGTTGACTGTAGCTGAGCGCCTGCAGCTCCACCACTGATTCTTCGTGATGCAGACAGTGGGAAGGAGCGATACTGGAGCAGGCGATGTTGAGAATTTAGGTTAACAGCTGAATATGACGAGTTAGTTTAAACGTGACAATATTGAAATGTTTAAATCTCAGTGGAAACTTTTTTACAAAACTGAATGCAGGCTGAAATGGGCTTTAAAAAACACAATATTGCAACAGATAATACAAAAAAAAAATACAATCATGGACAGCTGACTCTTTTCCAACGTTAAGGTTTTACATAGCATGACATCATGAAGAGGGTTTTGTTTTTTTTGTACAGTTTAAGCTATTAAATAAATGATCTCGTTAAGGCGGAAGACCGGGCAGGGAGTGACAATCATGAAGAGACAGGAGGAAACGAACAAAGGGGAAGGGAACTCCAAGGAGACTTGAAACGTTTTTGATAAGCCAGGCCTATTTGTAATTAAAACAAATGTCATTAAAAAAAGAAAGAGTATACTTTATTTTTATAGTATCTGTACTGTTATTTTTTAACGAATTGTTAACATTTCTAGCACAGAGTAAGAACACGTTTAAGACTTTAAACTGCTGGACATTCAAGAGCTCGCTGATGAACCTGCTGACATACCTGGCCTGCTGGGTGAAATCACAGCCCTGCTTGTCAATGCAAATATAGAAGCTCTTGCCTTTATTTGGTCCCTCTTTCACACCGGTTTTTAGCATACACACACTACCTGCGAGAGGACACAGAGGAAGTGTTATTTAGCAAATCTTATAACCGAGATTCTCCGTTCTCATTACCGAGAACGGAGAAGAACCCACCTTGCCATACATTCTAACTTAGAACCACACATACAACAGAATCCGCCGGTACTAAAACATAAAATACGTTTTTGTTGCATGATAACTTATTACAAATATCTTATTAGTAATAGCTTACCGTGTGAATCACATTTAACTATTTCCATTGTGTCTGAAATCCTTTACTTAACTACGCAGAGTGACAACGTCTCGGTAGCTTGGTATTTTTGGATTGACCAATCACAGCACTCAAATTTCACTTCCGGATTGTAAATTTAGATATAAAAGCTCACATGCGAGTTTGACAAGTACTTTGTGTTTTATTAACTACTAAAATGCCTGAACTATTTTAATTCCTGATGTGCATTTAAGGAAATAAACACACGTGTGTAAGTGTAACCGTGGATTAAATAATATCTGTACAAAAGCCATTATTTTGAAATGTGTAAATGTGGACCGTTGATTAAACCGGATACATAAACCTTGTTAAGCTTCCAGGAAAACCTATTTCATAAAATTTCTGTTGTTAAAGTGTTGCAAAAATAACACAACATACTGGAAAATGTTTTATGTAGATATTTTATTATTATTATTATTTAAAAAGGATTAAAACCTGCCCAAACGCATTTTTTTTTAAAAAAGACACTTGAACTACATTACCCATAATGCACCAACAGCCGTCCGCTCTCGCGGGCTTTGTTTTCATAATGGCGGCAGGATTCGAAATCTTTGTTTGCTTCATATGCACTACATTTCCTTTTTCACATGCGAGACGTTCGTCTTGCTTATAACAGGTAATTACAAGTATTCTTAGCCTGGCAGAAGATGCCGTCACTGTACATGTTTGGACATTAATGTGATAACCGTTAAAAACGTTGCGTGTGAAGTTAAACATTACACCAGCAGGTGTAAACAGGCCTTTTAACTGCTACGTCATTTCACTACAATGTTCACTACTCGCTTCCAGGACCGAAATTAATTGTTCCTGTCACGTTTATGTTATGCTCACTAACCTGTACGCGATATGAGTTGGACTAACTTTTATTTATACCTTGGGTTCGACGATGTTTATACAGAAATGAATGTGCCGTCTCATTTGATCTGGAACTTGGATTCACAGTCAGTGTGTTAGACGTCGTGTACATTCATTATTAAATTAACCCTTAACCTGTCACCGTAATCTGTTTGTCAAATCCCGGATTAGCAAACGCTTATTGAAGCATCCTGGGTCGGCATGTCATCACCGTCCGAGCTTCAGAACTCCTCGGCGGACTTCTTTACCAAGTGGATGCCGAGCAGCACCAGAGCCGGGGTGATCCTCAGCCCACCCCGGGAACTAGCGGGGTCCTTGCGGCACATTGCCGCCGCGGTGCCCGCTCCCCTGCATCCGGACGATTCTTTCGTCTCCGATTTCGCTCCGCTGCCTGCCTCCACGGACAGCAGCTGCCTCGGCGTGGATGGATGTGGAGAGGGAACTAGGCCGGCGAGCTACCTCCGGCCTGCAGCACAGGGGATTTCAGATGGACGCTTCGAGAATTTGGGGGGAATGACAAGCAAAACCCAGGATCTACCCCTGATGATGAAGCTGGAAGAGGTAAGGTCGTAAATCTGATACCGCAGATTATTAGCTATGTTGCTTATGTAGAGGTGAACCCCTAGAATCCTGTATGAGAGATTAACACAAGATTACACATGAAGATTCATCTTTGAATATAGAGAACATTAGAAATGCCAGAATTGAAACTGACATCTCTGTCTCAATTACTAAAACGTTCTAGTAGATGGATTCATACTTGACAATTTTATTGTGGATTTTCTCTCACTTAAATAGCTACAGCTATTAATTATGCTTGCAAAAGAGAGAGAGTAGGATTAGGAAAATCTAATCAACCAACCTGGGATTACCATTGTGTGCACACATGGGCGTTTGATACAGAACTTTGAAGAAAGCGCAAAACTGGAGGTTTATGGAAATGGTTGTCAAGTGGAAATGAAAGCTTATGTAAAATGTGAATCTTTTTGTTTCTAAAGGTAATATCAAAAATAAAAGGCATAACATTTTGATTAGTTACTACTTTGTGCAGCATTTAACTGCTGTGTGTCATTATGCAGCGTTTTTCTGAATTGTCTTCACAGTAGCTGTTGACACAGTGACGTTTTGTTGTAGTGATTTTACTTAAGTTAATTAACTGGATAAAATAAGTAAGCTCTACAAGGAGATCTGTATGGAGGAGCATCTGTGCTTCCAGCTAGATAAAAATAGTGAAATAATAAGAATAGACTGAAAACCAAAGGGTTATTAATACCACATCCCCTGCTGTTTTAGGCATCTCTCCCTTAAAAAGCTATTCATGCTGACCAGGGCTTAAACTGCAATGGAGGTGTTGAAGTAAGTAAATACTCTTAACACGAGCTGGATTTAGTGGTTGGTAAACAGACTGTGATCAAACATGTCTTGTTGAGTTGCCTCGAAACCAACTGGACAAAACCTCTTGGGTGGGGGGAGAAACGAGACAGCATCATGATCTTTTTGCTTTTGTTTCAAACAGGAAAGCAACCATTTCTACTTTTGCTAAAATGATGTATTAGAATGGATTATAACTAGGGATGCACGATACATCAGCAGCAGCATCGGTATCGGTCGAGTTTAGTCTATTTTTTTATTTTCTTTTAAACGTATCTGTATCGGCCCCATAAACAAAACTTCGGGTCATGTGACAGCGGATTGTCAGGTGAAGTAATGCACAAGGTGTGGTCACGTTTACGCGATGTCGGAAGTGTATGGAAATAGAAATAACATCGATTATCGGCCATCACAGCAATCTTGATATCGGCCCAAATTTTCATATCGGTTCACCCTTCTCTATAACAGCTGTACTGTGATTTATAAAAGTTACTTATTGTTGTAAAGCGGTATTACTTTAATAAAAGTAGCACTCCTTTAGTTTACACGACTACTCCAAACAGCCAGTTTTGTCTTTCTTTTCAGTATCGGGAAAGTATAGTACGTTTTTTGTTTTTTAGGTGGGGGAGGGGCAGCGCTACACTTTCTATGCACCAGAAGGAACGACAACATTTGAGAAACTGATATATTTTCTGTAGCGTCTCATGAAAAGGATTTTAACCTGTAGAAATTATATGATGGAGAACATTTTAAAATCATATTTTTCCCATGATACCGTTCACCAGCCTGGTCTCATGTGTGAGTTGTGCCGTCTGTGTAATTATGCGTACATTCCTGCAGCTGAAGAAGTGGCAGCAGCACATGCATGAGCAGCTGAAAGCCCACCAGCTGGAGGAGCTGCTGTGTTTGCAGGAGCAGCAGCACAGACTGCTGGGGGCTGGGGATGTACCTCAGATCTGCACTGAAGGTCAGGAAAAGAAGCTTCTGAAATTGCTTTTAATGAATCTTTAAAAAAAATATTTTTTTTTACTGTAAATAGAAAATATGTATACATTCTCTATTTTATGATCCATAGAAAATCCAGGGCTTCCAGGAGCACAATGGCGAAAAGACACGGTCCAACGCAGCCCTGATAGGAACTGCGGCCTGCGGCAGGAGCTGCAGCTCTCTGACCAGCAGGAACATGAAGATGATGAGGGTAAAACATATTTGGTTTTAGATAGAAAATTAAAAAAAAAATCCACTTAGTGTCACTTTGAGAGGAATTTTTGTAAATTATGTATGTTAACCAATTTTACACTTTGTAATTCCTGCAGGCATGTGGGACTCCGACAAAGAGAATCCGAAGCAGAGTTTAGAGTCGGATGATGCATTCATGCAGCCGGACACCAACAGCAGGCAACAGGAAAATGACTTACATGACAGGTAAACACATTTTACATTTGAATCAATATTAAAAATGTCAATATCTCCTCAATTAAACAAGCAGCAAATGCACTTCAACACATCTCTCTTATACATGTCCTTTCAAATGAGTAGAATTTCTAATAATTATGCAACTGCTTGCCCTTCATGGCTTTTCTCCAGACCCATAAAACCAGGTATTGGGGGGCAGAAGAAAACCTTTGAGGAGCTTCTGGAGGAGCAACTGAGGCTGGAGGAGCAGAGGTTGAAGTCTGCCCAGCAACAGCCTGTAAGAGGATAAACATCTGAAGTTTACTATGCAAGCTAAGTAGTTTCCAGGTCTTAGTTTGTTCCATTTTTCAGTTGTCAGTTTGATGTATTTGACTTTTCAAAAAGAGGATGCTTTTCATGCAGGATTTTAAAAAAAACCCATCCATTTATTAAAAAGAATAAAAATAATTTAAAATGAACGCATTTTTCATTATATTTTAATATAGCAAATAATTATTAAAATAAATAAATATATGTACAAAATAGAAAATAATAAACACAAGTACATAAAATAAAAATACGTAAGAAAAAAAATATATATATATACAATTTTTGTATTTACATCTGAACAATGCCTTAAAAATCAGTAATTTGAATCTAGTAAAATCTGAAATTTTGACCTGGAACCATGGTGGGTTTTTTTTATTTTTTATTTTAGTCAAGTGCTGATATTTTAGGCTTTAGAGTTGTTGCAGATGTTTTCTTTAACGTTCGTTCAACCTTTTGTATTCCGATCTGATCAGAAGCCAGCCAGGCCTGAAGCTGCATTCCCAGCCAGGCGGCCCTTTCTGAAACGAGGCCAGGGCCTCTCCAGATTTACCAGCAGCTCCAAGGCTTCAGCGCAGAAAGCGAAGGACAAGAAGGAGCAGAAACCACAGGCGATCACCCGCAGCAACTCCGCACCCGGTTCCATCCTGAAGGGCAGCTCCAGCGCCGGCCCGCCGCTTCCCGTCCAACGCAAAACCGCTGTACTCAACAAGGAGAACCGAGGAAGGGGGCTGCGTTCGCCGCTGCAGGACGTCAGGGCCGCGCGGACGACCACGGTCCTGGGGAGTCATCAGAGACAGAACACCGGACCTGCTACCAGTCAGACTGCACCGGAACCCAGACCGGTAAAGCATCATCTGGGGCCGGAGAAGTTATATAATACAGGCGTCCCAGTCCAGGTCGTGAGGAACACCGGTCCCAATCTGCAGCCGAACCCTGTGATCAAACAAGTGGGGTTGTCAGGCGATGCCGGGAAAGAGAAGAGTTGTGTTTCTAAAGCACAGTCGGCTGGAGCGGGAGACGGAGGTGGACTTCCTCAGCATTCCTTCGAGCTGTCGTTCCAGGAGAAGTTGCAGCGGTGGGAGTGCAACCGGCACCTGGAGAGCATGGAGCTGGGAGAGTTTGAGCTGCTGGAGCAAGCGGCCGAGGAGCTGTCCTTCTCATCCAACTCCTCCTTCGTCATGAAGGTGAGGAAAACAGATTCATGTCCAGTACCAAAATCTGACAGTAAAATTGAGTGGTTTCTGTCTTAAAGCCTTAACTAAGCTCTAACCTAAGGAGAAAACTTCAGTTTCACTGTGATCAAAACCATCCAGAGTGAATTGAAGTGACTCTGTACTTAATTACTGAGCTAGATTTTTTTCCCCATTTGCTCTGCAGGTTCTTTGCTTGGACCAGCAGAAGAGGCACTCTGCCATTGGGCTCCACCAGAGGCGACTCTCCTCCACCCCTATCAAGTCGGCATCGGGAAGCGAACCTCAGAAGGGGGTCGGTGTCCGGCTCACCGACGGGTCGGAGAGTGAAAGGATTTCCCTAGAATCAGTAGCATCTGAGGCGAACATGAGAGGGAATGCGCTCAAGAGCAAAGTAACCGAGGGAGGACGGGAATCTGAGGCTCCACACAACGATGAGATCTCTGAGTTTGGAGGCAAAGAAGTCACTGTTTGTTTTTCAGCACCTTCTAACCCCGCTTATGACAAGAGGTCTTACCAGGATGAGGAGAGTTTCAGGGACGAAGTGGAAGAAGATGAAGATGAGGAGAGCGACAGCGTCGCCAGCAATGCCGACGGTTCCACTCTGATCGAGGACGGACGCGACGGGCAGAGGAAGGTCATATTTGACGACGACGACACTTGGAACGACCTGGACGACACGGCCGTCACGGTGGAATGCGACAGTCGGGGGATCAGTCCGGTTCCCAAGCTGACAGCCGGCAGAGTCTCCCCACAGGAGAAGGCTATGCTGAGGAAAGTAGCGGTGAGCAGAGCTGTGGAGCCAGATGAAGGCCCGGAGAACGAACTTGCACCAGCTTCTCAACTCATGACCAGACTGTTCCCCTCGTTAAAGCCCAAGGCTCAGAGCGCACCTCCACCTGCTCCACCTGCTGCCCCTGAGAACAGGAAACGGGACGACACAGGTCAGACAACACTTCCATCCTTAAAGGGCAGTATTATGTGAAATCAACTTTTTTTTTTTTTTTAGCTTTACATCTTGTAATGTTACAACATGATAAAATGGGAGTGTTGCTTTGATTCTTTAACGCATGTTTGAGAAATCTTTTGGTCTCCATGGCAACCATTCAGCTGTGCAAAACACCTGGGTGGATCTGGTCCCACCGCCAAGACGCAGCTCCTTCACGGAGCTGCAGTTTCCAAGCTTCTGGGGTTCCAAATGACAAAGCAGCCCTCTCCCATTCAGATCCTTCAGACTAGCCGGCAGCAATTAGCAAACAGCTGGTGGAAGTGCGCATCTTCTGAGCTCATCATAGAAGCTACTCCTCAGTGTAAAAACATTGCCAAAGGGTTAATAGGGGAGAGATGTGATGACTTCCTGAAGGCGGAGTTAAAGAAAGAGCAGAACTTTCTTAAAGAGACAGAGACCCAATTTCAAGGCATTAAATTACAAAGTAAAATTTCTTTAAAGTCAAATTTGATATATACAACGACTGAAGGTAACAATTACTTGATTTGAGCTATAAAGTGATACTAAGTAGCTGGAAAAGACATAATACTGCCCCTTTAAGATTCTGCGATTGAACTTTTCCACAGCTCAGTTTAGGTAAAACTAGTGGATTCCTGTGTTGTGTTTTCTGATTTTTTTTATTTTCCTGCGTGTGCTTGTTCTCATCTCCAGCCCAGCAGGTCCAATCCAGACAGCTCAGAGAGCGGCTGGCTGAGCTGGAGATGGAGATAGAGAGGTTTAAGAAAGAGAACGCTGCATTGACCAAGCTCAGGCAGGAGAACGAGAGAAGACAGGAAGACCTCAGGTGAGGCTGGAAGGAAGTAAGATTTCTGAATTGTTTTTTGTTTTTTTTAAAGGCAAAATAATATTTTTAATTTATTTTGGAGAAGAATCATTTCGTCTTCTGCTTCCTTCAAGAGTTGCCTCTGTATGTTGTAGGAAAGAGCGTTTGATGTTCGAGCAAGCAAAAGCCGAGGAGCTGACCAATTTTGAGGAGTACAAGAGGGAGGAGAACAGGAAGCTGCAGAAAGAGCGCAAGCTGTTTGAGAAGCACGTGTCGGCGGCCAGAGCCATTCCTGACAAAAAGGAACGGGAGGAAATCCAGGTTCATGTCACACGTCACTCATTTAAATACTTTTGTGTCTTTACTCCTAAATATTTCACTAAATAAACTTGTAACAAACCGGCTGGTGTTTGAAACCACTCGCTAAAAAGTAGAAACAAAGCATCAGCATCTTCCTCTTTCTCCCCCGCCCCACTCAATCTTCCCTCATCTTTAATCACAACGTTGGGGCGAACACGTCGACTTCAAACGCAGCGTCAGATCTTAAGCTCTCCATGCTGATGCAATAATTGGAGCTACTGTGATGTCATCGTAATCCTTTCACTGTTAGACCTCATTACCCACACATAGCAGGTGACTGAGCCACTTAAGCCTCCTTCCAGGAGGGGGTTTCCAATCATGACTTGGTAAAAGGAACAAACGAACATCGGCTGATGGCAGAACAACATGTGGACACCAGCTATTAAGTCTTACACTTTTTTTTTATTTCTAACTTCTGATTGTAATTCTGTAATTACAGAATTACAATACGATACGATAATTATCACGTATTATAATACGTGATAATACGTATCACGTATTATCGCGATACGTTGTGGAATTATTGTTGTAACAATAAAACTATTATTTCTTTTAGACGACTGTATGGCTGTGAATGCATGACAGCATTTATAGAGCCACAAACAAATATTGTTCTTGAAAATCATTCCCATTTGAGAAATAAATGGTATTAAATAGTAAATTCATTTTTGTTGAATTTACTATTTATTAATGTTCTTGTGGAAAAACAGCAAAACCAATTCCCGTCATACTGTCGTTTTAATTATTATTACTCTTTTTTTTTTTTTTTTAACGATCATTAAGTGAAATTTATAATGACCATAATGAATCAAAATTGTTCTAAAATAAAAGTTTTTCACAATAAATGCCCACCACTGCGCCTCCTGCAACGTTTTCTCCTTTCCCAACAGTCGTTGAAGCAGCAGCTGAGCTCCCAGCAGGAGGAGCTCAAGAGGAGGGAGAGCCGCTGGGCCTC
Source organism: Xiphophorus hellerii (assembly GCF_003331165.1). Taxonomy (NCBI): domain Eukaryota; kingdom Metazoa; phylum Chordata; class Actinopteri; order Cyprinodontiformes; family Poeciliidae; genus Xiphophorus; species Xiphophorus hellerii. The sequence goes on from NC_045678.1 coordinate 7,113,623, forward strand.
CACACACAGCCGCCTGCGACAGCAGATCGACTCCCTCCACCAGGAGAACGGCGCTCTGCGCGACGAGGTGCAACCACTCGACTCCTCTTGGTCACGCTTGCGCTTAAACCCGACATCCAGTTTGTCTCCACATAGATCCCGTAATCAGTTCATTCAACGGCCGCACGCTTTTTGACTTCTGATCTTAAGATTCGAACCCTGGAGAAGCTGCGCCTCAGTGCCTGGAGGAGAAACTTCGCCTCTGCAGAGAAAGGCGTCCAAACGAAGGACGGACCCGGAGTTTCAGATAGCAGCGTGGCTAAGGGAGTAACGTTTGCGGTAAGCTTGACTGTTTATTATTTTTATATTGTTAATCTTTGCAAAAAGCTCGATAAAATACTTCACTGACGTGGACGCGTCCTGTTCAGACTCCCCTGGACTCTAGAGGAAGCAGCTCCAGCCCTCTGCTCAGCTCAGCAGGAAGGAACTCGAAGGATAACGGCCAAGCAGCCACAGGTAGAAACAAGAGCTTCATAGGATTTATAGTCTGGAAGAATATTTATACTCTAGCAGATTTAACATACCAGGTACTGTCCTTGTCAATCAATCAAATTTGTATAGAACATTTCAGCAGCAAGGCATTTCAAAGTCCATGTCCTTGGTTTACTTTAGATCAGGGATGTCAAACTCATTTTCATTTTGGGCCGCATTGAGACAATGAATATTCTCAGACGGCAGGTTGTGCCAGAAAAAAACCTTTTCCAAGACTGTTAAAATATGAACAAGTAGCACTTTTATTCGATAAGCACTGTTTAAAGTTAAATAATAAATATCTTTTCACTTTGATCAGTCCATCTTGGATTCTACGATTGTTTTTCTGAGGGGGTTTTTCCCGTAAAAATAAAACAACATTGATTTTGTGGTGCTAATGTATAAATACTAGCAATATTTGCACTTATGTATGACTGTAAATGTTACTTTGTTACTCGTTGCCATATCAACGCTGACTTGACATCAAAAAAGGCTAGCGCAGCAGTGTGGAAGAAAGGAATGCTGCCACCTAGAGGTGGGAGTTACCAATCACCTAAACCCAAAAACCAATTCTTTTTTTAATTATCATTTTTGTAGAAAATTTGAAATAAGCTCACGTGAAAAACTGTGGCGGTCTGTTGAGTTTGCGTGATTTTCTGTGAAAAAGTGGAGTGTAAAAACTGCTTTGATTTAAGCGCTGAACTGTTCTCTTTAAGGTTATATCTTCGTGCCTCACAGGCGTCTGAAGGGCCACAGAGGAAGCTACGACGGGCCGCATTTGGCCTGCGAGCCTTGAGTTTGACAAGTGATTTAGATGCTTACAATAATTTAGAGATGAAATCCTCTCCCCTGGTTCTATTAGTCGTGTGTGTGTGTCATTTATGCTGGACAAAGGGATGTTTTCAGTTTGCATAATCGCTCTCCAGGCTGTCCTTAGCATGACTCAGCTTGACTTGAAGGTGTGTGTTCTGCAGTAGGAGAGTTTTAATCGGATTCTACAAGCTTTGAGCGTTACAGAGTTAAAACCCGTTGTTGCGTAACAGTTCTTAATGTGGACAGTGGAGTAATTTCATTTGAGTGCAAAGTAAAACGCTACGACATTTGAAAAAATCTGTTAATATGCTCAATTTAAAAGTAGGTCTTTATGAGGTAGCAATTTAGTTCTTTTTCTGAGAAACAAGGTGTAAAAATTATATGCATTTAAAAATATGTATAAATGAAAGTATTTTTAAACCCTCGAATATGAAAAAATGGGAAGAAAATCCGTTTTCGGGGTAATTAGAAATTACACCAACAGGACTGTTTAGACAAACATATCCTCAGATTAAACATATTTGTCTCTCGTTGGTGTTTAAAGTATACAACCTCAAGCCGTTTTACGGGGCCAGTCGGAATGATGTTTGTTGTTCTTCCTGCTCTGCGGTCGTCAGCAGGAATGAAAAGCAGCCTGAGGAGGTCGGTCGGGTCAGGATCTTCTCTGTCGTCCTCTTCAACGTTTTCTGGAAGGAGGACGGAAGAAAAGCCAAGACCTACGAGCAGGAGCCAGGAAAAACCATCCAACCAGAAACCGGAGCATTCACACGACTGCTCTCCAGTAAGAGCCGCCATTAGAGCTGTTCACTCTAATGTTGTATTAATCTGTTGAGTAATACAAGTTTGCATCCAGATAGAAACTTTACTTCTGATATAAAAAGCCTTTTCGTATTTTTAAGTTTATTGAACGCTCCAAGTTACAAATAGCAATACAGCAATACCTTTAAGATTTTTTTTTTTTTACCTGAACCTCTGGTGTGTGTGTTTACAGAGAATAGATCTAGAGCAAGAGCAACCGGAAAGCTGCGAGGCCCGTGATCCAGAACTACCTCAGGAGGTCGTCACACACCCTGATGGCAAGGTGAGGCACATTTAAAACTGGAGAAAATGTTTGGAGAAAACCTGCCAAGCAAAAATATGATTTAAATGGAAAAAGTTAGACAAAAAATGCATTCCCTTTAAAAGCTTAGAAGAACTTTATGTGGTGATGAAGAGCTCCTCAACCACATTACAGGAGGTAAAGGTATGCAGACGGACATTTCTTAATTAGAAAGATTTTCATTAGTTGGAAGTCATGATTAAAAAACAAACACGCTTAAAACTTCCTGTTTTATGAGTCACTTTTAAAGCCAAAATACTGAAATTAACTATCAATCAATAAAGTTATAGCTTACCTAACTCCATCTCTAGTTGCTTAGAGATGTAATGACAGATTATGAAATTGTTGGACAGTTTAAAAATACGTAAACCATTACAGTCAGGTGATTAATGGGTGCATCATTGTCCTGTGAGTTTTACTGAAACGTCTCTGTGCTGCTTTCAGGTAGAGAAGGTTCTGGCTGGCGGCGATCGCGTCATCGTCTTTCCCAACGGTACTAGAAAAGAAGTTTCAGCAGACGGGCTTTCGGCCAAGGTCACCTTCTTCAACGGAGACACAAAACAAATCACAGCCGATCAGAGAGTGGTGAGATTTTCTGTCCTCAAACAAGCTTCTGAATATATTGAATAAACCTGACTGACATCTACAGAGTCCTGATGGACTCTAGATGATCCATTTTAAATATTTAGAGGTTAATGAATGTAAAGTTTGCTGTAGGGTGAACAGATGTGTTAGTTGCCTCCTATGTGCTTCTTGCAACCAGATCTACTACTACGCTGAGGCTCAGACCACACACATCACGTATCCTGACGGTATGGAAGTCCTGCACTTTCCCAACAACCAGACAGGTGAGAGCAGACATGCTTTTTATGTAGCCCTCCAAGTAGGAATGCACCAATTTATCGGCCAGCCGATTTGCTACATATGAAGCCGATCTGATCTAGCTTGGGAAAGGTCTACGTCAGCCACTGTCCTCTTTTGCTCTCTGGTAAGAAAGGTTTTACTGACAGACCGGCCCACCAAGTCATGTCTGCACGTTTACAATTTATGATAGTATGCTATATTGAGCAACATTTTAGACAAGAAAATCAGAATCTGCAGGTTAAGCTTTTTAAAAGATCGGTAATGGGCGATCAGCCAGAAAACTACAATCGGTGCACCCCTACCTCTAAGTTCTAGACTAATCACTAAGTGTGCTTAAATATTATTTCATCAATCAAATCAACGCAGCTTTTATTCATTTACTGCATATTATATCAGTCTTCCCAGTTTCTTGAGAATTATCGTGGGAATTCACGCAAAATCAACAAATCCCTGCCTTTTTGTGCACTAATACATAATTGGGAGTTTATTGCAGATTTTCCTAAAAATGGTTAAAAACTCTCACTTGCACTAAACTGCTGCCACTGCCTTAATTGATGTCAGATTATAGCCCATAAGCTATACCACAAGTAATAAAAATTTGCATTTACTGTCATAAATAAGTGCAAATATTTCCAAATTGGTACCAAAAACACTTTTATTTTTATTGCAAAAAAAAATCACAAAACAATTGTGAAATCCTGGAGGGACTGGAAAGATGTTCAAGGTTTTGTCAATACATTCTGGCACAACCGGCCCTATAAGAGCATTCATGATCTTGATTTGGCCCAAAACGAAAATGAGTTAAGACTTTCTAAGGATGTGCGGACACCCTGTGTAATCTTAAGTCATTGCAACTCAGAGTGCATCATGGACAGTAGTCAGATTTATTCATTTATGACTCATTAAATCTTAGAACATTTTTGTTGTAAAAGCAATAAATTAGCACCAAAATCATTTAAAAATAATGACTTAATGTTCTTTATGCAGACTCCTCAAATATAATTTATTCTCATTCCAGAGAAACATTTTTCGGATGGCCGCAAAGAAATCACCTTCCCAGATCAGACGGTGAAGAACCTGTTTCCTGATGGCAGAGAGGAAAGCGTGCTGACCGACGGGACCATCATCCAGGTCAACTCGTAAGTTCACTGATGATACTTCAAACATTGTGGTAAAAACTGCCGTCAAGAAACTACTGAGGCAAAAGTTAGTCTGACAATTTTTAGACTTTAAACTTGATGTTTTTTTCCAGCATTCAATTCAGTACTAAAAAATAAACCTCATCCTTAAAGAGGTACAAGCTGAAACCATTCAGTTTGTTGGTTACAATTTCACCCAACCATTGTGATCTTGTTCCACCACCGGCGATTTCCATTAAGCTGTAGGTTCTATTTGCATTAGGGACGGCACCAAAGAGATCCACTTCAACACGGGCCAGAAGGAAATACACACCGCTGAATACAAGAGGCGGGAGTATCCAGACGGCACAGTGAAGACCGTTTACACCGACGGCAGGCAAGAAACTCGCTACCCAACAGGGCGGCTTAGGGTCAAGGACAAAGACGGAAACATCGTCCTGGACAACCGGGTATAACTTCCTGCACCAAACCAGCATTTGCATCTTTAAAGATGGAACCAAGTTCCTCTTAATTTCATTGAGTGCCTCCACTTCTTTAAAGCATTACAACAAAATACTGAGCAAAAGTTTTACACTTACATGGATTTTTTTTTAATATATATATATTTTGGTTTTTTATTGTGTAAAATCTGAAATATTTATTTTTGTAGATGGATGTAGATTTTTTAAATAAATATTATTTTTTATTGAAGAACTTTCTTTCTTGTTTCTCAGGTATGAAAACATTTATGCGTATTAAAAGAAAACTCTCAGCAGGCATCAAGTTGGCACTTGGGAACTTTTAATGTGTAGCTTAACACAAAAACAACCAAAAAACCCAAATGGTCATGAAAACATTGGTTATTTAAACTCAACAGTCAAACATGAACAGATTGATGCAACTTATTTCCCCCCCAACAAGTATAAACTAAGAGCAGCATTAATAAAACAATATCTGAAGCCCAAAACAATGGGAACAAGAATACCTGGAAAACAAAGATGTATTGTTCATGAAAACATGCCAAGTTTAAAGACCCCAATTAAAGAGTTCATTTTAATTTCTGACCTGCAAGTTTTAGTCGAACTCAGCCAATCCGCTGTTCACCAGAGGCAGATGGACCAGCTCTCTGTCCTCGTTGTACAGCTGAACTTTGAGCTCTGGCTCTCGTGACTGCGCGGAGAACGAAGAAAAATCAACAACCACTACCAGGATTTATTAAAGTCGACACATTTCTGCTTCTTCTTCGTTGGAGACAATCATGTTACTTACAACAACAGTTGCTGTGATGTTGTTGTGCAGCAGATCTGTCATTTCCATCACAGCCTTCACGCTCCACGCAGGGCAGTACGGCAGGACGTCTCTGCGCCGCTCCACGCTCGGCGCCTTGAAGCCGGCGACTTTGACTTTTATTGCGCGTGTCGGAAACAGCAGCAGCTCAGATGGCATTTGTCGCAGCCTGGCAGGAAGACAAGATTTTGAAGAGGAAAAAAAAAACCCCATCTGTGTCTACAGTACGTCACAGCTACAAGGGCGTATCTTGATCATTTGAATTTAGAAATGAGTTTCCCTCAGTGAAAATAATTTGTTCCACCTTCCCTCAAAAATCTGCACACCACTCAAAATAGTCACTTAATCCTATGTGGGGAATATATTCTGCCAGGCCAAAGAAAAGGCCGACTTTAACTTTAATTACAGCACAAAGTTGCTGCGGCATTGTTTCGATAAGGTGCTGTAATGTTACAAGATTCATTTGCATCCAGTGTTGCACTAATTCTTTCACTAACTTCACATGTCAAGAGAGCAGTCAGTTAAACAGCAGTTTTTTTGTTTTGCAGGGTTTCAACTGAAACCACAGACCACATGGAATTTAAGGCCTGTATCAAGACAGAAATGGACTAAACAAATAAATCATACGGGTTAGCAACAGAAGTGAGCTGATGGCTAAGACAAACATCATTTAGCCAACAGGAGATAACTGCACTTACCAGTGATGGACATAAAAAAAACAACTAGCTAGCGCTACCTTTGCTAGAAGACGTCTGTACGTGACTTAAACAGAAAAGTCCTGTGAGGGGAAAAAACTACAAATACACAAGATTACAATAAAACATAAGACCTGACATGAATGTATTTAAGACCTACTTACTTTTTTAAAATTAAATTAAGATGTTTTAAGACCTTAAATTTAGACACATGAGTTTAAGACTTTTTAAGGATGTGCAGACACCCTGGTTTGGGTAAATTAGCAGGGCTTGTTTCAATTCTAACTGCTATATTTGATTCCCCTCGGATTATGTGGTCTACATCAAATTGTTGTTGCAAAAGATAGATTTTTGTCTTGGAGTCAGAAAACTTGTTGCATTTCAGTGGAACGTTTAAAAGAAATGTTAAGGCACTGTGCAAAATTCATACTTGCTGGTTGGCAGAGAGTCGTCAGATCCGAAATCTACATGTTGAACCAAGATCACGAGAGGCTCTATGCTGGTGAACTTCATCAGCCTGGCCCGGTAGTACTTGCCATCGCTGTACTCTGCCAAACATGGACCACCTAAAAACCAAAAATAGGTATTTAAATGAAGTATAATGTGTCAGTACCCATAGGAGCAGAGTTACACCACTGAGGCCACCTGTAGATTGATTTGAACCCTAATTCACTATGACGATCTGCTAACGCAGAAAGATCTTGAGATCACAAACGGATTTCAAACTATAAAAAACAGATTTCAAACTATAAAAACAAACACTGCACTGCATTTGCCTGCCTATTTACGTGTTACTAACTTGGAATGTTGGTTTAGGCTGCAGACTGTAATTAGTCCCCACTAGACATAATTTATTACAGGAATTTTTTTTTTTTTTTACAATACTACTACTCCCACAAGTATAATAATATCTTTGGTGATCAACCATAACCATGTATACTGAATATTGCCGTCATTGAATTCTCAAAATCTCTAATTTCAGGCAAAAACGTGCGAGGAGATAAATATTAAATAACAATAACAACAGAGCCTTTCAGAAGTGGCCTGTACTCTCTACACGTTTTCAGTAAGAAAACATTATGACATGAAAATTATAGTTGTTGGAAAAAACAAAAGTCATGCTGCACACCCCTAAGGTAATATAATTGACCTTAGCACACAGATATGATTGAAGTCAAGTCCATGATTTCAAGATGCCAAGAAGACAACTTGCATGCCCACGGATCGGTTCAGTAGCACCTCCCCTAATAAGAAACCTCTGATTTCCCCTCATTAACAGGTAAGGAAATCTAGAGAAACATTACCATATGGAAAGCTGGTCAGTCGGGGTAAAGAGGTGATGTTTGCATTGATTCTTGTCAAAGCTTCGTCCAAAGAATCGTCCATCATCTCTGAGCCAGCCATGTCCTTCAGGGGCCACAGGAACAGCTACAAGACAGGGAAGGTGAAACACTATTAATAAACTATTTACCAGCTTTAAACAGGCAGAGATCTGGCAAAAAATCAGCAACAACCATCATATTTTTAAAAGGCATGCAATCTTATCAAAGGGCCGGTATCCTGCAACTTTTATTTGTGTGTCTTCTGAGTAAAAATTATCATGACTGCTTACTGAGGAGCTGATTCAACCATTTGATTCAGGTGTGTTGGACCAGGGCTGCAGCTAAAAGTTGCAGTACACCAGGGTTGAAGACCCCAGATGTACGGTATTCCTACACATTTGATGTGACAGTGAAGCTAACAGATAACCTCATTGGGGGTCCACAAATGTGTGACCCTGACTTCAAAGTGTTCTCCCTCTAGTGGCAGGTTTGGGCTAACAAAGGACCCCAACACTGGCTCTTCTGGGCCCATTAGACTCTGAAAGAAATAAAACAGAACAGAAAATATTTTTCATATCCAACCAAATAAATTTATGCTATATAATTTGGTAAATGTCTGCCCAAAACCGTATATATGTATACAGCTAAAGGAGCTGTTCTTGAACCTGCAGCCATAATTTTAGGTCCAAACCTCAGTGTTGATATCCCAGACATCCAGCAGGGAGGCAGGAGGCATCACTACCAGACTCTGCAGACGAGCACAAATATCGCTAGGCAACGGAAGGTGGTGAAGTCCGCTTTAGGAAAATCAAAACAGAAAGCATCATGGAGGAAGACCTTTTCTGTTGAGAGAGCGCCGTCCATGGAGGCGTGTTCGTTGTGACACAGAATCCTGCTGAGACTCATCCCATCCAGGAAGATCTCCACGGTGACGGCTCCCCGGGGCTCAGCCGGCAGCGCCTGGCAAATAAATACACACTGGATTTCAGACACTATTCTGTGCTGCTTACTAATCATGCTGCTACTGCTTGTAGCTAATATCCAATATGTAGCTTCACAACAAAGAGTAGCAGGGAGAACGGCACAACACTAGGACAAAATGAAATTGCTCAATATTTCCATTACGTGTATACATTATATGTTTTCTTTCTTTCTGTCTTTTACTTCATTATACGTCCTTTGTGAGCGTCAGAATCTGATGCTCACAAAGGACGTATAATGTCACACTCAGCCTGTCACAATAAGCAATTAAATAAATTAAAATAAGCTGGATCATTTCCATTCAGATGATCAATCTTTTGTGAAGGGTAACAGAGACTTCTTGATCAGTTACTTGTAGTTTTTATTTCCGGTTTATTTATTATTTTTGTTTGCTGTGTTTTATTTGGGGCATTTAAAATATCTTCCAGGTCCAGGGTTAAATGTTCTTTACAAAATTAAAGTTTGAGAGAGCAAAACTTAAAATGGTCTCAAAACAATATTATTATTTATTGCGACAATTTATCGCCCACTAAAAATTGTAATGGTGACCGGCCTATGTACCATAAGCCTACCCAACTAGGAAAATATACTATTGGGATTTGCATGCATAACAAATACGGAACACAATAAATACTTTTCTATTGTATTCTCAGACAAGTTAATATTGTGATATTGTTTGGTTTTTGTTTGACATTTTGCATATTATTCCAAAGTATACTTTACCACAACTTGCATGCCCACGGATCGGTTCAGTAACACCTCCCTCATCAAAGCTACTCCGTCTCGTTGCCATTTCCCACCAACCTAACGGTCCAAACGTGAAACGACTGCAGTAAACAAAGCGAAACAAAACAAGCAAACAAAAAAAACAAACAAAACGAGAGGCATTCTTACAGGGTTGATGCCAAAGAGCTGGCAGGGCATGCAGAGCTGAGGAACCTCCACACACAGTAGCATGGGATACACATGAACCACTGGGATGTTCTCAACCAGACCGTAGTCCACATATTGTACCTGATGACACAACATCATGAAACTTGGTCGAACTTTACTATAAAAAGCCGCCAAGTTAGAGAAATTCATTATAAGGCACTTAATAAGGGAAATTAATGGAGGTTTGATGGATTAGTGAATCCATCGGTTCCATCCACCTGTGTTTGGGAATGCACACTGAAGATTAGGCCGGCCATTTTCTTTTTCTGCTGATATCACAACAACAGTTACTATACAACAGGAATTCATAAAACTAATTTAATTAGTTAGAAACAACATTTTAAAAATCCATCTGAAAACATGCTTCTCTCTTGAAAGTAACGGAAATTAGAATACTCTAAAAATCAGCAATTTTCAACACAGTGGTGTTTTTAATCCTGCATAGTGACTCTTTGCCTAAAATTGAAGTAAATCAGTCCATAGATTTGTTCGGGATATTCACTTGTCGTTTGTAATTGGAGAAAGACAAAAACGGTTGCTGTCAATTACAAACTGTCGTGTTCTGTGTTTTCTGTGTGTTAATTTCGAGTTTTCAGTGTCTTTGTGTTGTCCTGTTCTCCCCTTGATTAGTTCCCAGGTGTTTCTTGTTCCCTGATTACCCCCAGTGTATTTAGTGTCACCTGTGTGTCTGTTCTTTGTCGGGTCCTCGTCTAATGTGCGTGCTGCCTGTTTTTGGATTGTGTTTTTTCTTTATTAAAATCAACTATTCATCCTACCTGGGTCTACAGCGTCTGCCTCACCACCCCTCATGACACAAACGTTTATCTAATACTTGACATAATCTGTTGTAGTTGTCCAGTTTTTGTGATTTGATATTCCAAATAAGTTACCGGTTATTAAACCCACTTTAAATGGTTCATAGTAATAATCCAATTTATCTTGTTTCCACAGTTCTTCCTGACCTTAACGTGACCTCCCAGCAGCTCCAGCACCTGTCCTCGGTACCACAACATGTCTGGTCCGATGACGGCACAGCCCTGGACCAACTTCCAGGTGTAGGGCTTCTGTCTGGGTAACGTCTTGATGCTCTTCTGAATCCCTTCCTTCAGTTGTTCAATTTGATACTCTGAGAAAAACGTACACAGACAAGATAAGTAAATATGAAATATGAGTATATTAAGCCTCATGCTCCGTCCTTAGGTTTCTATCTCAAATATATCATCTTTGCAGTACGCGTATTCCACATATTATGTCTCATTCTAAGGGATCTCTTTAGTTTACCTGCACTCTGTGTTCTGGCATAAATGACACCATCGTCTCCAATAGCAGAAACATTGATGAGGATGTGACCAGGACACGGCAGCTCTGGAGGGTTGTACATTGAAGTCTTCACCTGTATGAACAACCACACACACATTACGCTCCCCTGTTCTTTAGCTTCTTATCTACATTATTTTATCCTCTACATGGAATAAAACCTGTAAATATGAAAAACCTAAGCGTAAATTAAAAGAAAAATAACAAGCAAGCTATTGTAGAGTGAGTTTCTCACTCATTAGTCACCTTTTCAGCTGTTATAATTGAGCGAGGGAATGGTTTTGGAGGAATGGAAGCAGATTGGGTGGAAGGGAAAGGAGAAACAGATGGAGGGGAGGTGCTTTTTTCTTTTTCACAACTTTCTGGGTCAGTGGCTGGAGGCTGGGTATCAGTTACTTTGGGCTTTTGGACAGCTGTGGCCCTGCAACAACAACAACAACAAAAAGCATGAATATCCTGAAGATTAAAAACACAGCAAAGCTTCAGGCAAGCAGTCAAGTCTTTCTAAAGCTGAGACAGAAAATGGATGTATTTGGAAATTTACTATTCATGACAACACACGGACTTTGGCTTTCTTTCCCGGAAGGCGAGGCCTTCGTCGACCAGGAAGTCGGCGATGCTGATGTACTCTCCCATTCTGTTGGAGCAGGACAACGTGACGGGCAACGGATGCTCCTCTGTCTCCTCCTAAACGAGCACAAATGAGGCCATTACATACGAGCAGACGACGTCTGATAGAGAGATGCAAAGTCATTCATTTCCACAGCAAGAATTAAAGAAGAGGAGAGGAGAGTAAGACACCTTGATTGTCATCAAAGCTGAAGCTCCTGTCAGGTAGTAGGAGATCAGGTCACAGGCTGTGTCTGTCCAGGTCGATCGGCCGCCTGTTGGCCTAGAGGACAAACAGATTGAAAATGTCTCAATGTCAAAATACACACATTTTATTCAAAATGTCAGGAATGTCTAATATTCAGTAGTTCTATTACAATTGTCAAATTGATATAAGTGCCTTTAATATAATTCAGCTTTTGGTAAATTTAATCATGTATGTTTTACCTTACTTTGTGCAAAGGGTAAGGTATATTTTTTTATTGAATTAATTTATTATATAAGTTTTTATTTTATAAGTTTTTTCTTTTTATTTACATTGGCAATATTTATCTCTGGTGCGTCTTCCTTAAAAAAAGAAACAATTGATTTTCCTCAATACAGGATTCAAACTCATTTTGTCTTTCTGCCATACATTCAGAGACTCCACCTTTCAGAGTTAAATGTAAATGTGGATATGGCAAAAACAGAAAAAGGAAGGGAGGAAGGAAACAAGTAAGTAAGGATATGTTTGGCAAGAATTAAGAAAGGAAGGTAGGACAATAAAAGGATAGGAGGGAAGTAGGACACAAAAACAAGGGAAGGGAGAGGGAAGTGATGTAGAACACAAAAAAAGGAAGCAAAGACACATTGAAGGATGGAATGGTCACAAGAAAGAAGAGATAGAAAGTAGGAAATAATGGAATGAAGAAAAAAAAAGTTAAGAAATAAGACAGAACTCTGGAAGAAAAGACACAGAGACAATAGTAAGAACACAAAGGAATAGGGAAGCACATGAGGAAAAATGAGGAAAAGACTGTCATGATATATAGAGCAGAATAAAAAATAAATAGAAGAAGCAAAACAATAAACAACTGACAGACATGTAGTAGAATAATATGTTGCTATGATCATTTGACATGTTAGCATAACCAACCTGATGTCATTCACAGTACACTCTATTGCCAGGGAGCCGATCAAAGAGGACGGAAGTGGGTACAGGTTACTGATGTGGATCTTCACTTTGTTGCCATGGTCACACCGTCTGACCTGGTACCATTTAGTAGAGACACAGTGATCATCATTTAATGCCACCACTGAAGTATTTCAAAAACTCTACAGGGGAATCCTGACACCAAGTTTAGGTCAAAAAGTCCCCCACTCGTCTCAATGAAACTATTCTTCTATGGTAAAGAAAGTAACCAACTAATTTAAATGTACTCTTTCAAATTGCAGTTTGCTTCAGTTCTTGTTTTTAAAAATCCCTGTATGCTGCTGTAGTGGTAAAAGCTTAAAATAATTAACTAAAAGCTCCAAAAACTTTGCTACTCACTGCTCCAGGAAGTGTGTGTAAACCTTTTAATCACAGCTGTGATGCGTCTCCTACACTCTCCAAGTACCGTAAAAGTTTTCAGAGATTTACTTACAACATCTTAACAAACCTCTCGACAGTTCTGCAGTGAAACAGCTGCAGTAAACTGATGTCAGAAACAAAAGTCTGTAGTGTGTAAATACTTCTGCAATGTTGTTTGATGTGACGTCGCTGCAGATCCGTCCTCTCTCCCAGACTCCATTAATGTTGGCAGCGCAGTACATGTCCGCCTTCCACACAACTTCTTGCGGCTCCATTAGGGCACACTCCTGCTTCACCAGTTCGCATATTCTACACAAACATTAAAATAAACTCATGACATTTACTTCAACTGCAAGTTGCTTGTGACAGATTTTTTGACGTCCTGAGCTTAAACATTCAGGGTTGGACAAGCAGCTGTAGCTTTGCTTTCTAAATCTGTAGTTGAGATGTTTGCTGGCAGTCCCTCTCAGTTCTGGTGAATTGGGTTATTTTATAAACACAAAGTAATTGGATCTTGTAGATTTAGACATGTCAAACACGAGTTAGTCATGGATGGTCACCTTTTAAGCTGAGGGTCAGAATTGGTGAGTCGGACGTAGAAGCTGCTTGGTGAGTTGACGTGAGTGACCATGACTTGGAGGTCTTTGCGCTGATCCGGCAGCTTCAACTGCGCCTGCAGCTCCACAGGGTCGTCGATTTGCTCCTCAATAGTGACGTGACCCGAAGATTCGGCTTTCACCGCGCCTGCGCCCAGCTCGAGCGGAGGATCCCAGACAGTGGAATCGGGACGAGACGGCTTTTTGTTTTTGGTGCTCTGCTTGCTGAAACAGAGGAGGCAGTGGGGTCAGGAACGGAAAGAAATTTGTCAAATATGGAGATACTGTAAGAGAGGAAGAGGGAAGAATGAATACAGAATACGATAAAAATATTAGTCTCTGCACTTTACGTCTCCAATCTTTTTTTTTTTTCTTTTTTTTTTTATAACCCCTCCAGGGGGTCTTTTGTGGGCTCTAGAGTCCCTTTTTCATGAAGTAGGCTGACAGGAAAGGGGGAAGGAGAGGGGGGAAGACATGCGGTAAACGTCGCCGGGTCCGGGAGTCGAACCCGCGACGGCCGCGTCGAGGACTTGAGGCCTCCAAATGTGGGTCGTGCTAACCCCTACGCCACGCCCTTACGTCTCCAATCTTATCTTGCTTATTTATATTAAATTCAATTGAGAATACTTTACTGATCCGCAAGGGAAATTAAATAATATATAACATATTGGTCTTATAGTCCTTTCACATATGATGAGCAATGCTACTTGCATAACAATAAGTGTGTATGTGCAGCTCCTGAATAAGCAAGAATATTTAAAGGGGAAGTATTATGTTACCTTTAGTTGTTATCAAAATGCTGAATGCGTCAAATATTACTTAGAAGAATTTTTACTTTGGAATATATCATCTTGAAATTGGGGCTCGGTCTCTAAGAAACTTCTGCTCCTTCTGAAACTCCGCCTTCAGGAAGTCATCACAAAAATCAATCCTCTATTACTCCTTTAACAACATTTTTACCAGTGTTTCATTGAGATGTAGCTCCTATATTGAGCTCAGTTGATGCTCAGTTCCACCAGGTGTTTGCTAATTGCTGCTGACTAGTCTGAAGGAGCTAAGTGGGGGAGGAATGCTCTGTCAGGCGGAAGTTTGGAAACTGCAGCTCCGAGGAGGAGCTTCGTCCTCGAAGGCGGAGCTACGTCCACCAGGCGTTTTTCACACAGCTGAATGGTTGCCATGGAGATTAAACAATTTCTCAAACATTCATGAAAGAATCGGAGCAATACTCTAGGTATGATGAGAGAATAACATTACAACATGATGTAAAGCTTAAAAGAAGCTGATTTAGCAGAGTACTACCACTTTAAAACTGATACCAAAACTGATATATAACCTTCTGCTTGCAGCTCATGTCTTCATCTTCCTTCTCAGTAACTGAGAAGCTAAAGTTTGTCTCTCATAGCCTGATAAATACACATTATATTCAAGATGAAGCTAAAAAGTTGCTGTTTTTAGTTATTGTTATCCAACAACCCAGCATTAGGCTGGAACATTCAAACAATGAAGTAAAATCTGTGGTAAAATACCGATACTAAAACATATATTCCTGCAATCTTTTGTTTAAATTTTCTGATGTCATCAAACTACAATTTGTCCATGTA
Source organism: Xiphophorus hellerii (assembly GCF_003331165.1). Taxonomy (NCBI): domain Eukaryota; kingdom Metazoa; phylum Chordata; class Actinopteri; order Cyprinodontiformes; family Poeciliidae; genus Xiphophorus; species Xiphophorus hellerii. Next base: position 7,128,920 of record NC_045678.1, read on the forward strand.
CTTCAGACAAGAATTACCTCTCTTTAAAGCAGACCAAATTTTCTTTCACCAGCAGCTCAGCTATGCTGGTTTTTGGCTGGTTCACTCCACCCACAAACACTCCAAGGGGCAAAGGCTCAGTCTTAGGTACTTTTCCTGGAGGAACAGACTTAAAATCAGTGACAAAAACTTATCTGAAGTAAGGATTTGGTACGAGAAAAGGAAAATTTCTAAAAGAAAACCCCCAGTCAGCACCTTTTGCCATAACAGTGACCAGTTGTTGGTGAGCAAGGCTGATGAATCTTTTGGTGCAGGCTTCACTCCAACTCTCTCCGTCTAAAGGAGTCACGTCTGCCAAACAGCAGTGAACTGCCTGGATTTAAGAGGAACAAGTTCACTTTAATTGGGGAACGCACAAACTTTCAGAGCATTAAACAGAAATTACATTTTTGAAACCAAAAGTTAACCTTATATTGTGCTGCAAATTGACTTTTGCCTTTTCTGTTTAAAAACTTCAAGTATTGAATCTACATTGAGTTACAACGGTAAATTCAGAATCATATATTACATTTAACTTAGAAATAAGGACAGTAGGAAACACACACACTCTTTCAAAGCAACCTGAGCATTTTATGTAGCTGCTTTAGTGCGGTATGTGAGCTTTTGTTGTGCTCTTACCATGGCAGGAAGAGCAAAGAACTCATCTTTGATCTTCCTCAAGTCACTGACTGACAAAACTTGCTTATTGCCAAAGTCAACATATCGAACTTCCACCTTTCGTCCACCGGGATGGCCTAAAACCACACAATCCATATCAGAAAGGCAAACATTCCTCTCTCCACATGCCTTAAAAATAGTTTCTGTTGGAACAGAAACTACTTTGACAACATAACTAGGGGAAGAAAAGAAAAAAGCACCTAGAAAAAAACAACTGTTTTAATTTTATTTAAAATTGGTTTGTTTTTACTGTGGCAGATCTCAAAGAACTAAACAGATCTAGTGCAAACCTAATTTGACTGTTCATTTGAGGGGAATATTTTACCTTAATTGTTCTGCAAGTGTTTATGTTTATTTCTAACCTAGTCATTTAGAGATGTGCTGTATAAAGATTCTCACCGGTTGATTTTGAGCCTTAGAGAGCCCAGTATATATGATTATTATAAACATAACGGACCATAAATCCAACTGAACTGAAAACCACTTGCTTCACTACATGTTAGTGAAAATTAAGTATCAAAAATAAACACATTAGCTGCAGCTGTTACACAGTAGGTGTAGCAAACATTATAAATGCTACAGCAGCACTACCAGGAATAAGATATCCTTACTTATGACTTGAGCTCTGTACCACAACTTGTCTTCAAAACGAGCAACGCAAGCCTGTCCTATTGCAGGGCAGTAGACCCGGAACTCCTCGTCTTTCAGTGCATTGTAGTAATCCTGAAGCTTGGCTGACAGCAACAGGGACTCCATGTTGTCAACCTGTTGACAAAGAAGGGATACAGAAGCGTATTAAAACAAAAATAGTGGACAGGAGTACTGTATTTTTCGGACTATAAGCTTTTTCCCATGCTTTGAATCATGTGGCTTTTAGCCCAGTGCGGCTTTTCTGTGGATTTTTCTTCGACCACCAGGGGGCTCTTTAGCAGGAAGTGAATAATTGGAAATCAACATTGGAAATCAAAGAAGAAAGCACTAATTTTCATTTAGAACAAGCGAATGCTAGGAGCAGGCACGACGGAGAAATATTTTCAAACTCATAACCCCTTATTATGGAAACCAAACCACACGAAGAAGTTCATATGATGCAGCTTTTAAATTGAGGACTATCAATCTGGCAGTACAGCAGGGAAATAGAGCCGCTGCACGTAAACTCGGCGTGAACTAATTCATGGTTCGGCGTTGGAGACTCAGGGTTGGGTCCTTAATAAATAAATCTGCTGCGTCCTTGTGAAAAACCAAGAGCAGCGGAGATCCCAGCGGCTTATAGCCCGGTGCAGCCTACATATGAACGTTTCCAGTTTTACAAAAAAACTTTGTAGATGCGGCTTATAGTGATGTACGCTCTGTAGTCCGGAAAATACGATATATAAAGCTGTCGTGACTTGAACCTCCTCAAAGTGATGATTACAGGAACAGTTCTGGGAAGTTGTTTTGGTTATCTATCTCTGGTGTCTCAGATTCATACCAGCTGGATGTAGAAGTCAGAGAGGTTGTTGATGTGGCTGATCACAGCATCGAGCTCTGTGCTGGCTTCCGGATACACAGGCGAGTAGTACATCAGAGGCTTCCTGCCCAGTGTCACTGAGGAGTAAAACCTACGGTAGAAAAGCACAATTATTTGGGGACAAGTCCTGATTCCTACATCTCAAATTTGTAACAAGTTTTTAGCACGTCATACATGCTTAACGGTAAAATAAACACATGTACAGGTGTACCTGGCCACCTCGATGAAAACGAGGTACTCCCTGACAGAGATGGGAACATCAGTGGATTGCTCCAAGGGAGCTTTTCTTAGATCCACCAACAAAGAGTCTCTGTCCTGACCCAAAGGTCGCATCTCCACAGCAGCAGATCCAACCACACAGCAGAACTCAGCCTTTGCCTCTTCGCTCCAGCCCTCTGTCTGCACACACACACACACACACACACACACTTTCAATTTCATATCAACCTTTTGAAGCTCTAAACATCTGAATCTAGAGTGATCCTACCAGGTTATATGGGACCAGGTCTTTCAGTGAACATCTTACGGCCTGAGGAGCAAAGTTTTTCAGTTCTACGTTCACAGATTCAGCCACTTTCCTCAGGTGGTTGTTCACAGCTTTAAGTAAAGACTCGGCAGCCGCCTCCTCGCTGAGAAAAAGAGTAAACATTGCAGTCGTATTATCAAAGAGAAACAAACAAATAGAGTCTGGTCGAATTACAACGTACGACTGGATGGTGATGCTTTTAGTGAACCCATAATCTGGGAAGAAGACCCGCAAACTGGCCAGCTGGGTGACGGGACAGGCCTTCACAGCCTTAACACAGCTTTTCTGAAAGACTTCAACCACTGTGGCGCGGCACCACACCACCTCCTTCCACTTCACAAAGACCATGGAGCCTGGAGACGAGCAGGGAAAACTACAATTAAACATCTCCATAGAAATATTCACAGACTAAGGGTGGCAGAAAAGAAATGTATTTTGTTTTTTGACACATCAAGACACAATTATGACTCGACTGACAAAAGTCAAAACTCGATTATCTTAATGTTTGTTTACGATCAAATCTGAAGAAATGCAAAAGGCGGATCTTTTAAGCGTGGCACTCAGGTTTCAGGTCATATGCAGGGACACCGAAAGGAAATCTTTTGAAATAGAACAAAAGGAACTCTATTCAGGATTTTTGCAGGTTTCACCAATTCAAATTTAAGGCTTTGAAAGATTGTTTTAAAACCATTATGAATGAAATTTAAGACCTATATCACAACAGAAATGTACAAAGGAAGTGAATAAGTGGGAAAGATAAACTTAATCCACCCCACTGGCAACAATGTTACACTCCCCTAAAGAGAGACAAAAATACTAGCTAGCTAGCAAGGGCATATTAGCAGCTTGAGTAACGGATGCAGACGTAATGAAGACGTCTACGTGCGACTCAATCGTTTACCTGACAGAAAAGTTACACAAGAAAAAATAAACTAATTTGAATATATGAGATTAAATAGTCTAGACACAAATAAAATGTGCGATCTGTGACTAAGGAAGTTTAGGGCCAAATTATTATTTTTTCATTAATTTAAGACATTTTAATTTAATTTTAGAGACATGGATTTAAGATTTTTTTAAGACTCTCTAAGGATGTACTGAAGTAAAACCACACTGTAAACATTAAGCCCCTCAAGCTACAATGCTATATATTCCAACTCAGGAAAAGACAAACTTGTTACAAAATTATGTGTCAACTATTACTGCGAAGGAACTGCTACCACCGAGAGTCATGTAAAATCAAGACTTCTGCGTTACGGAGTGGTCTTCAGCCTCAACGATGTGTCACTACAACACAGTTGCACCGCCACTTAAATATACTACTAACGATTACTTTTGACTAGGAGCTTGATAAAGTGCTATGAAAAGCGATAGTCTGACCTCTCTCCATGGTGTCTCCCAGTGTAAACTGGCAACCTTCTCCAAAGCAGAGTTTGTTAATATTCCTTGACAGAACCTCACTTTCCTTCTTCTCAGCCACATAGCGGACGTAGAAGTGACTTGGATTCACCACATGGGTCACCACCACCCAGAGAGTAACTAAAGCAGAGGAGAACAGCACAAAAAAGTGACTGAATAAAACTCAATGAGACGGAAGAACTGAATGGACAACATTGAGAAATGAAGCGAGCGTCAAGTTCAGAGTGTTTGAAGTTATTTTAAATCTTCTATATAGTTCCTAGATTAATCTTCCACTCGTATAGAATTGCATTTTTATTTGCTGGATTCAAATCAGTGTCTTACATTTACAAAACAAAGTTGTAATAAAGATCGGAGAGCTGCTTCCTAACCTTCCTTACACTTTTTGTCACGGAGCAGGTGACATTTTCGCCTCTTTTGAGTTCTCCACTCGTTGTTGGCCATTTCAGGTCCAGTTGGAGTCACTATGGAAAGACGTAATGTCAACAATAAAACCCAAAACCTCAACTACACCTGAATCTGACATCAAGTTAAAAGTGACAGATGACTGAGCTACACACCAGGCTCTGGGTTATCGTCGAAAAATTCCTCAATAATCACATCTGGGCTTCCAAGGTCTGAGAACGAGCTGTGGGGGGAAAGGCTGATCTTAGGGCCAGGTTGTGGGACCAGATGGGTCCTTGGAGCTGATGATCTACTGGCCCCTTGGCTCTCTGGCTCCCATTTTTCTGGCTTGCTACTGGGTAGATTGGAGCAGCCGTTTCTGTACTTGAAATGTTTCCTTGAAGAGCTTTTGATGGAGACGTTTGATTGGTGGCTTCCCACTAGCTGCTTGGTTACACTGAAATAAAAAGAACAAAATGCAATTTGTTATTATAAAAAGAAAAAAGTAAACAAAGAGGAGACTATATGTTGGAATACAAACAAGCAAAATATACCAACTGACTTAAAGTGTCATGGCTAGCAAATAACAAACAAAAAATCAAAATCAGAGCAGATGTGGTGTTTTTCCAGTCATCTTAAGCCCAGCTCTGAAAGTTTAGGCAATAGTACACAAAAATCCAAACTTTATAAATTAAGGAAAATATGTTAAGGACTCCAAAAAGTAGCATAAAGTTGCAGAAAAATTAGAAGAAGCATTGTTAAGTATTACATAGAACAGCGGCATCGAACTCATTTTCATTTTGGGCCATATCAAAAACCTGAAAGTTGTTAAAGACCCAAAATGTATTAATAAAACCCACTAAACTATTAAAAATATTGATAAATAGCTGTTTGTTTCAGTATTCAGTGTCTTAAAATTAATCCTGGTTAATCCATATAGGATTTTGTGAATGTTTTTGTGTTTTGTTTTTAATCAAAATCTCGCTGGCTTGTGGCACTAATTTAAGAATATTTGATGCTAAATGTGACTTTTTATCACTCGCCATGTCGCTCACAGACTACAACTTGACATCAAGTAAGGCTGAGACAGCAATCACTTAAACCCAATGTTTTTGACCAATTTCAAGAAAATTTTGCAGTAAAAAATCAGAACAAAATATTGTGCTGACTTGCTGTGTGGATTTTGTAGGAATTTTTCAGATTTGTGAAAGCCTAGAGGGAATAATTCATGTAATTTGGAGCTTAAAGGGCCACATAAAAAGCTATGACGGGCCAGATTTGGCAACCGGCCCTTCAGTTTGACACATGTGCCATAGAATCACACTGTAATTATTTTTTAAAAATGTTTTAAACTCACGCGTTTGAGCCGCAGGCCTCCATTTTCAGAGACAACATCAAACACCGGCTCACATTCTCTGACTGAAAAACACAGCTGTAACATACAGAAGAAATACAAAACAAATATAAAATACAAAACTTCATATTCCGTGAACTGACACCATTCCGTATGTATTTAGAAACAGCTTTTTGTTTTTAGGCTCCGTAATTCTTACATGCGCTATACATACATAGATGTGACAGCAAGAACAACAAAACAACAAGTGGCCGACCCCAGTGTTGTTTTTAGAGTTGTCAATTTTAATTGAGCTCACAACTTTAAGTCAAAATTCACACAACACAGAATTATGGCACTCCACACCTGACTTGGTGTACAGACCACATTTGACATCGCATCTTAAAAGTTTTTGCTTAGTAGTTTTTTCTGAAATTCAATCTAGACCACAGCTGGTCATCATCTGTTTGAAAAAGCTTCGTCTATATTCACACTAAGGCGTTTTACTGAACTGTCTTTCTTCTTTTTATAACTATTTGGGTACTGGTCCATAAATTTCTCAAATACCTAGCTTTAATGTCTGCCACCTCCCCCTGAAAGACCTGTGTTAACCTAGTCAGGTTAACTGAAATGAGGGATTTATTCAGGATTCTCCAAAACGTCGTCGTACCCAACAGCATACCTGGCTGTATGATTACGCTCACTGTCCATTTGAGAGAAGCAACTTTCTGTCTGAGAGGAATCTGAACTTCGTGTTTGCATGAACTGTTGGCCTTAATGATGAAAATGACAAGAAATAAAGGCTTGACATTTCACTATCTGTAATGAATCTATAAAATAAGTGACAAACAAATATTAAACTTTTTCATGATATTCTACTTCAAGAATGAACCCGACTTGTTGACCCAAAATTTTGTTACTTGATATATTTCAATTTTCTTCATGATAACACAAAAAGGACTGTCTAAAGTTTTACAAAACAGCAACATGTGTTAATACAATTACAATTACAAACTCAGATGTTATGAATGTACCTATCAGAAGCTAACAAAGCCATGACATCATCATCTGGGCTTTCCCAAATTGTTCAAAGTGATGCAAACTTCTGACTAAATAATCTGGCCTTTAGCAACCACAAATAATGTTAATCCTAAATGATCTAAAGCAGGAAAAGAATATTACATTGTAATTTCAGATGGAGGAAAAAAAAGGTTATTTTTAAACGTGTGTAAATATTTAATTTCATCTTTAACTTTAAGGATTTTTAACGAAAAGATTTTGAAGACTTAACTGAAACCCAAAATTATAAGAAAGCTCTACTTTACTGTGACTGTATTAAAACTGAATCTGGTTTCAAACCTCATTCCAGTTCCATCAGTGATGCATTTCAAATCAATGGCCTTCTGATCCACCGGTGTCTGCAGTGTTTCTAAAACCTATTCATGAGAGAAACAACCAGCATGATAGTTTCGTTCTGTAGAGGGTTACATCCAATGACTCAGAAATGCAAAGCTGTTCAACACTGTTAAGTTGTAGCATACAAGTAGCAAGTTAAGCAAGTAGCATACTGCGCATGTAGGCCTGTCACGATAGCAAATTTTGCTGAGCGATTAATTGTCTCAAAAAATTATTGCGATAAACGATAATATTGTCTGAAGACCTTTTTACACTGATTTAATGGAAATGACGTAATAATGCATGTGATTTCCTGCCAAAGATAGATACACTTTATTTTCAAAAGAATATTTAACACTGGAACTGATAAACAAAATAAACAAAACAACCAAAAATAAAATGGATTCTCAGTCTCCATTAACAAAAAATGTACTTGATAAAAACTAAACAACATAAAGCCAAAGTGTAAATAAATACTGCATTCAACCAAAAGACTGCAGATTATGAAGTCTGTATACTATGTTGCCCTTCAGTAATAATTAGATTTAAATAGAGAAGATGGGCACATCCACTACCTGATGCAATAGTTCACACTACATGATTTTTTGCTCCTATTTTTCCCCTTATGACAATCTTAGCACGTTGGTCTTTCTAAGATTGTGTGGTGTGTTACGGTAGATCCTCATTGCCGCTCCGATCTACAGTAAATCAGGGGATTTTCCCCGACTGGGAGCTTAACGCAGCCTGTTGAATGTGACAGGCAGCCAATCAGAAAGCGCGGATTCTCCTCCGTGTTTTCTGAGGGGAAATTACGTCGGGGAATCCCAAACAGCTGACACGGCGCAACCCGAAGTCCAGCGGACATTGGAGATGATATGTGGAAACAACATTAATGTTTATTCAACATGCAAAGAATATAGAAATGACAAGGGGAGGAGTTGGAGCGAAATTGCTACCGCAGTTGATAAACCCAGTAACTTTTCAGCTGTTCTTCGTTAATGTGACGTAAATAGGTTCTAATGATTTTCATTCGGTCAGGACTTTACGCTGACACTAGCCACATGCATTGCAGGTAGATTGTAGTAAAGCATTGATTAATGCCTGGTTTTAAAATTAGTTAACTGGACTTGTAGCCATTATTTTGTGCCCATTGTTGGACACCACACGGCAGGACCGAACCCGATCGAACCGTTATACCTAGGATTTCTGTCGGCTAATGTGTGGTCTGTCAGGTTTTGAAAATGGGCCGACAATCAGCCGACAGCTCTAAGATCGTGTCGTGTGCGCTGGGCTTTACACTAAGGAAATGAGGAAGGGAGGGTCAGTGGAGAGCACCGGAGTTGAGCCTTTTTTCATTCGGTGTCATCAACAGAAAGAGGAAAAGGCTGAAAGAGACGATAATGCCGATAATTGAAATGACGTCGATAGTTTTAATTTATCGTACGATTAATCGATTTATCGTTTATCGCGACAGGCCTATGCGCATGTGTTGGATGTAAGGTAATGGGAGACAGGGCTAGAGCTGTAGTTTTTCATTCTGTTGTGAGAGGAGCGCATGTTGTTAACTATGTTAATGGCGACCATTAAAAGTCCATTAAAGTGGATGCCAACATCAGTAGTGTGATTATTGAGTCAACAAACACAACAGCTTTACATTTCTGTGAGGTCTAAAAACGGACTCCAAACGTGCAGGATTTCAAACGCCATCAAATCTCCAACCTTATCCAGGATGCAGTACTGCTCCAAGAAGGGAACCCGGCGTATTTCTCTGGCCATCTGCATGGCGATCTCCAAAGCTTTAATCCTCTCCTGGACATGGGACACCACTGCCTGGCTGGAGGGAAACCGTGTCTCCATTTTTTTTAGCTGGTTCAACTGTGTAGCTTTCCTGTTGACCAACAAACTCCAATATCATGACGGATTACGGAGATATTTTGGAAATTTCAAATAATGTTAAAACTAATCTGTTGTCTTCAGACTTTTAAGCAGAAGAGGGAAAAATCAACTAAATACTTAGACATCTTACTTTTGAAACTAAATGCAAGATCATATTAACAAGCATACTCAAGTTTTCCCCCAGAAAACTTGCTAAGCTTGGTGGTTGGGTGCCAGGGCAGTCATTCATCCAGCGGCCCGTCGTGTTTTTGAGTTAAAACATTTTAAATGTTGACAGGAAATTTGAAAATATCACTTGATAATTATGTGTTATTGAAAGATTGAAGATTAATACCTGAAAACCAACTATAAAGTCTTAAAAACATTTTAAAAAGACTTAAATAAATACGCAATGCATAGCCTGGTGGGGGAGGAAGTAAAGCCAGGTGGCCCGCCAGGCTTATAATATACTGAGGAAAACCCTGCATACTCTGTGTTGTAGTTTATACCATTTCTGAATCGCGTGCACAGCTTTATTTGAGGCCTGGGTGATCTCCGTCTCCAGTCGGGTTCTCTCTCTCTTCACCTGCTCTGCCAGGTCAGCTGTCAGGGTCTGCCAGGTGAAGACCAGTCAATCCACACAACCACATGCCAGTAAGAGCCTCAGACAGGCAATTCATAGAAGCATATTTTGTTTCTAGGAACTATAACGATCATAAAAATCTGATTATTAGACACAGTGCTGCTTTTACCTCATAGATGTTTTCCAACTGGGCAAGATTTTCTGCAGCCTGGACCAATGACTCATCTACTGTCTTCTCAATCTTCTCAATGTCTGCTGCCTACAGAAAACACAATTCTCCGTTCAAACCAGTCCGTTTTAAATACGAAATTTGAATTTAAATTTCTATACAGATGAAGAAAAACAGTTACCGTATTTTCCGCACTATAAGGCGCACCGAAAAACCCTCAATTTTCTCAGCCGACAGTGCGCCTTATAATCCGGTGCGCCTTATATATGGACCAATATTGAGCCACAACAGGTCTCGTAACTACACAATGTTCTTATACCTCAACGAGTCTTTGTATACTGTTTGTTTAATAAATAATAATAAAAACATTTAAAAAAGGGTCTCGCAACTATGGTAAGCAGCCGCTGACTTCATTTTCCCCGTAGAAGAAGAAACGGGGGAAAGCAGCCGCCAACTTCATTTTCCCCCGTAGAAGAAGAAGCGCGCGGTGCACGCTGGGTTTTGTGTAGACCCTAAAATGGCTCCTATTAAGAGACACGCTTACGACGCAGAGTTTAAGCTCAAGGTGATCAGTGACGCAGTAGAACACGGGAATAGAACAGCAGCCAGAGAATTTAACATGAACCAATCAATGGTGCGGAAGTGGAGGAAGCAACAGCTGTTTATTCATTTTGGGAATGAACGGAGTTTTCAGAACACTGGTTTGTAATCTATTTATAAAGTTTGACTGACCTATCTGACTATTTTGTTGACATTCCCTTTAGCGCAGCTCCATCTAATGGATGCATAACGTAACCCCAGCCTCTACTGTAGCGTCTGTTCTATGCGCCTTATAATGCGGTGAGCCTTATATATAGGCCTGTCACGATAGCAAATTTTGCTGAGCGATTAATTGTCTCAAAAATTATTGCGATAAACGATAATATTGTTTGAAGACCTTTTTACACTGATTTAATGGAAATGACATAATAATCCATGCGATTTCTTGCCAAAGATAGATACACTTTATTTTCAAAAGAACACTAAACACTGGAACTGATAAACAAAATAAACAAAACAACCAAAAACGAAAATAAAATGGATTCTCAGTCTCCATTAACAAAGAACTCACTTGGAAAAAAAAAACTAAACAACATAAAGCCAAAGTGGAAATAAATACTGCATTCAACCAAAAGAGTGCAGATTATGAAGTCTGTATACTATGTTGCCCTTCAGTAATAATTAGATTTAAATAGAGAAGATGGGCACATCCACTACCTGATGCAATAGTTCACACTACATGATTTTTTGCTCCTATTTTTCCCCTTACAACAATCTTAAAACGTTGGTCTTTCTAAGATTGTGTGGTGTGTTACGGTAGATCGTCCTCCGATCTAAATCAGGGATTTTCCCCGACTGGGCGCTTTAACGCAGCCTGTTGAATGTGACAGGTAGCCAATCAGAAAGCGCGGATTCTCCTCCGCACTTTCTGAGGGGAAATTACGTCGGGGAATCCCAAACAGCTGACACGGCGCAACCCGAAGTCCAGCGGACATCGGAGATGACATGTGGAAACAACATTAATGTTAATTCAACATGCAAAGAATATAGAAATGACAAGGGGAGGAGTTGGAGCGAAATTGCTACCGCAGTTGATAAACCCAGTAACTGTTCAGCTGTTCTTCGTTAATGTGACATAAATAGGTTATAATGATTTTCATTCAGTCAGGACTGACATTAGCCACATGCATTGCAGGTAGATTGTAGTAAAGCATTGATTAATGCCTGGTTTTAAAATTAGTTCACTGAACTTGTAGCCATTATTCTGTGCCCATTGTTGGACACCACATGGCAGGAACGAATCTGATCGAACCTGTCGGGTAATGTGTGATCTGTCAGGTTTTGAAAATGGGCCGACAATCGGCCGACAGCTCTAAGATCGTGTAGTGTGCGCTGGGCTTTACACTAAGGAAATGAGGAAGGGAGGAGTCAGTGGAGAGCACCGGAGTTGAGCCTTTTTTTCATTCAGTGTCATTAACAGAAAGAGAAAAAGGCCGGAAGAGACGATAATGCCGATAATTAAAATGACGTCGATAGTTTTAATTTATTGTACGATTAATCGATTTATCGTTTATCGCGACAGGCCTACTTATATATGAAAAAAGTTTTAAAATAGGCCATTCATCGAAGGTGCGCCTTATAGTGCGGTGCGCCTTGTAGTGCGGAAAATACAGTAAATGTCCAAATGTTCATGTAGCCTCCATCTTGAACTTGTATTATGAATACATTAATCTGTCCAGATTTTGTACCAAATATTAGGACATGAATGTAATCAAGTAAAACAGTTAACTCTCTTTTTTTTTTTTTTACCTCCGAAGTGTAAAAAATCTTTCACCTCATACACCAAAAAATAGAGACTCACCACTCATGACCAAGCTCAAAAAGCACTGTTAACGTCAGAAGTGAAGGGTTTTTATACAATGCAGGAAGAAGGGAGTGTCGATTACATTAAGTTTGAGGTTTGACCTCTTTTCTTTAATGTAGATATGTGGTCATACTTTCTGATAACGGCATCAGAATATGCAATCATCTGAAGTTTACTTTAATGACACTTCTCTTACAATATAATTTATATATTATGCAATGTTTAGAAGAGCCAATAATTTGCAACAGTCTGTGATGTTTGATTCCAAGTGGTGGTGAGAAATGGAAATAAAATACCACGTGCACCAAGCCGTTTTCTTCAGCTAATGTAAATTAAATCCTATTTGTTTTTCTGTTGACCAACGCTAAACTACATTCAAGCAAACATTTGCTTCTTGTTCACAATTTGAAGGCAGTTCAAGATGTGCAAAAGAATGAGCAACTCCTAAAGTTACAATAGGGTAGCTATACGATTAGGTGTCTGCTTAAAAGAATATGAAAAAAGCTGTGTGTTTAGCGTTCTTAATATTGTAAATTTGAGAAGAAAATGCAACTAAATAAAAGTTTTCCTGTATCTGTTTAAAACAGATAAAACAATGATGGCTTTATTTTAAGTTCACATTTTGTAAATTAAAGTGAAAATCAAGAAAATAGTTTTTTTAATTTCTGGATTCTGATGCAAAATAGGTTCTGTCTTATATTTTTGTGATCACAACCATTTAGTCATGTACACTGCAACGCTTAGTAATTATAATAATAAAAAATTAAAAGTTCAAATTTGTTTTTTCTTCTTCTGATTATTCAGTTTTAGTTTGTAACATAAGTACTTCCAAGATATTTAAAAAAGACAGGAACAATCATTTGTAAAGTATATTTTAGGACAGATTTATTGACAAAAAACCCCAAAAAACAGGCAACTTTAAATAATTACTGTAATAAAAGTTTAAAATTTACCTGCTTCACAACGTCACTGTTGGAAATAGTGGTTGCACGAGGTGATGATCTGTTCTTCTGGCACACCTTTGGTCCATTGCAGCGGAGGCTTTAAGAAAAATGGATATTGAAATTATGTATAATTTTCTGAAATCAAGACAGAAGAAAACAAGTTATATTTTGGTAAAACATGTGTAAGGAAAACTGTTTTACCTTTTGATCTGGTTCATCTCAGCAGTGTAAATCAGACCTATGATTCTGCTTTCTTCCTGCAGGCTGTTAACCCCCCCTTCTGGAAGGGTTGCAAAAAACTGCAAATACATAGTTCATCTTGTTAACATCATCATTGGTTTTCAAAAGATTTAAGCACACAACACTTGTACAAGCCCACAAATGTTTGAATTTACTAAAATGTTGGATGTCTTATAAACGCTAAAGGCGTGTAACTGTTTTCAGTAACAACAGAAAATGACCCTGAACATTAAGCTCAACTCAAAACAGAACAGTTTTCAACAGCGTTGTTTCTGCTCCTGGAAAGAACAAGTCTGATGACTGTTGGAGTTCATTCATTTTTGTCTCTGTGCTCCACCAGGTCTGTTTACCAGTTTCAGGACCACATCAGAACCCCTGAGTGTAAACTACCTTGAGAAATAATGAGATTTGGTTATATATAAAAGCAGGCTTTAATGCTGAAAAATGGTAAAATGTTACAAGCCATACAAATGGAACAGATACAGAGTTACATTCACCGTCCAGCGCCGGGCCACACTTAAGCCCTTTTTGCACTGCAGGGCCCAGTTCAACCCGGTCCTATTGGTGCTATGGCCCTGGTCGTTTTGCATTGAGCAGGATACGTCACGTAAATCGAATTCTTGCTAAAGCTACCCAAGCGATCTCCCCAGCGACCGCAGAACGGTTTTCTTCTTGGGTCTCCCGTCCCATTTTTTCTGTATGCGCTCATGAGTGAGGAAGCTGAGGGAAACATCTACCTCAGCTTTACATTTAACTAAAAACAAAAAAAGTCTCATCTGAATGTTGTCTCTGAGTTGGACTCACGGCCAGCTGAACTACCGCTGGGAATGCGGAAATCCCCTCGTTCACAGCCTTGCCGACTTCTGATCGGTTCAACTGGAGAGATGTTATTTACATTTACCATTAAAATCTTTGGCTGAAGAGGCGATTGTAATCCCAGTGTAGGGTAAGAATAGATTATGACGAGAATTTATTGATGCAGCATATTGAAATGACAGCCATCGAGAAAGTCTAGTGCTCCTCTGATCCAGAGATCTGATCTTTGTCCCGCCCCCGCAGCCAATGAACCAATCAACAGCTAGGTCCGGTCTGGCGGCCCGATTGGAACTACAGCTCTCGGGGTTCCAGGGAGCTGGGTGGTACCGGGCTGGAAGTGCTAATGCAAAGCCGGCCGGCCCGGGTCGACCGGGGTCCAGCAGTGCACTGCAAAAGGGGCTTTAGCTCACTTTATGGATGGAACCAAGTGAGGTAAAGATTGTAGCGCGAGTTTAGCTTTTTATTCTTCTCCGCAATCAGTTCCCTCCCTGAAAGGTAGTCTAATCAGTTTCAGTCTGTTAATGTATGACTCAGGCCCGCAGCGTGGGCTGGCATTGGGGGCATTGCCCGCCCACGGAGTCAGCCTGCCCCTCCCGCCCCCCTGGACTAGAAGCTGTTTATTGTTTTTACCTATAAGTGGCCAAGTCTCTGTTATTCCTACATTGATTTGACACAGTAAGGGCTTCTGCACTTCCCATATCTGTGCATTTTGTCACCCTTTTTTAGCAGTTAAAACTGTTTAATCTGTTAACACGTCGTAACCTGTTTTCCGAGCCGTCTTTAAACGCAACATGAGCGCTAAGACGCTCAAGCTGGGTTTGCCTGTCCGGCAGCGAAGGAGACCTGCTGCACACACACACAGGTGTGTGTTAGAATCATAGCAGCAAACCAGCAAAACGCAAAAACCTTTAGACAACATTTTCCCCCAAACCAACCGACAGAGTTGAATAAAGCTGTTGGATGCAGGTAATGTTAGCTAAATGATGGCTAGCTAATACCAACACAGCACTTTAAGCTTGTTAACATGTAGCCTGTAGGCTACTGATGTTATCTATGTTCAAAAGTGGGTAGTACTTGTTACATTCACTTGAGTAACTTTTTTGGAAGGTGCTTATAGTTTTACTGCACTGTACTTTTTTCTTTTACGCAAGTCATATTATTGCTATGTAGATTCATTTTGCCCCTCCTCCCCCAAAATAAGCCAATGCCCCCCCTGTTAAACTCGTCTGGATCCGTGGCTGGTATGACTGCCGGCAGTCACACATAAACATAGTCATGTAAGCTGCAGCGTGTGCGTGTAAGCAGTTAAAAGAGGCTAAAAGAGACAGAGGAAAAGATTGATCCAACAACATGACTTTACCTCACAATCTGGACATCTTATGGCACCTTCACACTGAATAGACACAAGGCAGTTTGTGCAGAAGATGTGGCCGCATGCAAGTATACGGGGCAGATTACCATCGGTTTCATCCTCTGAAAGGTGGTAAAATGGATAGAACAGAATAAGCACTGACTACAAGAAGGTAGACCAGATTTAATTCATTCAACATAATGGGAACAACTTTTTTTGGTTCCAAAAATGAAAAACATTCATCCAAATGCATTTTAAAACAAAGTACAGTCTCACTTCTCTTTACGATTGACTACCAACTTATAGTTAAAAACCTTTAAAAAAATAGTAATAATAATGGGAAATCATCACTTTATGATATGTGTATAACTGCATGTTTTCCCTCAGCCCCGATTCACTTAAACTGAATGTGTATTATGGATTAGCAGCATCATAATCTAGATGATGACACGCTGAGACTAGCGAGAGCCCAAAGAAAAGTTATTTTCATTTCATAGTGAAATTAATAGGTGAACGTGATTATTTAGTGCCTGGATGTTTAACTCCGCGGGTGAACTCGCCTCACTCACAGCTACAGTAGCTACAACAAATCCCGCTGTAGAAGAATAGACCATTTGTTCCCGCCTTATTAATTTTGATAGAACAAACCAAATAAAGTTTCTTCCACACTCCGATTAAGGAACTACCGTACATTGTAGCGTATTTGCGGCTTTAAAAAAAGGCGCAAGTAGCCGAGCCGCCTTTCCGGCAAGAAGACGCATCACGTCGTTCTTTGACTTAGGCGGGTATTTTAGTGTAGTATAATTAGCTTTCATTTGCTAACACCAAATGCTCTGGGTAAGACAGCGGTTACCCCCGTCCTCTAAAAAAAACTGCAACCATTAAGAGTTACTCATAATTAATACGCATCTTTCGTATTTATATTTTAAACGTCTGTGCACGCGCACTGCTAGTAAGTGGCTAAAAATAAAAATTAGCCACCTGCTGGCGCCACTGCTAAGCTAACTTTATGTAAAACGTGGTACATCGAAGATAAACGGTATTAAAATCATTGTAAATATCCTACCCGGAAGTTTAAATGCATTCCCACATAATTTGCAAATTGCAGCACTGGGACTGTCTCCTTTCTCCATCATTAACGTCGCCAGAAGCTGGATTTTCCTTTTTCTGCTCCACCTGAGATGGCGCCGCGCAGGCTGCTCACTTCGTCACGTGACTATACAGGTGCGTTCACGGACGCACGAGAAGCGCCTTCAATTGTAAACACTTCTATGTTATTCGCCATATTAAAATAAAACACATAGGTAAACATGAACATATCAATCTTCATGCAGATGAAACTATCATAAAATATACAAACGTTTGTTCCAATGTTAGCTTGACTTGTGTCACCATGTATTAATACATTGTGTAACGCTTGTATATTTTATTTTTTACCAGTAAGACCTCTTACTCGTGAATTTATTGACTCATCTCAACAATCTGTATATTTTTCCAAAGGTATTTTTCTTTGTTCTAAAAAAGACAACATACAAAATGAACATCAATGTCTTCAAACCTATCAAACACGGTGGTGTAAAAATGTATTAATTTTAAAATAGATTTGTAACGCCATAAGCATGTACAGCTTACAACCTTGCCACTTTTCATCCTTATCAACACAAAGATCACTTCTAAAAATATGACCTCACTTTTCTGACCACATCCAATGCATTTCATTTTACACATTAAATTATCAAATGATTTTGGTTGAAAAATTGGAACTTTGAATAATTATTGACTATGACTAGTCAGAATTCCCAGAGGAATTGTATATAATATGCAAACATTAATGTTCACAAAAACAGTGAAATGCTGTAGAAAAACAAATATATCATGCAGTGTTTTTACGGACACATGAGGGCGCCAAAGACTAAGTCAGACATGCGGGGCTTCCGCGAGACCCCTCTGAAAATTTGGAAACATATTCTCTTTCACACATGAAATATGAAAACATTTGCTACTCACATACCATCTGAAAATAACTAAATATACACGACTGGAATCACGTTTATCGTAGTTGGAAATAGGATTCTTTAAGTCCTCTAGAGTTCAGTGTGATAAGCTATATGGATGTTTTATATTTTACACATAAAAACAAGTTTAAAATGAATAATAGCCTTTATTATTGTCTAGATGTGATTAAAAAAAAAAACCACATTGAATCCACCACTCTACCTCTAATATTTTACAACATGCTAAAAGTACTCTGGTGCATTCCTCTGTTTCCTGTTGGGCTTATAGCAATGCTTCATAGCAGACGCCAACGTCACTTTGTCGGTCCTTTATTCCATCTGAGCGCAGCTGGCAGAAGCACTGTCGCCTGCAGACCCTGGGCAGCTACCTAGTGAAGCAGAATTAACTGGTAGTGACAACAAGTGGCGAGTGGAGAGGCGCAGACATCAGATGGCAAAGGTAAACTGTCTTGTATGTGACGCAGCCAAAGGTTTAACCTTCAAAGAGCAGTCGTCCAGATCCCAGGAGGGATGAAAGAAATTACAACCTTATCAAGGAGGTTTTCCAGTCAAAACTGGCAGGATGAAGCTTTACAGATCTGCTTGAATGCGCGTGAGTTAATTGTGCCACTACCCCAACAACATACGTGCCCACCTGAGAAATGTTCCCTGCCTTAATCTGAAGTGAAGCCACCGTGGTGTGAGTTGTTGAAATGCCTCGGGGTATAAAGATCTACTTGTCAGTTAATGAGAAGCAGACAAAAAAAATAATCATTGTCTGATGATGTCAAACAGTATATGGCTCATCCAAAAAAAAAAAAAGCCTTGTTAAAATATTTCAAATATAAGAAAACAGAATTTATAGAACAAAAAGCAGAAATAATACAACAAAAAAAGTGTCTTTTACTATTCCAGATGTGAAACATCTTTACGGTGTTTTAAACTTTCATGTCTAGAGAAAAAAAAAAAAACACATTTCACATTCCAGCAGATTGAAGGAGAGTAAAGAGTATGAAGGGCTCTGAATATCCTGACTAGAGGAATCTGTACAGTAGGCAGCCGAAAAATGGGGGACGGGGATGCCTTTTTGGTGAGTGTGTGGGGGGTTGTATGCTTGTGTTTACCAGGGGTATTGAACCAATCAGCAGTCCGCCTGGGAGGGGTGCCAGCAAATAGGGGAACAAGCATCACCCCCTCATCGTCCCTCTTGCAAAATGTGGGTCACTTCCTAACCTGGGGTGATTTCCCTCCTCGTGTTTACGAAGGAAACAACGACCCCGCCTGCACCCCCCTAAGATCCATGTCAGATAGTTTGCTCATTAGAGGCTCTTAATTAAGCCGTGTATCTCATTAGCTCTTCTCTTGATGTCTTTCCCCAAGCCTTGAGCTGTCATCTGTGCGTTTTATTGTTACACATGTATTTCACATATTTAATTTTATGACTTGAGATGATAACTATAGGAAGCAGTGTCTCAAAGGTCACGTTGAAAACAAACAAACAAAAAAAAGCCGCTTTGTGCATTCAAGGGTCACAGAGAACAAAGGAGTATTGGATTTCTGTGACGGTCGGGCTGCATGGTTGAAGTTTAACGTCTGATGAAGATTTTAATGTAAAAACTCAAAGATGTCTGCACAAAGTCTTGGAATGTAATTGTTTCCAGGGAACATTTGATTTATCAACTGACTTTAAATGTTTGGCCACATTTGACTGATATAGATACCCAATTTTCATTGTCTGATTAAGGAAAGACCTACTTCCTAACAAAGACGAAAGCCAACACCAAACAGTATAGCACAAAGTAAGTCATGACAATTTGTTTTGACAAGACAGGTGGAAAATTTGTATGATTTACTCATCTTCATGCCTCTAAAGTCCTTTAAAGACGTACCTATTGATCGATACATCAGCAGGCATCACAGAGAGAGAACCCATGCTAACTATGTAGGCAAGGGTTCAAATCCCGGATCTTCTTGCTGCAAGGCAACAGTGCTAGTTGCTCCATTGAGCAGCCCTGTGTCTGAAGTCAGCTTTCAGTTTTCCTTTGGCAGATATCTGCCTGCAAATGGTGCTTATGATTAACTCCAGGTCAGCTAACACAAACAGGCACTGGACCTTTTCATGTGAAATGACCTCACCAGTTCACAAAATGCACAATGATGATGCTGATAACAGTGACTGGAAATGTTTGTTATTTGCTCTGTATTTGCTGAGAAACTACCCATTATGTCCACATTATAGATTTCCAATACAAAGCCTCTGAGAGACTTTAACCCTGCGGCCTTTTTAGTAGAAGCCCTGAGATATCTTTGTCTGTCAGGCCTATTGTGACAGTCTAGAACGATAATAATGCAAAGAAGTAACCTTCTGCCTTTTCATAAAATGTCAAAAAATATACAATGAAATGAAATTGTGTTTCTCTTATGCATAGGACATTGATAAAGTCAAAGTTTTCTTCAGATCTTAAAGTATTATGGATTTTCCAGGCACATATTCAATTTTATAACACAATCAAGTAACTATGTTACCTTCTGTTATAGAAATGCATTATATATCAAATATTACTTTAAAGAAATTTGACTTCAAGAAACTCCTGCTTTTTCTTAAACTCCGCCTTCAGGAAGTCATCACAACATGGCTCCTCTGTTACCCTTTTAGCAATGTTTTTACCAGCGTTGCACTGAGAAGTAGCTGATATAATGAGCTCAGCAGATGTTCAGTTCCACCAGGTGTTTGCTAATTGTTGCTGGCTAGTCTGAAGGAGGTGACTGGGATAGTTGGGGGCAGGGATGCTCTGTAAATTGGAAGCTCAGAAGCTTGTAAGCTGCAGCTCAGAGGAGGAGCTGTGTCTCAAAGGCGGGGCTAGGTCCATCCAGATGTTCTGCACTGCTGAATGGTTGCCATGGAGATTAAAGACTTTCTCAAACATGCATGAAATAATCAGAGCAACACTCCAGGTATGTTTAATAACACTATAACTTGATGTAAAGCTCAAAACAGAACATCTCTTGATAGCAGGAACAATTGCTAAGAAGTCAACGTAGCTCTTTCATTAACTAATAATGTCCGTCCACCACGATACATTTTGTCTCCATGGCAACTTGCTGATGGATGGTGTTAGTCTACTGTTCGATTCTGAAGTCCAACAATTACTACAGCATCAAGTACGAGAGGGATGTTCAGATAAAAGCTTGGAGCTTGATGATCATTTTGCCCCTGAGTAGCAATAGGGGTAGCTGAAGTTTAAAGCAGGTTATAAAACAATATATCAATCTTTGAACACTGTTCTATGCATCATCAGAAACCTGAATGAAATTGGCACAGTTACCATGGCTACCAGCTATAAGAAATCCCTTTCGCAGTTTGCTCAGGGGATGCAGCGGAGGAAGAATTTGCTGTAGTCAGAAGAGACAACATTTGAAGATGTCGCCCCAACTAAATAAATTATTAGCATGTCAGTGCTTGACAGAACAGGATGTTGTACTGAATGTCTTACATGTAGTTAATGGTCACATTTGGAATAAACAGACATCTGTCGGCCGCACATTTCACCATAAGCCAGAGGGCAAATCAGGCGTGGAAACAGATGCTCAGATTTACAGAGTGGAGCTTTTTTTTTTTGTATTGAAGTTGGTGTAATATTTAAGGTTTTTCAAGCTGAAGGTCTTAAAATTAAACCAATTCTTCATAGACACTACAATTCCCCCCCGTTTTACTGTGGATGGGAATGAAGCAGCTTATCCAACTTCTAAGAGCATTCAGTTGGAAAGGGGGGGGGTTTGTCTTTGCATCTTGTGATAAGGCAATTTAGCCAACAGCCCCAGTCTACCAACCTCTTCACCTCTTCTGTCGCCCACCCAGCAAGACCAAGGCCTTCATCCAACCACAACAGCCGACAATTACGCACACATAAACTCGGCTGTCACACTTATTCCTGCTTTTTCTCACCAATGCCGTAAAACACACAAAAAAAGGACATCTCTTTTCCGCAGACACACAGCAACTCGGTGACGACCCCTGGCTCTCTCTCTGAGAAATGTTTCGTATCAGTGCTGAGAGAGCAGGCCTGGCATTCTGCAAGTGTAGCAAAGCGAGACAAGTGCAATATTGTTCTTGGTTTGTCTTGCGTGTGTCTCTGTGTTGAAGCCTTGTGGTCTGGTATAAAAACACTCATAGGCAGTGATGAGTTTTTAAAAATCTTTTTAGATCACTTAAATCCTGAACGATAGACCAATTAGTCGGTCTAACGAGCTGATCTTCCATCCTCTCCTTGATCCCTGTGATTTGTGCGAGTATAAGGTCAGCAAGATCAGTCTAAAACGGTCCAGCTTTACAAGTCCCTGCGACTGGTACCTTGTCAGCCGCTGGGCTCCACCTCCTAATCATGCCTCTAAACCTGAGAGATAAGGGGTCGGCCAATGCGTGAAAAAGCAGCCGAGCACACGGGTGAACGAGTCCACGGTCATGCGCACGCCTGCGTGTCCGTTGTGATTGGTGGATTGAGAAAGGGAGCAGAGGCTCTGGGTTGATAAAGTCGGGGAAAGCATTCACTGGCTGCATTCATTTCTTTGAGTTGCTTTTAATGAGTGCTTATTAAAAAGGTCATGACCTGTTGCCCTCTTTTTTGGTGGTTTGTGCCCCCGTGGCCCACCGACGGGGTTTTGCAACCGACACTGCAGATTTTGAAGGAACAGAAACTGTACTCTGTGGCCTTTGATAAATATATTTTTGAGCACTTCAATACTAGCTAATATGTAGCTAAATTAGCTAAGAAAAAGAAATATTAAAATTTTTCTGAGGTGTTCACTGACTCCAACTGAGGTCATATTTAAGAGCTAAGGTGGACTACTTTGTTGCAAGGTGTGGGAACAGTGACTTTATTTTAAATATCAAGAGGACAATATAAACAAAACTCTGTATCCATTTAGAGACAGGTAGAGGACCATAAATGATAAATGTTTATTTAGAGAACAAATTGTGGTGTAAATGAAGCGCCGAACCTGTAAGTGACAGAAAATACTTCACTCCTTGAGGAACGTTAGTTTCTTGAGCATTTGCAGCAACATTGTGCAAATGTTTACGTCTTAACCGGGGCATTGCAGTTTTTCTTTCCCCCAGCTTTGGTGAGGAAGTGTGTTTTTTGCTTGTGTGTGAGGCAGCGGGAATAGATAGAAGTCTACTTTTTATTTCAACTTTCTTCTCATCATTTTGACTTTTTTTTTTCCTCATCAGTTTGTCTCTAGTCTTAAAACGGGTGCACAATTTACGAGTTGACAACTACGGACTGAGACGTCTCCTTCTGGGATTATCGAAATTCTCACTAGCAATAAGTTAAGTTAAACTTAATTTTATGCTCACGTGCATTGTTCTCTCATCACTTCTATTTGGCAGTAATACTCTTTGACCTCTTAAGTTTGTGATAGCATTAGCAGCCAAAAAAAACATAAAAGAAAGCTTAACTGACAGATTCCTGTCAAAAACCCATTGAGCTGCAGAAGTAGGACATTTTTCTGGTCATTCGTCATGTCATTTGAGTTCTGTGAACCAATTCTGCTTTTTGAACTTGGATTTTTTTTTAAAAACAATTTTTTGCACCTCAAATGTGCTCAAACGTCCCTTGAGAACTGAGCGCTGAAGTTGTTTCGGTCATTTATGCCAACAAGATTAGACGAGTCTAACAATATTCATCGGTGAATGCAGCTCCAAAAAAATTTCACACCTTCCCATTCAACCAAATCGGAAATCAACGACTTATTCATTAGCCTTTTCTGAAGAACTGGGGTAGAAACCTCACACCTGGATGTGTTGGCTTTCATTTTCACCAAGCATTGAACTGCTCCAATTTTTTTATTGATTTTTTTGTACTTTTTGGGGAAACTTTAAAAGCTCAATGGGTTCGGGTTGGAATAAAGCGAAAAGCAACTCTTTCTCCTACCAAAAAAAAAAAAAAAAAGCACTAAAAGCGTCAGCCTGCTACTTTAAATAGCCGTGCCCTTACAGTAAACTCTCACACGATGTGTGGTGATTCATTCATCAAGTCCAGAGGCAGCAGTGTGATAAGAAAAAAAAACGGGAATCAAATGTGAGGTGCAATGTAGAAAAAAAAAAAAGGAAAGAAAAGAGGTCGTCAGACTCAGGCATTATGAAATTATCGTTTTATTAGAAGTTTATTGATGTCTCGGCATGAAAAATGTTTTGGGTCAAAATCAATGTGTATAAAACACATTTATACAGCTTGCATGCACAGGTGTGCAGTTATGTTCCAAAAGATATATGCAATATTCAATTTAGTTTTTGATAGAAGACGTTATTCTGGTTGTTGTGTCACCAGTGCTCCAGTTTTTCATCTCCAGGAGTTGCGCTATTTATTCTCCTTTTTTACAGACAATGTGAAACGATCCCTCTTTCTGCTTTTACAGTTCATTATAGTACTTAAATTTTTCTTTAGCATTCATAAAATTGAATTAAATGTCCATAAGTCCAAATATGTTGGAAAAACAAAGGCTTTTAAAGGGTGTCCTAATTGTTTAACTTGGTTAAATGGTGTTGACATATGAAAACTAGGGATGGGTGATATGGATTTCACGTTTTTTCTGAATGTTTTGTGGTATTATCGTGATAATGGTAAAGAACGAGTCATTAATTCGTTTTTAGGTGACTGTGCAGCTGTGGCTGCATGTCACAACACTCATAGCCCCAGAAAAGCAAATAATGATCTTGAAAAACATATCTATTTGTAATGTGTCATGATTCCAGCCCTTCAGCTCTACCTTGACAGTGCTGATTACTCATTTCCCTTACCTGCTCTGCGCTGCTTCCTATTTAATCAGCTGCTCGTCATCAGCTCAGTGCGAGATCATCTGTTGCCACTGTCACAGCTTTCAAGCCTTGTCTCATGATCCAAAGAGTTTTCTGGTTTTCTGATCCTGCCTATTTTTTGACCACAGATCTTTGCCTAATCCCTCCGCTGTTGGAAGTCCTGTTGCTGAACCCTGCCTGTCTCTGACCCTGGACCGTTTCACGACTCAGCCTCTGGTTGGTGGATTTTGTCCCTGTCTTCTGTTTGTCCCCTGACCCTCCCCTCCCCCAGCTGGACTCCTGACCCCTGTGGATCCCTGATCCACCAGTGTGACCACACCCTTCTACATCAATATTTTTGTAATAAAACTTTTGGTGAACCGTCCTCTTGTTTTGGCTGCGTTTTGGGTTCTGGCCGATTTTGCTTTTAACGTTACAGTAATGCGCTCCTTTAGGCCACCGGTCACACAAAGAAGTGTGATTCGTATCACTAAACTGCACACAATAACTGCATGTACTTGCATTTTGATTTTTATTGATACTCTTGTTGAACAAACATCGGAGAAAAATTAAGAAAAAATTAATTTGGAGGTTTTTAAACATTAATCGGAATTTACTGACTATAAATCAAAATTCTTATTACGATACAACATTTATCTCGATAAATGATCTGATAAATGCCCACCCTTAATCCAAGGAATATATATTTTTTGCATGTAGTGCAAATGACCCAAAACCTCGCTTCAGCTGAAATCTTATGTCCTGATTTTAAGTTCTCCACCTCTAACCTTAACACGATTTGCGTTATTAACCTTAAAAAGACTCGTTGAAATACAAATGCAGATATGATCATCTGCCAATCGCCAAGTGCAGTTCTGTTTGTGTCTGCTGTCATCTCAGACGTGTTTTTCTCCCGTTTGACCTGCTCTGCTCACTCCCTCTGGCACCCAGACGGCTTCTCCTTTTATCATTCTTCGTCTTCTTCCCCTCTGCCTGTGTGTCACTTCAACAGAAACAATGACAACAATGCCACAGGCTTCCACAGCGGCAGCCATAATTACAGTCCTGACAGAGACAGACTGCCTACTTGTCAGTCAGCGGCCCAGTAAAAACCGTGACAGTGACGGCAGCGAAACACACCTGGGTGGATGTCTCAGAGGTGACGAAAGGCTAAATGCGGTGGTGAAGTGTGGCGGCGCGCCACGGGCGCACTCATTGCCCTGTAATCTGGGCTTTGCTTTAGGAAACGAGCGCGAATAGCGCTTCCTGAAGTGTCGTGTCTGTGGGAACACAATAATAACCGGAGTTACCTTATGTTCCAGGACCAATCGGCAGGTAGAGCTGTAAAAGCCACTCCCTTAACTTTATGAAGGGATGAAGAACGTTTTAAAAACCTCATGTGCTGGTTTGGAGCGGCGCGTGAGCGGCTGCAGAAAAGTATTCAGATCGTTTTGTCAAACACAAACACCATGGGTGCCAATGTACACATACAGAACACACTGACATTATTGCACCCTGTGAAAAGGCAAATTCTTACAATAAAAATGAGGTGGAGTCGTAATTTTGAACATATTAGAGGCGATTACTCGCTACAGAAACATGTCTTTCGTTTACATAGCAAACTGTTAAGCAAACTTTAATGGTGGCATCATTTTATGACCATTAAAGTGAAACTAGGACTTCTTCCCGTGATTTTTTTGGTTTTGTTTTTAATCTGTAAATAGGGACAAACTACCTTTCTAATAGTGCCATAAGTAATGTAGGCCATTAGAGGAGCTCTTTCATGGCCACAGTCATCACCAGCTACAATAACGCTTGGAGAAACTTTGAATTAGTATGAGTTTCAACATTTAATTTCCATCTGGGATCAATCAGATAGATTTGAATTTAATTGAATTCAATACATCTTGGTTGGATTCATGTCAATAAAGTATTAAAACTTCTAACTTCTAGCAAAAATCTGTTAATTCAGCTGTGGTGTCCTAATTTAAACAAGATACGTCTTTGGTACTGACAGGAGCCATTCAGGATTTAGTATTTAGGATAATAGAATCTAATTTTTAACACCTTTTTTTTTTACAGCACGCATTTGTGCACTCACTATATGCAATGAATATAATAAAGTTGTTCAAATTGAATAATTATGCTGTGCTCAACATGTAAAAAGACACAAACATCCATGATGCAAAATGACATTTTTGCAAAACCTTTTTTATTTTTTTGTATTTTCTATGGTCAACCTTGTGTGATTGTAAAATTTTGTGCAATTTGAAACTTTAAGTACTGCAAAAAAATAAATAAATAAAATAAAACCAGCAAAAATAGAAAAAAACT
Organism: Xiphophorus hellerii; assembly: GCF_003331165.1. Classification (NCBI taxonomy): domain Eukaryota; kingdom Metazoa; phylum Chordata; class Actinopteri; order Cyprinodontiformes; family Poeciliidae; genus Xiphophorus; species Xiphophorus hellerii. The sequence continues at coordinate 7,155,689 of NC_045678.1, forward strand.
GTAAGAAGCAAATATTTTAGAGCAGCACTGCAACATTCGGACTCAATCAAAACTGAATCAGCAGATGTTGGTGATCATGTAAAGTGTAGCAGATGTGTTTTTGGTTTATATTTATTCACACTTTTATCAGGGATATCTTTTGTTTTTACAATTAATTTTAAAGCCGTGAAACATGCATTACCTGCATCTTAACAGTCTTTTCTCACTTAACTGTCATTTCCACATCTGTTGTGCAGCTCACTGCCAGTGACGGTGTGATTACACATCCCAGCGCTGGTGTAATCTCAAACATGACTAACAGACGTCATCCATGTTCAATTCAGCCTCACGTTCTCCAGCTGCTTGTTCCTCAGGCTCTTGTTTCTCACGCCGACGTTCCGGGGCAGCGATGAGGCTCGCCGCTCTGCTGCCTTGCGGAGGCGGAAGCGTTCAAACGCGTGTGCGCCGACACACAAACCGTCAAACATGCGTATACTTGTGTGTGTCTCTGTAATTAAACAATAAAGATGAAGACACTCGAAGGGGGTAAACAAGACACTCGAGCCTGATGAATTAGATTCAGATCTCGTTCCATCTATTCACATTTTACTGCAAGCAAACATGTTGGTTCACCAGGAAAACATGTGGGTCGGGAAATAAACACTTGCATAAATCAAAGTCAAAAAATACTAAATAAAAATAACTTCTGGTGCTCTTGTCTGTAAACTCAACGTGTCCCAGTTGTGTCATCTTGTCAAATGTGCTCATATTTCCACCCACTAAAATGTAAGTGGTTAATACCTTTATTTTTGCCTTTTGCCATGTAGTATCTAACCTAATTATGGGTTTGTGTTGATACAGACAGTTGTAAAATTCACAATTCTAAAGCTGATTTAACAAATATGAAAACTCCACCTATTTAGTTTGCTAACATCTCAAACATCGCTACAAAAACCCGTTTTACGTACCAGGTTCCAGATCTCATCTCTTGATTCCATCGAAATCTGAAAAATTGTCACAGGGGACAATTTTAGATGACGCTAGGTGAGTTTTTGAACGTGTTGCGGCCTACAAAAAGCCACTTAAAATGGCAGAATAATAATTAGAAACCTTGCAATTACAATAACGAACGTATCCTTGCGTGTACTACACATCTTAGGCCAAACCCACAAGATAATTAAACGTGATTGAAAATTGGCGTTCTTTTTGAAATTTTGACCCCAGTGGGAAAAAAGTTTCGCGTCAGTTTCCGTGAAAAGCATGCGGCAGCATGCTTCCTGCTGAGCAGGTCTCATGTACAACCCAGTTATCAGACCAAAGTGTTGTAATTCTATGCTTTTAGAAACCACAAATATTCATAATCTCAGTGTGTCTCGGCAAACGCTGCAGCAACATGCATGTGTCCTAATTTGCACATGTACGTTTGCCTCAACAAGGGAACAAAACTTATTGACATGGAGTTCAAAAGGTCAGCAGTACAACTAAAGCAAGATGCAAAGATAAATGACGCATGTACATTACGTCTCCAAGCCAAAATAAATGCATGCCCAAGCTCACCCATCATCTGTAGTGAGAGAAATTTTCACTCTTTGGCATCAGGTTACCACTCTTTGCAATTCACAGTTTAAATATTTTCTCACAGCAAGATTCAGGTCTTAATGTTTAAAATCTTCAAAAACATTTTTTCACTGTGCCAATGAATCACGCTTGGGATGTCTTAACCAGTAAGTCAAGTCAAGTTTATGTGTGTAGCACATTTCAGGAACAAGGCAGTTCAAAGTGCGTCATATCACGAAAACATCATAAATGCACTATATAATCAATAATTGTGAAAAGCAGAAACAGACATTGCGTCTTGCCCATGTTAAAATCGTGAATACATATCAAATGCGTTGGTCAATGTTCCCTTTATTATTGTTCAACAGCAACTCTAAACGGGTGGGGTCAAAGTCTGGATTTAAAGGAACTCAGTGTTTCAGCTGCTTCATAGTTTTCTGGGAGTTTGCTCCAGATCTGAGGTGCGTAGAAGCTGAATGCTGCTAAAAAGATACTTTTAATCCCTGGCAAAACACCGGAAAACAAATGTGGGATCATTCTCAACCTTCCTGTTATGTTGTGGGTCAAATTGACCCATTTTAAAGTAAAATTTTATTTTATTTTTTTAATAGTTGGAAGCATTTTTTCTGCACGAAACGTTTTCTATTTGTCTTAATAGGCACTCTCTACATATAAATTGAAAATGGTGAGTTTCCATATTTCATAGATACTGCTCGGGTCAATTTGACCTGGCAGTCAAGCTGAAGGGTAAAAGGTAAAAGAAAAAAAGGCCCATTCTATATGTTTCCTTGCAGCTATGAGACATATTTCACCACACACACACACACCCACACACACGCCTACATGCACACGTGCACGAACACAAGCCCACTTTCTCACTACTCTCTTTACTTCACTAGGAAACTGCGAGAAAGCAGGTGTTCATACAACTTTTGACGGGAACCTTTTCTGTTCCCGTGGGCAAACTCCACCCACACTGAGTGACACTCAGAGGAAGTGGGGGCAAAAACATAAATACTCTCTGCAAGGGAGACCTAAACACATTACAGACTGAAGGTACATGTGATATGGTCACCGTCAGAGGTCAGGAAATGAGCAGCAGGAAAAAAAAAAAGATGACAGCCTTGGAAGTTCTTGTTGATCATGAGTGACAGTGAAATATAAAAGGAGGTGTCTGAAGCTGAAGACAGTATTGAGGTCAATTCTGAGTCTGATGATCCTGATTATGAACCAATTGATGAAAATTATTGTCTAATTTGGAGAAACGTGACTTTCATGTCAAAAAATGGTGAAATACAGTGGTCCTCATCTCCAAGTAAGCACCTAGGAAAACAGTGTGAAGAAGATATAATAAAGACAGTGCCAGGGCCTACTAGGATGGCAGTAACTCGCGTCACAGACATCAAGTCAGTCGTTGAGCTACTCATGCTTAGTGCAATGCAGAAAATCATTCTTGAAATGACAAATCTAGAAGGAAGACGAGTTTTTGGAGAGAACTGTAAGGAGCTGGATCAAATGCATTTACAGTACATGCATATGTGGGGGTCCTCATTCTGACCAGCATTTACAAGTTAAAGGATGAATCAACAGCCAGTCTATAGGCAGGGCAATATTTCGGGCCACAATGTCTATGGAGACTTTTCATATTTTCTCCAGAGTAATTCCATTTGACAATCGGGAGACAAGATGGGAAACAGACAAACTAGCAGCTATTAGGACAGTGTGGAACATGTGGGTTGCAACTTCCCCTGTTCTATAACCCAGGCCCTAATGTCACAGTGGATGAAAGACTTGTGGCATTCAGAGGTCGCTGCTCATTTAGGCAATATATGTCTTCCAAACCAGCTAAATATGGCATGAAAATCTGGGCAGCATTTGATGCAAAAACCAACTATGTTTTGAACTCGCAGGTTTACACTGGAAAGCCAGCTGGAGGATCATCTTCATGACTCATTTGTCTTGATTTTAATCAGCGGGTCAATTTGACCCAGAACAGAATACGTGACTCAAGTTCAATTATAAAGATCACTACAAAAAAACCCCATCAAAATGTAATACAAAAACCTTTACAAAAAAATCACTTTTAAGGATAATTATTGTTTTTTTTTGTGTGTAGTTTTTTTTTATTGTGTCCAAATGATTAAATTGTCATCATTGATCCTTTATTTTTGAGAAATAAAAAAACATCATTGCACAAATATTGATTGAAATGGTTAGTATTGGTCTCCGGGTCAGGGGGGGTGTCCTGCCCCAAGTGGAGGAGTTCAAGTATCTCGGGATCTTGTTCACGAATGGGGGAAGAAGGGAGCGGGAGATCGACAGGTGGATTGGCGCAGCGTCTGTCATGAAGCGGGCGCTGTACCGGTCCGTCGTGGTGAAGAGAGAGCTGAGCCAAAGAGCGAAACTCTCGATTTACCGGTCGATCTACAGTACGTTCCCACCCTCATCTATGGTCATGAGCTTTGGGTCATGACCGAAAGAACGAGGTCGCGGATACAAGCGGCCGAAATGGGTTTTCTCCGTAGGGTGTCTTGGCTCTCCCTTAGAGATAGGGTGAGAAGCTCAGTCATCCAGGAGGGACTCAGAGTAGAGCCGCTGCTCCTTCACATCGAGAGGAGCCAGTTGAGGTGGCTCGGGCATCTGGTCAGGACGCCTCCTGGACGCCTCCCTGGTGAGGTGCTCCGGGCACGTCCCACCGGGAGGAGGCCCCGGGGAAGACCCAGGACACGCTGGAGGGACTATGTCTCTCGGCTGGCCTGGGAATGCCTCGGGATTCCCCCGGAGGAGCTGGAAGAAGTGGCTGGGGAGAGGGAAGTCTGGGCCTCCATTCTGAAGCTGCCCCCGCGACCCGACCTCGGATAAAGCGGAAGAAGATGGATGGATGGATTATTGGGTTTAATAATCAGATACAAAAATGTTTTGGAGGATTTCTTTGGTTTTTGACACTGTTGCCTGATTAAACACTCCCCGGGTCAAATTGACCCACGAACATTATTGCTGTACCTCAGAAATTAACATAACAGGAAGGTTAAGCACTTTTTTTCATTTAGAAATTCAACATTCACAGGTTTTGATCCATTCATATTTTTATTTGATTAAGAATACCTGCTTCTATTACTAATGTAATAGACCTTTGCAGTTTTTCCATGCCAAATTGCATATTCTAAAGAATAAAAGACAATTGATAAATATGAAAAGTCGGCATCGTTTGTCTCGTGTCTCTCTGTGTTGTCCTGTGATGGATTTCCAACCTATCCAGGGTTTAGCTCTCCATTTGCCCGACACCCAGTGAAGAGATGTGCACCAGCTCCCCCACGACCCAGCACGGACAAGTGACTATAGATCGTATCTGCATTTTCTGACCATGTACTTTTGCTTAATGGAAACACACCAGTTTAAAAAACAAAAAACTTGGTTTTTGATTTTAAAAAAAGTTTTGGGGCTGGGATAACTATTTTTTTGTGTGGGCGTATCGAAATTGGTTTATTTTGCAAAACTGCAATAGATGTGTGTAATGCGGAAACTGTTTCTATTGCAGCTTTTTTTGTGCCAACAACAGTGGATGTTGCCACTCACGCAAGTCACAAAGAAGAATTGGACAGGAAGTAGTTTGAGGATCACGGCGCGGCATGTTTTCTAATGACGTGAACAAACTTATTCACGTGTGATTTTAGTTGCATTTCTTATGTAATGGGAACACCTCAATTGCACAGTTGTTTTTATTCAACATTAGCAGAATATCGACAAAGTTTTGCATATGTTTTTAATGTAAATGCAGCTAGTGAACTTGGAACAAAAGACTTGACTTGCGTTTGGAGAATAGACTTGAGAAAACCTCTGACAGAGAGTACTGACAAATTTGTTTGCGTCTTTAACATCTGATTCCTGAAAAAGAGCCATTTAGTCTGGAGGCTATGACGGATCCCTAAGTGTTGACTTTTGGATTTACATTACTGCGTCATAAAAAGGACATTACTGAACAGCGGTACTTCGTCACAAAGGCTGAGCTTGTGCTGTGTAATGACTTGGTTGTTGATGTTATTTTTGGATTACTACAGTGCAGTGAGCAGAATCAGCTGGAAATCTCGCATTGGCTAATCCACCGTGAATTTGCCCCCAATTTACCTCTGGAGCCTTCACTCCCTATTACCCTGAGCGTTAGCATGAGGCTCTCAGAGCAGGCCTGTTTACACTGACACTAATGACTTGTCTCCTGGACAAGATTTACTCACACATGGAACTGATTCTGTGTGTGCAACAACCGCCTCCATCATCCCGTAAAACAATAAGTTACCGGGGCAACAGGTGGTGTTGGGACACCTACGAGTTTTAAGCAGGGGCAGAAGTTGACTGTGAGGTTTGACGAAGCGTTTCAAAGATGACATCAGTGCTTGCTATCTAGAAATAAAGTCTGTGTGTTTTTCCTGGAGAGGCGGTCAAGGGATTGCCGTTAAAAGCTTCTGCCATGTGATGCTTTGCTGATATCGTCTGAAAAAGGGTTCGGGGAGAGACTTCAAGAGCTCCAGCTATTATTGTGTATGAAAACTTTGATTCCTGTTATACTAGAGCTGGATTAGTGTGCTGGGCCAGAGATGACTCTGGGGAGGTGAAAAAAGCAGAATAGCATTGGAAAAACACTGTCTGGCTCCTATCATAAAATCACAGACTGTAAATATTTGAGCCAAGTGCGACTTTTTTCTCGTGTGTCTTTGCTTTGCTTCGTAGCGAGACACAAGGGACCGCACCAACGTACTGCACGTGTCATAAAATGTGACGGTCTGACACGGCACTGCTGGATGTGGGTCATAAAGACGGGCCTGCTGAACGAACACAACTATTTTCTACCGAGACTTTGCCCCCGCTCGCCGCCGTTGTGTGACCACATTCTTCGGTGGCAGGACGTCTTGTTCTTCTATTTCAACGTCAAGGCGATTATAAAACCCCAAATTAAAATTCAGCCATGCATACGCAGGATATTAGAAAGGCCCTTCAAAAGACGAGACGAAGCGATTCGCGACAGACGTTTCCCAACATCCGTCGTTTGAGGAATCAGTTTTTTTGTGTAGACTGCGAGACACAATTGCCAGTGCGTGCTTCACATTGAGCAATTTTGCACACAAAAGAAGTTGACTTTGGCTTTGAGCTTTTGTCGATGAGCAAACATTGATAACGCCAGACAGAACGGCACTGCAACAACAAGCTTGATGGATGAGACCAAGACCTCGAAGGACATTCCAGAGCTCAGGTCTGCGGGTTCAATACTTTCAGTGTCTTACCAAACTATTTTACACCCCTCTAACTTTTCCAGTTTTTATGGCATTACGGCCATCACATTCAATGTATTTCACTGGGACTTCAGGCAATAGACAGTTTTCAAAGTGATTAAAATGTAAACATTTAAAAAGTTCAGCGTACGTCTGTATATAGCCCTTTTTAATCAAAATGCACTGCAAAAACTCACCTTTTATCAAGTATTTTTGGTCTAGTTTCTAGTTCAAATATTTTAATACAATTAAAATAAGACAAAACTAACTTCCAAGTAACTTTTCAGCAAAATATAGGAGCTTGTTTTAAGTCAATAATTCCTTAACATTGATGGAAAAGAACTTGTTCCAATGGGAGATTATCTCACATATAAAAAGATTTTTTTTTTTACCAAGTTGCAAGTAAAATAGTTTGCCAATGGAGCAAGTACTTTTTAAAATCAATATTAAGGAATTATTAACTTAAAACAAGCTCCTGTATCTTGCTGAAAAGTTGTATTTGTAATATAGCAGCATAAGGGAAAACATAAGAAACCGTAAACATGCGGAAGAAGTTGCTTTGGTCAGGTGGGACCAAAATTTGTCTTTTTGCCCTCAATGCAAGATTCTGCTGTATGTATGGAGAAAAACTGAATCTGATCATCACCTTGAACACACCGTCCGTAGAGTGAAACATGGCAGGGAAAGGAAAGGTAGAAACTGTTTAGATTTAGCATGGTAGACTGGCCCAGTCAAAGTCCAGACCTAAATTCTCTTAATAGTCTGTGGCAGGACATGAAAGTTGATGTTTGCAGATGCAGTCCAAATAATATGACTGCACTCAAGTTATTTTGTAAAGAATAATGAGAAAATATGAAAAAAGAAAAAGTTTAAGGGGCATGAATTGTTTTGCAAGGCACTGTACAGTGTAAATGTACAATATAAAATAATTAGTTTTTTATTTAATTTACCAGCTCAGTAATGAAATTAAAAAATATTCAGATTAAATTTTGAGATTATTGTGAAACAGTGATCCATAAATGATATGGTACTTTATAATAAGATAAGCATAAACATTTTTAGCTGAATGTTTTTTTGATTTTTAGTCTAAGCTCAGCAAAAAGAACAGGATGTCACTCTTTTAGGAAGAGGAAGAGGATAGGAAATCCCTGCTGGACAGGTTGGTGAACCAGCAGACCGGGCTGTTCTGAGTCTTAGTGTCCAGACAATGATTAAATGGACCATATAATTGTACGATTTGACATTTTGAAAATAAGTTTCCCTAATGGAAACACGACAATTTTGAAAAACACTCACATTTTTTGATAAAACGTTTTGGGGTGGGTTTTTTTTGGGACGTATCAAAATTCGTTTATTTCGCAAAACTGTAACGGAAACGCTTTTTTTGCATCACACGAGTCACATGACCAACAACCGGATGTTGCCGCTGGCGCAAACCATGAAGAAGAAAACAGGTAGTGGTAGAGGTACGATGGCCCAGCATGTTTTTAATGACTTATCGCGTGAACAAACTTATTCACGTGAGATTTTAATTGAGTTTCCCATTTAATGGATCTAAAATGCGAACTTGTTTTTTCGGCGTCACAGTTTCGCGAACACTTGTAACGAAAACACAGCCAGAGTCACATCCACACGCAGTTCGTCTCTCTTCTCCATTCATTTTCACATTTGCCCTCTTTGTTCGGTGCCTACCAATCGGAAAGCCGGCTGTGTGTTCATGCCTCAAGAAAGCAGGCCCTCGGCTGCTGTGCATGACTTTCTTTTTTAAACCAAATCTGACAAAGCAGCGCCTGTCCTCTGGAAAATCCTGTACTCACAAGATCTTCTCCAGCCTCCGGCGTCATTATGTTAGAAATAATATAACCGTGGAGGCTTATAATGCAACAGAGCAATAGAAAGATGTCAAGTTTTGAATACCAGAAATGATAAAACGTCACTCAGTACATGTTCCTGTCTGTATTTATCTCGCAACAACACATCTTTTAAGTTGCTACTGCATAATCTTGTCATTATCCCTTCCACTATCTGACTTCTGCTTGTGTTATTGTTGATTTGGTTTCGTTTTGCACTTAGTATTTTTCCTGCTGTGAGTTTATTTGACGGTGTTCAATTTATTTTGTAAGGTTGATACTTATTTCTGTTACTATTTTTGGTTCTCTCTCTTCTGGTTTCATCTTCGCTTTTGCCTTTGTCACTCCGCCGTTAACTCCCCTTTCACCAGCTGTTCATCTGTTGCCTCATCCAGCCTCACCCACTCCCTTCCCAGCTGCCGTCACTTTCATTAATTAGTAGGGGTGCACCGATTGCAGTTTTCTGGCCGATTTCCGATCACCGACCTTTAAAAGGATTCCAATTTTGGCAGATTCCGATTTTTACTTTTCTTTTTATAACCAACACTGTGTTACAAGATCACAATTCACTTTCAATGTTCCAATCTTATTTTATTGAAAAACATACCCTTGAACAACAGCCTTGAAGCAACATAAACTTGTTCCAACTGTGCATAGTGACAAGTGGATTTAAAAAAGAAAAAAAGGAGCTATGGATGATGACTAGTTACTAATTAACGAACCTATCTCTCTGCCCCATGCACAAGCATTGAAAGTGAACGGCTGTTTATCCTGGCTGGACATGGATGAGAAAAGAAGTCGCCTGACTGGTGAAAAGCAGAAATTCGTCAAGAAAAACCTGCCACTAATGCTCAAGTGACCTCAATAAGTCTGTGAGATCAAAACTTACCTCTGATAATATTATTACTATTACCCATTGACTTTTTGATATATTACACCTGCTGTACTTTATTTTTTGTAGAATGTTTGACTTTTAGAAGCTTTAGTATTGTAAGCTTTCGCAGGTTATTGTTTAGATGGTTTCTACAAATGGACACAAAGCTGCTGCATTTGGGATTTAAAAAAAAAAAGTTGTTAGCATGTTCTCAAAGGACTTTGAACCTTGTGATTTTGTAAAAGCAAAATACTGCTGTGCACTTTATTTTTGGTAAGAGCCTTAAAACAGATCTCTAATCTGATCTGTTGTTGAAGTTTTGTTCTTTGAAATGTAAAAAAATCAAAAAACAAATGTAGTAGTCTAAGTTTGTTTTATTTAGAAGTTTGCACAAAAAATCTCTAAACTTTATTTCTATGTCAGAGCTCTACCTCATGGGCAGTTAGAAGCAAGGTAAGGAAGTTTAAAATAAAATCTCCAAAGTTCACCTTTGGGAGCATGGAACTAAACCCCAACAATTAACAGGTGTTGCCTTTCCATTTCTGGGAGAATGTATGTCCTTTTTCAAAACGGAAATAAGAATCTTCCTAAAACTGGATTACACGATGGACCCTTTTCACCGCTAGGGAATTTTAATTAAAAGTTTGACGTCATGAAGTCGTTCAGTAACATAATGATTCAAAACTTTTGGCCAAATCAACTTATAAAGTATTTTTGCCAGGCACAAATTCAAGCTAATATGTTCAAACTCTATAAATTGTAATAGAAGAAAACTAAGTGGTTTCCTATTGATAAAAAAGAGGGTGTGTATGAAGTGTTTACATCGGGGGGGTGATCAATCTTTCTAAAGTTTTCAGTCTCACTTTATGAAATTGTTTATAAGACTCAGGGTTTCCCCCAGTGTATTATAAGCCTGGCGGGCCACCAGGCTATACTTGTGCCCCTACCAGGTTTTTCTTATTTATTTAAGTCTTTTTAAAATGTATGAATTTTTTAAGACTTTATAATTGATGTTCAAGTATTAATCTTCAATCTTCCAATATCACATGTTAATCAAGTGATATTTTCACATTTCCTGCCAACTTTAAACATTTTTTAGCTCAAAAACACGACGGTCTGCTGGATGAATGACTGTCCTGGCACCCAACCTCTGGACTTAGCAAGTTTTCTGGGGGAAACCTTGAAGTTACACCGATTTTGACAAATATTGTTTGGAGATAACGGGAAGTGGATCGTTCAGATCATGAATGAGTCTTAACTGGCGCCGATGATTTGAGCAGAAAGCACACATGGATGTTTAGGATCATTAATTTTAGCAGAATGAATCTGGTTTGACAGGATGAAACACTGAGGCCATTCACAGTCCAGTCATTTCTGGAGTAATGGATTTCCATTTTTAGCTAGTCACATGTTTAATAAACAGAGCGATGCCTTGTGTGTGATATCGGTACAAAACTGAGAGTTCATCCGGTTACCTAACCCTATGTGGTAGAGTTTCACTATTTTTATCCAGTTAATGCATTTGCAGGTTTTTTTTTATTGCTAATCTGTGATTCCCTTGAGATGTTGTCTCTGAAAGGAGGATAAATTAACTTTTGGGTTACAAAAATGAGCCTTGAACAGCTGTCCAAAACAAATGTGTAGTTATGGCAACGGTTTTAAGCAGTACCACCTACATTGTACTGCAGTACTGTTTGCTTCCTCTTTTAAAATATTGTAATTTTGCTGCAAACCCAATGAAATCTTCCATCTTGATTGCACAAAAAGCTCCCATCTCTCCTGAGAGACCAAACGATGTGGTACCAGAGCAGCAGGATCTCAATCCAAATGAAACTTTCAACATCTTGAATGTTAAATTGATCTTGAAGCCAGTCAAACAGCAAACATTAGATACTAAAAACCATTAAAAACCATTAACGTATCCTGTGTTGTTTGGATCCAGGTTAGGCGGCAACATACAGACACACTGCATTGTGGGAGATGTCATGAAACGCATCAGTGATTTTCATGTTAACGTTTGAATTCTCAACTTGGCTGTATTTAACAATGTGCTTAACAGAAATGCACCGAAACAGAAAGGAAGATAGATTTACTGCTTCAGGAACTGAACAACACGCTGAAATCGATTTAACCATAAATTCTGCAAAAAAACTTTCATTTTGTGATCATAAAGTGCACCAAGGTTATAGATCAAGTCTCCCTCAGAACATCTCAGAAAATAATAATAAAAAACATTTCTTTGATAATAAAACTTGTAACTGTGACAAAAATAAAGCAGGAAAAGTACAAAAACAGACGGCCTTAAATCCTGTACTAGATCTCTCTCTCCGTCTCTTGTGCCTGAAAGTCTAACCCGTTTTGCTCAACAAGCATCAGGATGTTTTGTCCAAGTTTCTGTCCAGGGGAAAAAGATAAAAGACAACGTAGAAAAGATGTTGTGCATCGTTTCCCAATGAGCTCATCCAAACACAGACAAAACCAGCTCCGTAACCATAGTGGAGCTGACAGGGGAGAGAGGACGACGTTTAGTGGAACAATTCATTTCGAGGAAACTGAATTTAAAGATGGGAGAAGTGACGGGAGTTGGCAGATGGACACTCTGCACCTGTGTTGGCTCTTCTTGGCAACACTAATAAGAGGCAGAGGGTCAGGGTTTTATGGCGCCTGTGTGGAATTTTAAAAAAGAGGCCAACGCTCCATAATTAGTCATGAACAAAAATCACAAGTTGAGACAAAACGTACGGAGAGCATCGTGAATGGAACCGACACTCTTGTTCGTGGCTCTGCGACTGCCATACTGACGTCAGAAGCAAGAACATTCATCCTTGATCTATTGCATAGAGAAACGTGTGTAACGCTCACATCAGCATCACATCAGCAGGATGTGACGTGTGATTCTGCTACTCATCTTCCAGTTGACTTTAAAGGTTAAATTCAGGATTTATAATCTCTACGTAGAGCAGCGGTGTCAAACTCATTTTCGTTTCGGGCCAAATCAAGAATCATGAGTGCTCTTAAAGGGCCGGTTGTGCCAGAATGTATTGATAAAACCTGATCACAAACTGTTAAAATACCAATGAATTCTTAAAAATAATTCTTAAATAATATTATTGAACATCTTTTCAGTCCCTCCAGGATTTTGTGACACTTTTTGTGATATTTTTTTCCAATAAAAATCTAATTATTTGTGGCACTAATTTGGAAATATTTGTGATATTTGCTCTTATTTATAACGGTAAATGGAATTTTTTATACAGATGATATATAATCTGACATCAGTTAGGGCTGAGGCAGTTGTTTAGTACAAGTAAGAAAGTTTTTGATAATTTTTTAGAAAAATCTGCAATAAACTCCCTGTCATGTACTAACGCAAAAAAAGTGCAGAAATTTGTTGATTTTGCGTGAATTTCCACAATAATTCGCCAGAAACTGGAGAGACTGATTGATGTAATTTGGCAGTAAACAGATAAAAACTGCACCGATTTGATTGAAAACAATATTTAAGCACATGTAGTGTTTAGGCTAGAATCTAGAGGGCAACATAAAAAGCTATGGCGGGCCAGATTTGGCCCACGGGCCGCGAGTTTGACACATGGTCTGCACCTCTTCAGACTTCTCAATAGACCCTTTTCACATGACGTCACACAACTTCCGTTTTGGCTCGAAGCTGTGTATCCTTAGTTCCGGTGTACATAGTAAGTAATGATAAAGTTGTCTATTTCATATATATATATATATATATATATGTCATATATATATATATATATATATATATATATATATATATATATATATATATATATATATATATATAGAGAGAGAGAGAGAGATGTATAAATCTGACAGCATATGTTGATCAGACAGATCACCGGAGCATGGAGTTTACACAGTCTCTAAAACATTTGCCTAAAATAAGATTTGAAGATATATCACGATTTGCAAACCAGTTCTCTCTGACAAAAAAATCTAAATTAGACAAAGGCTACAAATTCTTCACCGAACAATACCTGTTTGACTATGAAGGTAGGTATTTTTGTTTTGCGTAACCGTTAGCTTAGCATTAGTGAATTTTGTTAGCTAGCTAACTACGTGACATAACTGTTCCTTAACCAGAACTTTTTACTGTTTTTGAACTATAACGTTTTAGGCTCTAATCTTGATCAGATTATTAAATTATAGACTGGAGTTGCCACTCATCCCATAAAATAGGGATTTGTTTGTTATAAGCAAAGATGTCCGGTGCCGCCGCTGCTTTGTAATGCCTTTAATCGGACCACTTTTTCGGTAACGAATAATCTAACGAGTTCGTATTTCAAATCCAGTAATCAGATTAAAGTTATTTATCCAAATCATTGCACATTAATATTTTCTTGTGTATTTATTTTTATTCCTTCTTTGCGTCTTTGGGAGAGACTCTGTGACAGTTAGCAGTGACAGAAACATGAACAGTGCATGGAGATGCGCATTTTGTTGCTGGAAAAACAGAAATATCGTCAAGCCCAACTGTTATTTGTGGCTTTTGTCTTGTTTTTTCTAAACTTATAAAAAATAATGATTCACCGGTAAATGAACCTCTAAACGTTACATCACTGACAGGCGGCGGTGTATATGTTTCCTAACTGTGGCTAAAGCTGCTGCTAGCTGGTTTACTCATGATCGGAAGCTGGTTCCTTTGAATACAGTTGGAGAATGGTAAATTGACAATGACTGATAACGGTTATCTAACACGTAAACACCGTTTTATAAAATACAGAGAGTGAACCTCTAACGTTACAGCGCTGACAGGCGGCCGTGTATATGTTTCCTAACTGTGGCTAAAGCTGCTGCTAGCTGGTTTACTCATGATCAGAGGCTGGTTCCTTTGAATACAGTTGGAGAATGGTAAATTGACAATGACTTATAACGGTTATCTAGCACGTAAACACTGTTTTATAAAACACAGAGAGTGAACCTCTAAACGTTACAGCGCTGACAGGCGGCCGTGTATATGTTTCCTAACTGTGGCTAAAGCTGCTGCTAGCTGGTTTACTCATGATCAGAGGCTGGTTCCTTTGAATACAGTTGGAGAATGGTAAATTGACAATGACTTATAACGGTTATCTAGCACGTAAACACTGTTTTATAAAACACAGAAAGTGAACCTCTAAACGTTACAGCGCTGACAGAGAGTATATTTTTCCTAAATGTGGCTAAAGCTGCTGCTAGGTGGTTTACTCTCCGATTGGAGGCTGTTTATTTTATACACAGATAGAGAATGGTGAATTTACAATGATTAGTAACAGCTATCTAACACTTAAATGCTGTTATTATTAAACTTACCTTTTATTATATCCTTAAGATTATGAGAATGCGGGAAGTTTTCAGCTTGGTTCCCAAGGCAAAATCACACCGGAAGTAAAGATACCCAGTTTTGAGTTATGGCGGCCATTGTCTGACGTCACTGTGAAAAGGGTCTATACAGCTGGGAAACAATGAACACGACTAAACGTGAACAAGAACAGAACAAGAGTACCGAGTAGTTTATTGTTTCCCACTCCGTTGTAGCCATTTTGTTTTTCCTCCTCTCGTTTGTAAAAGTCGTAACACGCACACCCGGGGTGGCATTTGAACACCGCTGACGGGATATTAAGTTTGTCAAAGCAAATGAGGAAATGTATCCTTGTAATTAACTTTGGTATTTAGGTTAAACTGGGAAACGGAACACCAGCAATTTACCTTGAAGGCTCCGGACTCTGCGAGGAGGCCAAACTGTGAAACACATCCCCGTTATTAGCTTCAAACATGTCAGCTTCATTTGGTACTCTCCAAGCCCTCTCCCACCTGTCAGGCCTGACCGTGTCGGAGGTTTGTGTTACAGTAAAGGGAGGCACGTGAGGCCACTTGCAGACAGATGTGCGTAGTCACTGGAGGTCTGTTATTATTATTCTGCAGCTACAGAAGAAGAATGTGTGTAAAAACACGTCGGAAGTGAGTCACGACAGGGCAAAAGATGGCGAGTGGGAGGAATGCGTGCTGTACAATAAAGTTGGACAGAGGTTGAGCTCATCGGCAGAAAACGTTGTAATAATTTCTAGTTTCCAGTAGCTTCTAGTTTGTAGTTGAGAAGTTGAATTGTATATACAGCTCTGGAAAAATATTAAGAAACCACTTAAAGTTATCAGTTGCTCTTATTTTACTTTTTATAGATATATGTTTGAGTAAGATGAACATTGTTCTTTTACTCTATGAACTACTGACATGTTGCCGAAATTCCAAGAAAAAGAAACATTTAGTATTTATTAGCAGAAAACGAGAAATGGTCAAAATAACGAAAAGGATGCAGTGCTTTTAGACCTCAAATAATGCAAAGAAAAGAAGTTCATGTTCATTTAGAAAAAAACAACACTAATGCTTAAACTCAGGAAGAGTTCACAATTCAATATTTGGTTGAATAACCATGAGGTTTTCAATGGGGTTCAGTATCTTCCAGAGCTGCAACTGCTACATTTTTTGTATCCAGTGCTGCAAATTTGGTGTGTGGGGCCTCACCCAGTGGGTTGTTTAATAGATTAAAAAACAACAAGTACATGGTTGGAAACATTTTGTAGGATTTGAGTTGCTCGCTAAAGCTATAGCCGCTTTAGCGAGCAACTCTTTATTATTACGTTTAAATAAAACCCAGTAAAAAAAAAAAAATTAACTACACCTTTAAAACTGAGGCAAATACTCACATTTGCGCCCACAGAGTTTTTCAGCTTCACTAAAGTGCAACAATCGCCTCTCGGAGGACACACAAAACTGGATTTTTCTTACTTCTGACACGACAAAACATATTTATCCATATCAGTAAAACGTGTAGCTACGTGGTCAGGTATCGTAAAAGCCACGGGAAGAATTGCATCTTTGTTTTCCCTTGACTGAAAAGCTTTAAGGACACTGAGCGTGCTTGGAGACAGACGTATGATGGGGGAGGACCTGATACTTGCTGACACTGTCGTCTGACATGGCTTTAACGAAGGCCTCGCAGCGACATTCAGCCCACAGCGACGTCCGGTTATCACGTTCACTGCAGGGTTGCCGGGTTTAAGCGATGTCAGCTCGGATTTGATCACAGCCACACTCAACCTAACCTCCGTAGCCAAAAGAAGGTTCATTTTTAAAACGTGACTTGTGCTATCACAGCTGATGTATTTCGTATTGTTCTAAATCGTTTTAGGCTGAAGCCTTCACATCAGAATTTCGTCCCATTGTTTTCTACATTCCCACTGTATGAATCAACTTGATTGGATTCCCTCTGGCACGAGACGGCTTCCTAATAAAGCTGTACGTATGAAGCTCGGTGCAGACAAAAACAGCAAGCGGCAGACGTCTGTGGCTGTGGGGGGGAAATGATCAGCTCCTCCAGATGTCTGCTGGTGTGAAGTGAGAGCTTTTTTTTTCTTTTCTCAAAAGCTGAACAAACAGATTGAAAGGGAAGGAAAAAAATCGGCATAATGAAATTTCTACACGATGGCACACAAGTCGAAACTTGATTTACATTTGTAAAGCAATTTCTTGCACTGCTGCACACAGTCCCAGCCCCAGCAGTTCTCCACATTTTCACACAATGAGGAAAAGGTGAGCTGTTTTGCAGTTATGCAAGAGTCATGCGCGTGGATTTGAGGTGTCTGAGCGTCTCATGACTGTTGGAATGAGAGGTCAGGTGTGTCAGACGGGCTTGTTTGTTGTGGGATGAGTCCGTCCAGATCCCCCGCTCTTCCTTTCTTCCTTCCTGCTTGTGAGGAAACCTGCATGACCTCGAACTGAAAAGAAATGGAGCTGTTTCTAGAAAATAAAGGTTTGTGCAGGCTTCTTTGAAATCTTCTTTAGGATGAGTTAGTATTGTGAAAACAAACTGTTACGGACCCAGTTTCACCTAAGGCCTTACTATGATGAGCCCTCATCAAGCTAAATGTTCACTGTTTGTACGGTAATAACTCAGCAGAGAAGCACTGAAATAAAAGAATAAAAAGGTCCATTAGAGCAAGCGCTGAATCGGACAACAGGAAGGCTCAGTTTGTTACAAGATGCTTTGAATCCTTTTGAGAGAGCTGTGCTAATCGCTAGACGCTAAAGTGAGTTCTAAATATCGTGTTTGCTCTAAAATATTGGTAAAACTCCATTGAAAAAAACACTTAAAATAAGGCGCCCTCCTGCCGTCTACATGCGTTTCGTGAAATGACTGACGTGGCGAGTGGCGTAGAACCCTGTCTGGCCAAGCGGGGTAGTCAGAAGTCCGCATCGACAGACTTCTACAGGGCCGAGCCAGAACTACAGAGTGATGTGTTGATGATCTTGTCGTTTATGTGACCAACCAGCTGCTTGATTTCCATGGGTGTGATGTTTGACAAGAAGATTAAAAAGGTGAGGTATAAGTTTTAAAGTAGAAGCGTTTGCTTGGTAAACCAAAGGATTTCTTCCGCCATTATTGTTGTGACAGGACTGGTATGGACAAACTTGATGCTGAACATTAGAGTTTACGTCGGGCCCAGGGTTTCCCGCAGAAAACTTGCAAAGCCTGGTGGTAGGCGCGCTAGGGCAGTCATCCAGCGGCCCACCGTGTTTTGAGTTAAAGTTGACAGGAGATTTGAAAATATGTCTAAGTAATTATCTGTTATTGGAAGACATTATTAGCAATACCTAAACATTAAGACCTTTTTATAAAGTCTTAAAAACAGCAAACAAAAGTTATTTCAGTTGTCTTATCCTAATTAATTTTTCCAAAATTTGTTGATCTTTTATCCATGACTTCTCACTTTATTTGCTGAAATTGTTAGCATGTAGACTAGTAAAGAATGGCAGATTCTTTATAAAATTTCTTTATAAAGAATAGAAATAAAGCTAAGAATACACTGTAAACCGTTTCATGTGTTTTATTCCTTGAATTTTAACGTAAATGTGATATTAGATGACAGAGTGTTCATGAGCTTTAAAAGGTTTTCCACAAGGACTTTTTTTTTCCTCTTTCGCTCTCTTGTGGAACATGAAGAAGATCGGAAACATCTCTGACCCAATTATGTCCCCCATTCACCATCTGGAAACAGGAGAAACGAGCAGCACTCACATCTATCTGACGCCTTATTTTCTTTTCTAAGTTTTCTGGCAGCCTCTCTGAGCACAGCCGACTGAGACGAGTGAAAACAGATTCGAATCTACGGCGAACAACAAGTCCTGGAACCTGTGAGACTGAATGAAATCTGTTTTACATAAAAGACGGTGCTGGAGAAATCGCTTAAACATGTTAAAAAAAACAACAAAAAAACTCATCAGTGTTGAAGTTGTTTCAAACAGACGTCCGCTGCCCTAAACCTCAGCACCTTGACTCCTAAAGCCAGAGTCGAATTTGTTTTGATGATAAAGTGCGTCGGAGACAGTTTGAGCTTCTTAAAGAGACAGAGAAGTAATGAAGTCAAATTTGTCTTGAGTTATGTTTGATATATACAGCATTAAAGGTAACATAGTTACTAGTACTAGAAAATGGCACTATTTATGTAGTGTTATATCCCTCCACGCCACTAGGTGGAGCTGCCGACAAGGAGTAAAGGACAAACAGTAGGAAGAGTGAGAATGATGACGACGTTCAAGAATACAGACTAGCGGCAGAAGCAATTAGCAAACACCTGGTGGAACTGCAAGTCTCATCATAGGAGCTCCTTCCCAGTTCAACTCTGCTAATAACGGGTTTAAATCGCATTTAGAAAGGCCTTGCTGCAATACTGCCCCTTTAAATGCGGTGCCTTTCTTATACAGCGGTCCGAAACATTTTTCAGGTGCAATTTGTACTCTTTTCAGCATGTCTTCTTCAAGACTTTGTAGACCATTACAACATATTTATATGTTAAGACAGATTATTAACTGTTATTTCTGATTTATTGCTTTGGTAATTTAAATGTTAAGATGTTGTTTGAGTCTACAGCATTCTAGTAGTCTAGCATTGACTTTTCTACTGCAATAAAACGTTGATTTATGCTGATGAAAATCACAGAAATGTTTCTTGTTGTAGGCCTGACTGTCTTTATCAAGCGGTTGGTGTTCCTCCAAGGGCCTCACAGGTAAACCCAACGAATTTCTTCTGCTTGCTTGTCCTTGAATCTACTCCAAAACAATTACCGTACACTATATGAGAACTTAGCAAAACATAGCACCGGTTTTTTTTTGTTTTTTTGTTTATCCATCCAGCTTTAGAGGGTTGACGGCGGATTGAATATTTAATGTGGACAGTCCTTATAATAAGCTTTAATAAAACTAACTAAATTGTTTCAGATTGCTCAGAATAACACATATTCCAACTGGAGTGCGCACGAGAGCCATGCGGTTATTCTGAGAGTTGTTTTCAGTTTATAGCCAGGATTTAACTGATTAGGGCAGGATTATGACATGCTTTATGTGCATGAAGTGGGTAAAGCACTATGTTCTGCTGTCATGGAGGCTTTAAATCTTACAGAAGCCAAAAATCACCGCTGACCAAAAAGAACAAAGACCCAGTTGAGATTTGCCAAAAAACCATCTGTGGGCATATATTATATGTACTGACTGGACAAAGACTCCCTGTTGGAAGGTGTGTGCTACATCTGGTGTAAAGATACCAGCGTTTCAAAAAAGAATATTATACGTTGTATTAATGTGATGGTCCAGGGCTGTTTCTTCTTCCCAACCTGAACGACTTGAGGAAATTAGTGAAACCCTGATTTCTGCTCTCATCCAGCCGCCGGTTTGGTTGCCGCAAACGGCCGTTTTCTTTAGTTAAAAGAAAGTTTTTCCATTTCCACTATAAAGTAAAAAAAACCAAACCCTAGTTTTAAATATTTCTTTTTAACTAATTGGATGATAAACTGAACTTGGCTACATCATTTTATAACTAGAATCAGACATGAGAATGGAGCCGAGTAGTTTATATGATGTGATTGCATTAAATTGACTGCATATGTCTTTAAGTATTTATTTTAGGATGTTTGTTTTGTAAAGTTAGAAAGAAATACACTGAACCAAAATCAATTGGTGACTTTAAACTCCAGCGCATTTTAGTGACGCAGCAAGTCGACAATCCAAAGCGCAGCAGCAAGTTAGCCTCACGTGTTCTAAAACTAATGAATAAAATCAAGATTTTTGTAGTGTCCGAGCTTAAACCCGGTTGAAATGCTGTGGCATGATGCTAACCAGGCTGGTCGGGCTTCAAAACCCTCTAGAGAGGCTGAATTGAAAAGATTCTGAAAAGAATAGTGGTCCAAAAATCCTCGACAGCTCTTTAAATTCCTTACTTCCAGTTAACTTAAAATCTTTGAAGATAGTAATTATTGCCAAAGGTGGCAATAACCTGGAAGTAACTTTAGAGCCCAATTAATTTTTCACATTTAGGCCAAAGTTGGTTGGATATGTTTTTCCCCAATAAATGAAACCAGGACTTGAAATGTGCGTTTTGTATTTACTCATTTACTCAGGTCAACTTTGCTTGATATTACATGTGCTTTATGATCTGGAACATTCAAGTGTGCCAAAAAAAGCAAAAACAGAAGTAATGTGTCCACAAATACTTTCTGAACCCAGTGGGTACTTATTTCTTCACCTAATTTTTTTTTTTATAAAGAAACTATTTATCTAACAGACTTTGCATGTATTTGCTACTTTGCCTTCTCTCATTTTTTCTGATGATGTCCCATCGATTCCCTAAACAAATGTTGAAATCGATTTATTTAATATGTTAGCGGATTAATAAAACATTTGATGTGAGTTGAAAGGAAAAAATTCACCTGCTCATAGTTCTGACTCTTCCTGGAGAATGGCCAATCAGGAGAAAGTATTTTGATTTAACAATGCTAGATTGCCAATAAAAAAATAAAAAATACAAAGCAACAAAGCCCCAGCGGTTTACATGTTGTTCCCAAATCCTTGGATTATGCACCATGATACGTCTTTTAATAATTCTGAGCTTGTATAACTTTTCTTTCTATCCTGTTTTCTTTGCTCATGTCTACATTTAAACTTGAAATCTCAAAATTTCCTGTATCACAAATGAGGATACAATAATTTATTTTTTTTTTACCACCCAGTGAGACTTTCCTCCTTCATACATGTGTCATAAAGGTTCGACAGAAGAAAACTGGCTTTCTCTCAATCCTTGGTGTTGAGGGGAGACGTATGGAGGTATTTTCAGTGCAATCTCTCCGTAAAGATGTAGCAAGATGTGAAGCTTGCGCTAAGTCCTCTTCCCTGGGAGGCTAGCTTCATCCACTGAGCCGGGGCATTTAAATTTCATTTAACAAAGACGGGAAGGGTCTCTTGATGCGTTTGAGCCAGACCAAAGGTTCCACGCAGCTGTCCCTGCCAAACCCGAGGCTTACGCAACAGCAGGGTTGCAGGACGGACACTGGTGCGAACTCCGCTCAGTCGACCGGGGAAGGGTTACGTAGAGGACACGGGCGTTTACGTAACTGGGATGTTCAAGGACCATGGGAGGGAAATCAGACTTGTCATGTCTGGATGCTGAGATTTCAGCAGCATCAGGAAAAGTCCAATCGAACGGATGAACTGGGATTCAGAATCAGAAAATACTTCACTGATTCCCAAGGGGAAAAAAAAACACGCTTGCTTGTTGACAAGCTACTCTGTCCAAAGTGTTAGATATTAGCAAAAATAAATAAAATGATATATATAAAAAAAGACGCTTAGCACAAGTGTGAAACGGCAATGTTAAAGGTGATCTAAATGTAAAATAAATGAATTGAAATATGAACAATCGTGTACATGGAAATATGTGAATCTACAGTTGTGCTTTGTTTTTATTTTAAGGTTATAGAGTAACCGTACTGCCTGCAATGGATGCATGTAATGAATGCAAAGGAGCGTGTGAGACAGATACATTGTTAGCTGTAAACAACAAGAGCTGCAGTTTTTAGTTGCTGGTGTGCGCGCAGTAATTTATCACTGTGGAGCCCTTTGCACGCATACCTTAAACATTTATATGCACCGGGCTGTAAAAGTGACATGAGAGGAATGCCTGGACGTCGTAGCTCAGCTAATGTTATGCTGCAATATTTGTTAAGTACTGAGGTGGCAGGAACATCTGTAGCACATAGCGAACGCCCACGGTCGGCGCAGAGGCAGGAACATGTAAGAATTAACAAGCAAGAAGAGAAATCCAAAATCCAGGCTCTTCAGGATGTTTCTTGGGAAATGTAGCCAAACAGTTCTTCCGTTTTTGTAATGCATAATTAAGTAATGCATAAAAATGCTTTATTCATCAAATGTGACGTAAAAAATATTTTCTACTTCCTAAATTAACGCCTTGAAAGTGGAAGTCTGTCTCTTTAAGAAGCTTCTGCTCTTTCTGAAACGCCGCCTTCAGGAAGTCATTTCAACATGGCTCTTCTATTAACCCTTTAACAACGTTTTTCCCAGCGACGCACTGAGAAGTAGCTCCTATAATGAGCTCAGTAGACGTTCCACCAGGAGTTTGCTAATTGCTGTTGGCTAGTCTGAAGTGGCTGAATGGGAGCGTAATCACGGGAGGCCTGATCTGTGAGGCGGCAGCTTTAGAAACTGCAGCTCAGAGGAGGAGCTACGCCTTGAAGGCCGGGCTAGGTTCAGCCAGGCGTTTTGCACATCTGAAAGGTTGTCATGGGAGACTAGCAGATTTCTCAAACATGGATGAAAGAACCAAGGCAACACTCTCCAGGTATGTTTTTGATGAAGAAATAACATAATATGTTGTAAAGCTCAAAAAAAGTCAATTTTAGATAATACTCCTCCTTTTAAGACAGTTTTCAATCAGAGGTTTCAGTAACACTGAGATTAGCTGCTTCTCTTTAAAAAAAAAAAAAGGCCAACAAGTTTAAAAGTTATTTTTAGCATCTAAAAAAAAAAACAGCCCAATCTCTTTCTTCTTGGACCTGCCACATGAAGGGTTTTCCTGGGAGAAGTCTGGGACTGTGGTTACCCTTGGTTGGTGGCTTGGAGACATGTGAGCCCATGTATATATACACCCTGTGGAAAGGCGACCAAAGCACAAGCCGCTGTGGAGAGGAGCTGCAGGAGCAGGGCGGAGTGGCGGTAACACGGAGAAGGAGGATAATGGCAGCTTCACGCCACAGATGTTTCTGCAAGTCATTTATTTTAAAAGGAACGTCAAGAAAGAAAGAAAGAAAAGAAATCACTTCATTATGTGCTTGAATAAATCAGTATGTAAGGGGCTCAGATGTTGCCAAAGAACCGTCCCAAACTGTAAACATCATATTCTTGATGGATGCTAGTTTCCAAATGTAAATTCTGAAGGAAATATTGGTTGAGGCCTCCCCTCCCCCCCTTAAGACAGATGTGGGTCACAATGTTACTACATTTTAAAGACTTATTGCTTTCTCTATAAATCTGACGACCTTATTGGTAGAGTTTTGATTATGCAGCGTAATTAGCTATGTAGCCTTAGTTGCATGACTCCACAATTAACTTTCTGTCATAAAATTTAAACCCCTTTTACCCCAGTACCTCTTCTGTTACATGGGATTCTCTTCACTGCCTTCGTGCCTGGTAACACGCCGACAATGTCTAATATTTAACATTTTCTGACAGCTGCCATTGTAACGAGAAAATCAATTCGCTTCAACGATGAAGGTCAAAGTAAAGAAAGAGTTGCAGAATGAAAGCAAAGAAACGGGACACTCCCAGCGACAAAAATGCTCCACTCTGTAGAAGAAAAAAAATTCGAATTTCAACTTCTCTCAGCAAACACTTGAATGAATGACTTATTAATAAAGCGCAAATCTGGAGTATGGAGTGGCATAAAGTTTGAAGAAAAATATGCATCAGCCTTTTTTGCCCTCGCTCTTTACAATATTGAATTTGTCCAGTGTCATAGAACCTTAAAAAAACAACAACCCTATGTATTAGTAGGTTGATTAAAAATGAAAAACAATACATTAATTGAAAAACTGTTAATATATGCACATTTAAATTCTTTAAAGAAAATGTAGATCAAATCGTTCAATAAATACCTAGCATGTAAAATTAGCATTGCGCTGTCTTTTGTATATTAAGCTGGGCCAGCAAGGTTTTGAAAACCGCACTAGATCGCCCCCTGGTGGATATTTTGCTACATTGTTTGGTGGCGCTAAAAAACACAAAATAGCGATTCAAGATGGCGGAACACACGGAACAGTTTGTGAAATTAAGCTGATCATAATCTTAATACGTAGGGGTTTAAAAAATATTGTCAAACGTAAGGCTACTTTTCTTTATTGCAAGGAGCAAAAGGCTAATTGTTTCTTTCTGCAAGAAACTCACTCATCAAGTGAGGAGGCCAAATTCTGGAAACTTCAATGGGGTGATCAAATTTATTTTAGTCATGGTTCGTCGCATTCAGCTGGGGTTGTGATTATGTTTTATAAATTCCCAGGTTCTTTGTTGGAGCATATCAATGATACAAATGGCCACTGGGTAACTGTAATAGTGGAGATTGATGGAAATAAGTTCATTTTGGTGTGTGTATATGGATATAATAATAAAGCGATGAATAGTATATTTTTTACTGACCTCGGAGTGAAGATAAAACAATGGAAAATAAAATATTCCACTGATCAGGTTATCTTAGGAGGAGATTTTAATGTAACTCCAGATGGATCGATTGATCGCCTGCCCTCTAGGGGGCAGCACCATATTTATGATGGTATTTTTGTAAATTTAATCTCTACTACAAATTTGACAGACTGCTGGAGAATTAGAAATCCTAATATCAGACAATACTCCTGGTTCAACCCTTCTGGAAATGGCCAATGCTCTAGGCTGGATTACTGGTTAATCCCTCATAATCTGGTCAATAATATTTCAAGTTGTGAAATCTCAGCAGCTCCTCTAACAGATCATTGTTCAGTTACCTTGTTTCTCTTTCTGAATAAATCTAAACCACCTTCAAACGTAGCTTGGAAGTTTAATAGTAATCTGCTGAATAATAAAACTTTCTGTTCAGAAGTCCTGAACCTCATTGAAGATATTTCAGTAATGGATCTGTCACCCTTAAATAAGTGGGAGTGATTTAAATTTAATGTTAGGACAACAGCAATAAAGGCAGGCAAAAGTGCTTCAAAGCTCAGGAGACAGAAACAATCCCAAATTATAAGCAATATTAACTCTCTATGTTCAAAATCAGTTTTGACGTCTGAAGAGCTGAGTCAGCTTGATGTTTTCAAATCTCAACTCGATGATGTCTTTCTAGATAAAGCAAGGGGGGCTTTCATTCGCTCCAGGGCTCGATGGATTGAAGATGGTGAAAAGAACTCTTCATATTTTTTTAATCTTGAGAAGCAGAGACAGTCCAAAAAGAAGATTCAGAAACTAATTATTAATGGCAGCATCACTGAAGACCTGGATTTAATACATGTAGCAATTAGAAATTTTTATAGTGATCTTTATTGTTCTAAGTATTCAGAATCCAATTGCCAGTATTTTTTTTGATGAAATTCAGGAATCTGTTGAAAAAATTAATCTTGATTTTAAAGACCTTATGGAAGATGACTTAAGAATTGAAGAGCTGGACGTAGCAATACAACAAATGGCAAAGGGAAAATCTCCAGGCCTAGATGGGTTAACCACTGAATTTTATACTTTCTTTTGGAAAGATTTACGAAAACTATTATTTGAGGCCCTGCTGGAATGCATTTCAAACAATAGTCTCTCTCCCACCATGAAACGAGGTCTGATTACTCTGATCCCCAAAGCCAACAAAGATCCTTTATCACTAAACAATTGGAGACCCATCACTCTTTTATGTACAGATTATAAAATTTTAGCTCTTGTTTATGCCAATCGCTTAAACAGTGGATTAGGAACAATTATTAATGAATGCCAATCAGCGTTTTTAAAAGGAAGAAATATCCATCATCACACTAGACTGATTTTTGATATGATTGATTATCGTAGCTTTATTGATAGTGACAGTTTTATTTTATTCCTGGATTTCTTTAAGGCTTTTGACTCACTGGAACACTGCTTTATAATAAAAACACTAAAATATTTTGGCTTTGGGGAAAAATTTTGTAACATAATTAGTTTATTGTATACTGACATAAGTAGCTCAGTTTCCCTGGGAACGAGTATGACCCCTAGTTTCTCTATGTCAAGAGGAATCAGGCAGGGCTGCCCAATTTCACCTAAATTATTTATATTAACAACTCAAATGCTTACCTTACTAATTATGAACAATTCTAATTTGCACGGTATCAAAATTTTTGATAAGGAATTCAAGATAAGTCAATTTGCGGATGATACAACAATTTTTCTAAGAGATAAAACTATGGTAGACATTGCTCTAAAATCTATTTTAATGTTTTCCAGCGCATCTGGTCTGTCTCTCAATATTGATAAATGTGAACTTCTGCCGATCCATTCCAGCTCTGAGACGTCTATTGCTTCCACTACAGTTAAGTCTGAAGTTAAATATCTGGGAATACTGATTTCAAAAAATACTATTAGAAGAGAGGAGGAAAACATTGGAAGTTGCTTGGATGGCATGAAGAGATCCTTGAGTCTTTGGTTAACTAGAGATCTGACTATTTTTGGACAAACTCTTCTGTCCAAAGCTGAAGGAGTGTCCAAGTTAATTTATCCGTGCCATTCTGCTTTTATCTCTGACAAGAACATTAAGAAAGCCAATTCAATAATCTTTCAATTTATCTGGAGGAACAAAACTCACTATTTAAGACGATCTCATCTTATTAAAGATTATGATAAAGGAGGAATTAGAGCTTTGGATTTTGAGGCTCTGATTGGTTCATTTAGAATAAATTGGCTGAAAAACTATTTGTCTCATTCCAACTCAATGTGGTTTCATATCCCTAAATCTATATTTAATAAGCTCGGTGGCTTGGATTTCTTGCTTAAATGTGATTTTGAATTAACCAAGATTAATATTGCACTGTCTAATTTTCACAAGCAAGTTTTACATTTTTGGAAAATGATATTTACCCACAATTTTACCCCACATGGATCCGTTGTGTGGAATAACAGATCAATATTAATAAATAGAAAATCTATTTTTAAAACTGACTGGTATGAAAAAGGTGTTTTATTTGTAACTGACTTAATGGATAGTAATGGTGTTTTGTTAAATCATAGAGATTTTACCAACAAATTTGATCTGAACTGTACTTGTAATGAATATCTAAAAGTATGCAAAGCTATTCCTGTAGCTCTGATCCATCTCATCCAAAACACTTTAAGATATTCAAATGTTATTTCATCTTTACCCAAATTGAAAATTGGAGAATATAGTGTGACTGATAGAAAGTGCAATAATGTTATGCTTGTGACGGCCTTCAAATCTAAATTATTTAATGATTACAACAATAGTATCTTGACAACAACCAATCTGTCTATTATAAAGAAGGCGTTCTCCAAGTATGTAAAATGGCCGATTTCACCAAAGGTTAAAGAAACTCACTTCAAAATCTCTCACAATTTTTACCCGGTGGCTGAATTTTTGCACAAAAGATTTAAATTTGATTCAACATGTTGTGCCTTTTGTGAATGTCCAGAAGAATCCCTTAATCATCTTTTTTTTTTCCTGTCCTTTTTCTTTTAAACTATGGAGAGACATTAAAAACTGGTTGTCCCTTAAAATTGAAGCCATCCCAGAGATAACCATCACCCACATATTATACTATGTTGATGGCCTTGATAGTCAAATATCTGACATGGTAAATATTGTCTTCTTGCTTGTTAAATATCACATACACTGCTGTAAATGGAGAGGTTCTACACCTTGTTTTGATTTTTTTCTTAACCAATTTAAATTGTATTACACCTCATTGAAACATTTGAAATCTATTTCTGCAAAAAAAGTAACTGCCAGTATCTCTACTTTTCTTTTGTTTTAAAATCTTGCTCTATTATTATTCATTTGCCTTACTGTTTATGTCTTTATTCGTAGCCCCTTGTTTTTTTGTTTATTTTTTCTACCTATGTTGCAATGTTCGTATACCTCAACGAGTCTTTGTATACTGTTTGTTTGATAATAAAAAAAATAAATAAATAAATAAAAAAATAAAAAAATCTTAATACGTTGTGTTTCAGACAAGATTTGTTCGCAGGTATTGGTTAATTGTGAAAATAATAATTGTCTCTTTGTTTTGTGTAGCGGTGGTGTGAGTAATTTGTACGTTTAAGTCATTTATGATTTTTATTTTATTTTTTTTTACATTTTAGCTTGAAGTAAGCATGGCTAATTTGCGATGTGCGTTAGCTAATGCTAAAACTTGTATGTTGCAGTTTTACTATGGCCAAAATGAGGGCAGCGGTCCGAGGCCACTCTTCAATAGACAAGTAAAAAAGAAAGAAGTTTGGTTGTTGTCTGGCTGACTATGTAGAAAAATCAAAAACTCAAGACGAGGACAGAACAAGCATTGTTTTGTGGTGAAATTGCTATTTTTTGCGGGGGTTTTAAAACAAAAAGTAAAAAAAACATCCACGTTTTCAAATTGAAAAATGAGAACACGTTTTCCAAATCGAATGTTACATTTTCACAAGTAACAAGCTGATGTTTTCCTCCCATGGATACTGGGGGGACTGGGACCCAGTGCGAGTGGGATGGAGTCATTCAATGAGGAACAGATTGCAGATCAGGGAGTTTGTCCCAAAACAATCAGATTTTAGCAAGAATTTACAGCTTTTTTTATGGTATAAATGTAACATGTATTTTTTTTTAAATGGTTGTTCTTGGCTTTGAAGAACCATCATTACTGTTTCTTTTTTAGTTCCAGCCTCACTTTTTCTGCTTTCCCTCGTCTCAATTTTTAATGTTTTTTTTTTTACAATAAAATACTCATATTTTGGCTTGATAACATCTAATCACTCTCTTAATGCTAATGGTCTCTAAATGTTCTCGTTTTTAGCTTAGGGCTGTTTTGAAAATGTCTTCACTTTACTCTTTCAATATATTCGAGGGATTTAATGTCTCGGTTTTATCCTCGCAATTTCACAAAACCTGTTAGTATTTAACTTTGCTGGAAATTCAAATGAGCGCTTTCCAAATCGGGGTGGAAACCACCACCGGAAGTGACTAATATAACTATAAACACTTTCTCAGCTTTAGTCTTTTTTGTTTTTGTTGTTTTCCTTTTTGCTTTCATATCACTTCTCTCCCCCGGAGTCCCAAGGCGTAATTTCCGACTGTATTTAACTGGCGTTCGTCATCTCAGTCATGATTTTGTTTTAATTTCTCCGAGATGAACACTACAAGCAGAACCAGAATGAAACAGAAACCATATGGGGGCGTTCTCATCAGCAGCTTTCTCCACAGGAGTGGAGGGAAGAGCAGACTTTGGCTCAGGACTGGAGCTGCTTCATCCCCCAAAAAGTGTTGTTGTGATTGAGAGACTTCCAGAGGAAATGCACTGATAAGAGGGATTATGATTCCAGTATGTAAACAAAAACATTATTAAAAACTAGCTGGATCCCCAGGCAGATTATGAGCATTTAGTTGGACTATTAGCATTTGTTGACTTTGACATTTATAAAATATTGTGGAAAAATGTCATTAGAAAGTCATAGCGCTTTGTTTCTCAATAAGGGGACTTTTTTTTATTGAAAAAATGTCAACTTCCTAATTGTTCTGCAGGAATGTTGATGGAGCATCATGCTAATCATTTCATCTGAAAATCGCAAGAAGTTAATTAATGTTTCAAGTGTTAGAGGTAAGAAAAAAGCGTGTTTTTAATTTCAACTACAGTGTGGTAAAAAAAAAAAGTCCCCCTATCAAACTTATTTTTCCTTTACCTTTCTATTATTCAGTTTTTCAGGTCATCAAACCAGAATTTTAGTAAGTACTGTTGCGTTATTTATGTAGTGTTATACCCCCCCACGCCACTAGGTGGGGCTGCCGACAAGGAGTAAATGACGATGTTGAAGAATACATTACGGTACTGTGCTCCTTCGTTTAGTTCGTTCCATGATGTGCTGTAAATGCACTGAGTTATTAAATCATGTGTCTTATTTTTTCCACACCATCACAAATACAAATGGCAGTTTTAACATTTTTAAATGATAATTCCATTTATTGGAGGAAAACTGATGTCCAAGCTAACCTAGCACTAAGTGAAAATATAAAAAGACTAGCGGCAGAAGCAATTAGCAAACACCTGGTGGAACTGCAAGTCTCATCATAGGAGCTTGTTCCCAATTCAACTCTGCTAATAATCTCTGTAAATCGCATTTAGAAAGGCGTTGTTGCTATGACGTGTTTAAGGCAGAGTATCGGAGAGGCTTGGACAGCTTCCAGTCCAGGGGGGGCACGGCTGACTGTGGGTGGGCATTGCCCCCTAATGCCCGCCCATGCCGCCGGGCCTGCCCAAATGTCCAGGGATCAGTTCCTGTCATTTTTTTCCCCAAAGTCCTGGTCAAGTTAGGTCTAAAGGTCATTGATCCACGTCAAAGTCAAGTTTCAAGTCTGAAATCAACATTGTCTTATTAAATGTATGCCATGTAGGCTGCCTAAAACATTGCTGAAGGTTAAAAAGTTGAGCCTGTCCTGTTTATTATCACGTGTCAGTTGGCAAATTACACTTTAATGATTTGATTTTTTCAAGGTTTTGCTGCACTAGTCGCCTTTATTTACAGCAATTATCCAGAAATAGAGAAGAAATGTAAGAAATGTTGCAACGGTCTGGAATTGAGCCAGGACTCATGACCTCTGCCGCTAGGGTCAAGCGTCTGTCAGTGATTAAATCCAACGATTAAATCAAAAATAAAAATTGTTCAGAGCTGGAAGAGAGCAAAGAGAACAACAGGGATGTTAATGATAGCTTTTTCCTTCGTGACTCATCGGTTAAATGGCATGTATTGTCTCTAGGAGATGCACATCTGGACACCTGGACTCTCTTGTAAATGTCATATTAACTTGATCCATCTCTTGTAAAATACATAGTTGACAGCTATTGCACATTCTTTAAGGCTTTTAAGCTCAGCATAGCCAAGGTGATTTTTACTCATTCCCCGCGTTTCCAAAGACAGAAACATTTACTAAAGCGCAGCTGACTTTATCCGCACGGCTTTGCTCTGCTTTTGTAGGTAACAGGATCTTTGAGCAGAGTTTGACCCGAATGCGTCCCAGAATATTAGAAAGGACAGTTGTTTTTCTCAACATGATGTCCCAGGGATTCCTGCTTTGCCAACCCGAGTCTTGGTTTGTACGTGAAAAAGATTAGACAACAGCTGAATCTGATGATCCCAAACTCCAATCTTCGGGGTTCAGAACCTGAAACTTGAAGCATGTTTATGCTGGAATGATTGGAAAATGAGAGAACATGAGAGACTCAAAAACACACATTTTTTGCGATAGGATGAAGTGTTTTTTTTTTGTTTGTTTGCTTTTTTTTGGCGGTTACAAAATTGATGTAATTGATGAACTCCTGGATGTTACTACTGGCGGAAAAGACAAAGAAGACGACAGGAAGTTGTCCTCCTCATAGGAGGACGATGGCGCAGCATGTTTTTTTTGACGACTCATCGCGTGAACAAATTTAAATGTGTTTCTTACTTAACAGAAACACCACAATTTTGAAATTGTGCTCTTTTCGACATTAGTGGCGTATCGTCAATGTTTTGCACACATTTGTAAAGGAAACGCAGCTAATAACATGTTCATTTGATTCATGTGTGCTGAGTTGTGAACCATTTGAGCCATGCGTCATTTTGTAACTTAAACTTGGCAAAAAATAGCAAATACATTTTTCCTAGGATTTGTGAAGTGCTTGACTAATAGCCGTATCACTGTAAGCTGGACTTTCTCTGCAGACGTTTTCTTTTGGGAATCTCCTTGAAGTTTATAGTATAGAAGGGTAAAGCTTTCCTGCCCTCAGTGTCCGTTTAGAGCTTTCTGTGCCAGAGGGGTTTTTGTACCCGGTGGGATTGTCTGTGGTCGTGCCGCTGCCAGTGGGATCTAACCTCCATTCCACACAAATGTCCTCCAGATCTGAGACTTCTGCTTCTCATTCCCTCTGGGTGAGACTCTTCACCTCTGAGCCCTTCAGTAAAACAACACCGACCTATGCTGAGGTATATCAGTATGTGCGCACTTTGTTGAATTCCTCGAAACACTGCCGCGGAGGGTTGTGGGATGGAAAATGTGTTTACATGCTCATATTTCAAACTGCAGCCTGGTTTTGTGCTTACATTAATGCGTATCTGTATTTAGGTCCTAAAGCAAGAGACAGGGTGGGGGTGGATCTAACTTCCAGAATAAAAGCTGGTTGTGTTTGAGCAACTCACATAACTAAAATGTTCTCAGGTCACTCAGAGTTTAAAGGGGAACCTATTCACATTTTGTACATTCTTTTTGCACTTCCATTTCGGTTTCTGCTGCTTCTAAAAACATCCCAAGCGCTGAAACCTTCAAGTCCTAAACGGGGCGCAGGCGATCCAGACAAATTTGCGGTACTGTAATTCCGCCACACTTTTTTTGAGCTTTCTGAAAAATTCCCAAAGTTTCTGAAAGGGGAGAGGTTGCGATTTCCAGCCAATATCGGGTTACTACGGTAATTTCACCACCGCCGAAGCAGGAAGTGAAATTAATCTGAGGAGCGCTCTTTTAATAGACGGTAAATTGCGAAAATAGCTTGCTAGATATTAAAAGTTTCTATTGTTATGGATAAATGGGCAAATATATATTTACTCACAGGACATTTAAAGAACTTCATTCAATTAAAATAAGCAAAAATATCCAGGCGGAGATTTTAAATTAAGGACATAAGGGTTAAAAGAAACGCCCAGTTGTTTTTTGGTGTCTATAAAATGAGCTGTTTCTAAAACCTTTGGAATGAAACATGACAAGTCAGCAGGTGCTTCCTCTCACCTAGCAACACCAATAAACCCCAGCCCGTTACTTAGCAACCCAAGCAGAGCTCCAACACCTATGCAGCCCATACATCAGCTTTATTGATGTATGTGCTGCACACTCGCTGCTGGAAAATACGAGTGTTTTGTTGTTGACTTACCATCCAGAAACCACTTCTTGCATTCTTGATGGTTCCGCAGGAGGCTCCACTTCTGCTTTTCAAAAATTTAAGCAATTACAGTGGTGTAATTGTACATCTGTTTGTGGCCATTTTCACCTGCGAGTGTAAACATTGATTTGGGGGGCGTGGCCAGCAGCAGCTTATTTGGATTTAAAGTGACAAGAGCCCCTAAAACACCTCATAATATGCCAAACTGATTAGACTCTAATGTCATTATCTAAGAATGATTCTGTAAAAAAAAAATTTTAATTAACATGTTTTGTATACACATACAGTACAGACCAAAAGTTTGGACACACCTTTTAATTCAATGAGTTTCCTTTATTTTTATAACTATTGACATTGTAGATTCACACTGAAGGCATCAAAACTATGAATAACACATGTGGAAATATGCACTAAACAAAAAAGTGTAAAACAACTGAAAATACCCCTTATATTCTAGTTTCTTCAAAGTAGCAACCTTTTGCTGTGATTACTGCTTTGCACACACTCTGCATTTTCTTGATGAACTTCAAGAGGTAGTCACCTGAAATGGTTTTCACTTCATAGGTGTGCCCTGTCAGGTTAATAAGTGGGATTTCTTGCCTTATAAATAGTCATGAAAATAAAGAAAACCCATTGAATTAGAAGATGTGTCTAAACTTTTGGTCTGTACTGTATGTGTACATGGGATATCCTATTCCATCATGGGATCCTATCTTGCTTATAGATCACCAATCGATAACACAAAACAAGTGTACCTGGTTCACAGCACTTTCTTCTTCCCTTTAAGGGAACAATCAAAGCCCTGGCAGCAGCGGGATTGTCCTCATCGCTCTTTCAAAGAGCTTCCCCCTGGAATGCAGATTGTTTATGAGCGTCAACACCAGATTTTACGACAACCGAAGCTAATAATATGAGGAATGAGGGACTGATGTAAACATTGTAGTTACAGATTATCCTTCTGCAGAGGAGACCTCCACAACTGCCAGTGCTTTAAATTTTAGGAGGGAGGACGAACATCTTGAAAACTTATAGCAACTAAAGGTCTTTTTGTGCTTAAGGACAGCTGTTGACCCACTTTATTCTCTCCTGGTGACTTTCCACTAATAGTTCTCCATCATTTTTTTTTTTTTTTAACTTTTCAAATCTGTCTTTTGGTCCAGAGAAACCCTTAACTGAGGAAGATTTATACCAGTCTGAATATGAACCATAATGGATGGTGTTTTGGGGGCAGATTTTGATGAAGTTCAAGCGGGGAAATATTCTGTCAAAACAACAACATTAATAACCTCACCTAATTGGTTTCACTTCATCACGCCTGAGTGATGGGATTCCTCTGTTGACTTGCAGATTCATAGCACATGCGACTGTTGGTTTTGGATATTACCCGCTTCCTGAATGCACCATAATTGCTGAGAATGTCACATACCTCTTAGCGCCATTCCTCTCCTGTGGGGGAAAAGTTCATGTATTTGGAGGCATTTCTCGCATAACGAGCGGCCCTCATCCTCCATGTGACTGGCTCTGAATCAGTTAGAACAGATAAAATCCCTGTGGAAGAACCCGTTTACCAGACATTGCTCCTTTGGGCGATATTGTGCTGCCATATTTAACAGGAGAGCTGTGATCATAATTCCAAAAAGATGGAGTGTGTTTAGGAGAAGAAGCACATGGAGGCGCATTCACACCAGCCCTGTTTGGTCCGCTTTAGTCGAACTCTTGTTGGTTTGCCTAGATAGAAAGTCTGGTTCGTTGGGAGATGAGTGAATGCGCAATCGAACTTTGATTTTGGACCAAAAAAGTGAACTCTGTTCCGTCTAAAAACCTAGGTCTTGTTTTGGTCAAAAAGCAGGGCATTCTGGGTAAATATGACCAAACTTTAGGCGAGAGTTTAACGCTAGTAGCGGAAATAGCTTGTGCTCTTTTACCAAAGACAAAAGAAAAATCCTACGATCAACAAAATCTGAAGCTCCTCCATTTTTGTTCACATTTTCCAAAGTAGGACATTGTGCTAATGTCTTCTTTGGAGGTTTTCATGTCGTTTCTGTCAGGGTTCTTGGTGCAGCGCCGCCACAGGCGAGGAGGGGAACAGGCTGTTCAGAAGTTTTCAAGTGTTAAAGCAAACCTGTTGAAAATGGAACAAATTTGGTCCCCGATCGAACCGAGTCTACCAGACTATCAGGTGAGAAATATTAAATAGTTCTCCCAGAAGAAATCTTCATGTACTGATGTATAATCTTTTTTAAAAAAGGTTATTTAATTACACGTAAACACCTAAATTCAACTGTAGGACTCACGGTGGATTCTTTGAGGTTCTGCTGCAGCAAAGCATTCCCCCATCATGACGCTTACATCTCTATGCTTCACATGTGGTGTGAATATTTGCTTTCCCGGGATGCTGTACTTTGTTTATACCAAACATTTTGACTGTATTTATGCAATTTGCACTCATTAGGTGAATGATGGATTTCTTTAGGGATGTCAGAATAAAGGAAGATAAGTGAAAATGTATGCCACACCTATCAGAAATTTTTTTCAAAAGATTTTTTAAAAGCTATCTTAATCTACCACATAAATTTCCAAGAAAATACACTAAAGTTTGCAGTTGTAAAAACAAAGGGTGCAAACACTTTGGCATGGCAGTGTTTGTGATAGACAAATGTTTGTGGAGCACCACAGCTCTGTTAAATATGGCATTTTTAAGCAACCATAAGTTACGTCCTGTTAAGTATGTACATCTAAACTACCTTTAACAATGAGTGAGGACACACTTTGTGGAAAGTGTAAACAGCAGCCGCCTCCCGTTGTTTTTGAACGACATGAACGTGTTGCTTCGTAACGTCTTGCACGTCGCACACCAGATTCTGGTTTCCTGATCGTCGTACCTGCTTGTCCTTTTCCCGCCTCTAGCATTAATCAGTCTCACCAACCCTTTGTTTATTTTCCGACTCAGTTCCCTTTGCCTTCCATAACTCAACTTGGTTTCTAATAAAAATCTCCTCTTCCAAACGTCTCCATCTCCTCCCTTCCCGTATGGTGGAATGTGGCAGGGTTTTGATTTATCTACGAAAATTAAGAGGCTGTACGCTGAACCGTGCACTGTAAAAACGAGTTTTGAGGGGAGTTTCTCATCAGCCGGTTAAATCATGCAAATTGAATCAAGCATTTCAGTTTGTACATGTGAAGTTCGGCAATGGTTAAGCTTAACAACAACTACTTTATTGTGGTAATAATTTATACAGGCATATATTATGCTGAAGATATGAACTGGTACAAATCCACACATTTCTCACTAAATGTTAAAGTGACCATTAGCGTCTTGATTTATATCATCTGTACTTATTATTTGCAAAACATGGCATGCAACAGTCAATACCAAACACCATTTCAGATATCAATATTGCTAAGACAATATATTTGTGAACTACTGTGCATGGAAGGCCAGTGATGCCAAAACTTTTAAGGACGAAATGCAAACTGACCATACATGTGGTGGTCAGAAGGACGTTTTACGTCCCACCCTGCTAAAAGTATTTTAAAGGTTCATTTATATTTCACTTACAATTTATGCCTTAGATGTATGTATACCAATTGTTTTGAGTGCTAACACAGAGAACGAGGTGTTTTTATTCTGAGATATTGACTAAAATCTCTCCATGTAAACGGTCCACCGAGTTCAGTTGTGATGATGCACAGATGAAGTAATATGCACGTAGAGGCATCTGTAAACGGAGAGAGGAGATTGTAATATGGGAGGCATTTCTCTCTGAGCTGCTTTGACACTTTACTGAAGGCAACGCAGTGATAACCCAGCTCCTTATTCATGAAGATTCCTGCACTCCTGCCAAAAACAACTCCGGGTCTTTTTAGCTATTAAACAGAGTTTTACTCCTAAATTATTTTACATTCTTGTTTTTAAGTGTTTATTTTTCATTTTGTCTTACATCTCCCCCTTCAGCTCTGTCTTAAGAGGAATATAATGAAATGCTCCCATTGAACGATTGGCAAATGGCCAAAGAAAGGCATCCCACAGCGGGCCAAACATAACTGGACTTAGAATCACGCTCTTAACGCCAAACGCAGAATGTGTGACCTTCAAGTGGGAAACACACGGTTTCATCACTGACTTTCTTGGAGGAATAAGAGTCACTTTCTGCTCTCTTCATTGATCCTAACACCGATTTACGCTCCCGACGCTTAGCCCTCTTAGCGCTCATTGTACCGAAACACAACATTTGGTTTTTCTTCCGTGCAGAAAAAATGGACCTCATTAGCACGCAGAGTTAATCCCATGCACTAATACCATGTTGGCAGCGAACCAGAGAGCCAGCTAATACGCACAGAGTCTGAGATGAAGTTTATTTTCAAGATGATGATGGCCATAAAAAATTAGATTAATGAGACTCTCCATCATCTGCCAGCTCTTTAGGCATGCTGTCCTGAGAGCAAAACATTTCTGGTTCTAACTACATAACCAGTGACAACGAAGGAAAATCTACTGAGGTTATTTTTTACATTAGTCTGAAACTGAATAAAACAGACTTGTGGTTTACAAATGATGTCCTAACGTATCTATGCTGAATACAATGCAACCTCGATCTAAAGTAAAGGGAAATGGGAACGCTAAAGGTAAAATGTTAAAGGGACAGTAAAAGTAAAATGGACTTTTGCTTTACATGTTATAATGTTATTCCTTCATCAAAAACATACCTGGATTGTTGCTTTGATTCTTTCATGCATGTTTGAGAAATCCTTTCATTTCCATGGCAACCATTCAGCTATGCAAAACGCCTACTTGGACCCAGCCCCGCTTTTGGAGCTGCAGTTTCCAACTTTCCAAGTTTCCGACTCATAGAGCAACCCTCCCCCACTCAGTTCCTTCAGACTAGTCAACAGCACTTAGCAAACACCTGGTCAAACTGCACATCTGCTGAATTCATTACAGAAACGACTTCTCAGTGCAACAGTGGTAAAAACGTAATTCAAGTGTTAATGGAGGAGCCATGCTGAGATGACTTCCTGAAGGCGGAGCTTCACCAAGAACAGGAGTTTCTTAAAGAGACAGAGGCCCAATTTCAATGCGTTAAATTAGGAAGTAAAATTTCTTTTAAGTCATATTTTATATACACAGCATTTGTTATAACAACTGAAGTTAAAACAGTTACTTGACTGTGCTACTATGTGTCTAGAAAAATACAAAAACCGTCCTTTTAAGAAGACATACAATATGAAATAATGTATGTGAATGTTGACAGAAGACATTAAGTGGCCCATTCAAAGTCTCATTTCTGCGCACTTCTCATTTCCTGCAGTAAAACATAAAACAGTTAAAAGAGCCACAAGTTTGTATTTCTAGCATTTTTCCTCCCGTCAGTATCAAAACATTTACCTCCGAGATTGACTGATGAAAACTTGTTTATTCAAATGCTCACCTACGTTCAGAAGTAAAGTGTTACAAAAAATTTAAACAACAACAAAATATAATCAAGACAAATCCAGTCTTACGAACTTGAAATTTAAATCTGTCCAGATTAGAGGTTTTTCGTTCAGACAACCCAATATTTCACCTTAATCCTTGGGAGCTTTCTTGTTAGCAAAGTTACTGGAATCTTTCTTCCGTTATTGAGAAAAATACCCTTTAGATTGCTTGTAAGTAAAGGGATTTGATGCAGTAATTCAATAGTGTGTGAAAGCACAGACAACTCATCTTGTGTCGACTGAGTACCGCGCGTTTCTGCCGTTTCTCGGACTGTGGACACGGAGTTAATACTTGAAGTGTGAGTCACAGCCTGTTACTGCGCACCTTTAATTCAAAGCTCTCTGGAGAAGGAGCATATTTCAACTCCCTCTCTGAGTAAAAAATATCATTAGATTAGGCAGGATTGATTGGTTGAAATGGAGGTTTTTGGGTCAGTGTGCAGGTGGTGTCTCTGCTCCGTGCATATGCACAATGATCCTTGGAAAGACGGACGGAAAGTTCAAAGCTTTCCCGTTCTCAACCAACAATCTTTCCGTCTTGCAAAAATACGATCCGTTGTGTCTGCTCTGAGTTAATGTGCACAAATGTGTTTAAATTAATGCCACATCCAGAGTTGTCCTTGACAGAGACTTTCTGTCTCTAAAACCTGAAGAATTGGTCACACCAGGCAGAGTCTTGGCCAACGAGATGCTGTGGTTTGAAACCTGCTCTGTCTGAGGGTGAAGGATTATCTAGTAATCGCCTGGAGATTTATAAAAATGGAAACTGGCTAGAGATCCACATTCGTCAGACAGACTGGTGCATTTGCCTCCCGATTTACTTTGGCTGACCGTGTCATCCGGGACCTTTGCGTTCGTGCCTGCTGAAGGTTAGATATTTAAAATTTGGTTTTCAAATGAGTTCGATTAAGGTCCCATTAATCGCGTTTGGGAGTTGTGCAGGTTATTTGAGATGCCTCCCAAATAACCTGTTTTTTTTTTTTTTCATATTTTATCCTGAACTGATCCAAGTTATTTCAGATTAGACCCAGTCCCAGTTCAACTAATACGACATGATAAAAAAATAACAGGAAACTCAAATAATCTCTCTTTCATCATCATAAATATCGAAAAGAAGCTGGAATGGAACTTCAAACCAAACGCTGAAATTTACTTCTGTCTCATTTTTAACTTGTATTTCAAGTTTTGCCTGTTTAGGTTTCCACTTAAAACCTTTAAATAAATATATACACAACAGAATAGCATCGTGTAAGATGTGTGACATCTGGAATTATTATTTATTTTTAACAATTCATAAAAAGCTAAATAACTAGCTTTGAACATTTAACATCATGCACTACTTTTTCTTGCGCGATCGTACAAAATCCGAATTTTGATCGTCGAGGTTTGTGGTTGTCTGTGGCAGCTGTAATTACAAGAAATTAGGGTCAAATTAAAAAAGCAAATGTGGGAAATTAACTGCCTGAATTCATGTGTCAGATTAAACCACATGAGAAATCGTGGACGTCACAGAAGAATGAGAAAAAGAGGAAGTGAGTTCATCGTTGCCACGTCAACAGACTTCAGATTGAAAATCATGTCTCACTTTGTTCAAAATGAAAGAGTGGCCGTTCTGTAACTTTAATTTAATTTACACCGCTATTTTAAAGAGTGACTAAAAAACTCCCGTGACCCTTTTTTTTTTTTTTTTTTTGGAAAACCGTTTTTTTATGTGTCACAGCCACATAAAACGTCCAGAACCAGCATCATCAGGCTTTTGGATCAGATACAAATGATACAAAGTGAACATTTAAATACCTGGTGCCAGGCTGTTGTTTAAATCCCGAAGTTTTGTTTTGGTCTTGTCCAACGTCTTACCTATAAAAAAATTTTTTTTAAAAACCCTCAACAGCAAGAGGAAAGTCTGCGTCATGCTGGGAAATACATATGATCATTCTCGAGAAACTGAGGACAGGTTCCAGTAAGCTAATTTTACTCCAGAAATGGACCAGCGCTATCAGCATGAGCAGGGTAATAAAACTGATAAACATTTGCTGCAAAGCTTTTATTGCCCTCATCAACAACTTGCAAAGTTATTAGTTTGCTTGGAGTAATCATGGTAGAGGGAAATACTTTCATTAATGGAGCTGGGATGTTTATTTAATCAGCAGGAGGAAATCGTGTGGCGGTTGTAGGAGAGAGCTAGGAATCTTTTCAAATGAGAGTATCTGGTCTCTAAACTGCATGTTAGAAACGTTCCTCTGCAGCACTTCAGAATAGAAGCACGCATAGACAACGAAGCCACGTGGGTTGCCATGTTGGCGAAGTTGTTCATATATGTTTTGATTCTTTTTTTTTCTCCTAATCATTTGTCTTCAAAACCGTTTAGTTTTTGTTTTTTTTCCCCCAAATCCACTTTGACTGGTACCGATACTTTTTAAAATATTACAACCAACATGTTTATGTACTTAATAATTTTATGAGGCTAGACAATTTCATTAGTTTAGTTGTATTTTGTAACATTTTTGTCGAGCTCTTTTGATTTCGTTCCAACAGAAAGAAGCGGAGCGTTTCTCTGCTGCTGGTGTTTTCGTAGGTTTCCAGTTCACCGTTATCTTTATGGCAAGAACTAAGACAAGCAGAAAGATTTATTTTTTCTCTCTCCTTTGGTGTGGCTCCAGACAGAAATAACAGTGAATCAAGAGGAAAATCTGTTTGAAAAAATATTTTCAACTGTTTTTTTGTTGCAATTAAAAGTTTTATTGATTAAAAAATAAAAAAGAACACCGTCAGAACAAATAAATAGGCATTAATAGTTCCTGTTAGACCTGTCGCTATACAAGGTTATTAACATAGCCATAAGTGTTGGCTCCAATATGAAATAATAATAATCATCTTTATCTGCAGGAGATACAGATAAAGATGATTGGAAATCTATTTCTCATGTTCTGCGATCTGTTCAACGTCTAATTTATGACATCGATTACTGATCCAGAAAATGCAATCTCCTCCATGCCGTCCACCCATTCTTCCATAATTGTTTTACTAGGTTTCAAAGCGATCCTTAATGCTGCAACCAGAACCACCTCAATAACCCAAAGTATTCTCTAGGATACATTCAGGATTCGGGATCTGTCCTCTCGTCTCATGCATACATCAGAGGACATTTACAGAAGAAATACACACATTTTACATTTACAATGCACAAACTACCTGTAATTTATATTAACGCCTCTTGTTATTGTTGATATTGTCCTTCGTCATTCCCCCCCTGCGGCCTCTGACAGGGAAACGATCGTATCTGTGTAGGATTTTTATTGCGCAAACTTCCCTCTTGACTTTCAAGCACTTTTTTTCCCCCCCCAAATCCCCGGCCCCTTGTCATTCCCAGATCTGTTTACCACCACAGTATAACACTCCAGGATTTGTCACTGCTGGTTTTTGGAAGTTTTGTTTACTTGTCAAAACGGGAAGCCGTGCAATGTTCTTGTGGTAACGTCTGATAGTTAAAAATGTGGCCTTGGGAGCAAATATGTTGAACATTTGTCCATATTTTCATTATAATTTGGCAATCCCAGAAGTTGTTTGAACGGACTCATTTTTCCTTAAATTTTCTCCAACACAGTTTGATTTAATCCTCTTTTACTTTTTACATATCTCTATTACAATTAATCTGGTTGGTTTTGTCTTCTGCTCTGTCAGTTTGAGTTTAAGCTTTAGTTTGGCTACACTGCATGTTCTCTGTATTGTTCATGCTAATTTGCTTGTGTTTTTTGAAACATTTTTTTGTATTTTTTAAATCTTTATCAGCTAAAAAGCATCCGTCACAAACCAATCAGCAGAATGGAAATTGTGTAGTTGCAATAAAAGGAAAGACAGAAAAATGGTGAACTGGGTGTCCATGACGCAATCATACGTAGCTAGTTCATGTGATTAATACTGTGAAATGTTCATGGCTTACATCAGCTACTTAAAATAAACAACTCTTCAACCCTTGGATTTTAAGACTGCACTTCTCAAACCGCAGCTCTGGCCTCCTTTGGTAGTAAATTGGTTTTAATAGCGTAGCCATGGCGACACATACAAAAAAAATTAGAAAAGCCTCTCCCTTCCAAGTCATACGGTCCATTCAAAGCTCGCACTCACAATTTAGTACGTTTCTACACTTATACGCAGATCTGTAGGCAGTCGGGTGAAGTGCCTTGCTCAGGAGCACGTCGTCACGCGACCGGGGAAGCTGGGATCGAACCTACAACCTTCCGTTTTCAAGATGGATGTACCATGCCAATGTTTTTCCGACAGTGGTCCTGCAGGTGTTAGGTGTTTCCCTGCCTCAGCACACCTGATTTCAATTGATGGCTGATCAACAGGCTCTTACTGAACTGCAGTTGTCTAAATCAAGTGTGTTAAAGCAGGGAAACATCTAAAACATGCAGGATGGCATCAATGGGCAGAAAACACTTGCCTAGATCCATAGCAGA
The DNA here is from genome assembly GCF_003331165.1 of Xiphophorus hellerii. Taxonomy (NCBI): domain Eukaryota; kingdom Metazoa; phylum Chordata; class Actinopteri; order Cyprinodontiformes; family Poeciliidae; genus Xiphophorus; species Xiphophorus hellerii. The sequence goes on from NC_045678.1 coordinate 7,199,147, forward strand.
CGTCAAACACCAAGTGAAGTCAGAATTATGAGTGCTTTAAAACATCGACATGTAGAACCACATAACACTGCCAGCGAAGCGTGCAGCCGGTTTACATATAACTGGGTAGGAAATATGTCAGTTCATAAACAAAGGAGAAAGATGTTTCTACTGGCAAGGTAAGAATTTCCTCCTTTTTATTCATTGGCAAACACGACTAGAAAAACTGACTGTACTCTACGTGGCGATAAGTCTAAGTTCGACATGTACTTGTGATAAAAAAAGTTTTAGAACCATTCCTCTCAGAGTGAGTGTTGGTAAGGTTTTTGCTTGTTTGTCATTCACAATTTGCCATTTCCTACGCTCATTCATAATTCTGCTCCTGGGAAAGCGGACGCCAATTAAACATCCTGCACTGCTCCGCCAGGCTCCAAAACTCTTTGTCTGGTTGCCTTTGCCAGCTGTCCGTCTGGTATTATGAAAGCCCGAGTGAGCCGCAATCTAATTAGTCGGCGCTGGCCTTTGACCGAAGCTTTGGCAGTCTCAAAGATGCTCGGTGCGTGCAAGACGTCTAACAGCACGACATTTAGGTGACCTGAATGGATAAACCAGCTTGGATAATTAATCTTTTTAATCACAAAAAATGATTAAGTTCCATTTAGCACCACAAGTTTTACAAGCAGCATGAGTGGGTGGTAAAATGTTTACACATGCAGGTGGACAAAATATATTTTAAAAGCTTTCTATTAATCAAAGCCTGTTCTGTTAATCAGAGAACTGATTTCCTTTAAACCACTAAACTAAAATCCCATTTCTCAATAATAACTGGAACATACGACCTCTCTTCTTCGTTCTGGTTGTTTATGATAATGATTTTGTTTATAATTTCAATTGTGTTTTTTGATTTATGTTCTCATCATACAAGGCACCGTGAATTGCCTCGTTGCTGAAATGTGAAATACAAGTTAACTTGCCTTAGAAAAATTACTCTGGAAAAATGACCAGTTTCTCTGATTTTACTTTTTGTAGGTATACGTTTGAGTACAATGAACATTGTTCTTTTATTCTATGAACTACTGACAGGTCTCCCAAATTCCAAGCAAAAAATGTCGTATTTATACATTTAAAGAAAATAATAACTTGTGGATGTTGTGTTACATCCACAAGTTATTATTGTGTTAAATGTGGTAAACAACTCTCTTTCAGTGTTCTGGAAACATAGAGGATGAGATTGGTAACATGGAAAGATTATGTTCTTCTTGTTGGTTATTGGCTTTATTGATTATGAGCTGCATTTTCTTTACAGGTATTTCTGTATTTCATAGGAGACAATGCGAATGAATGAGAAATGTCATAAATTCTTATTAAATCAGTCACTCAGGAACCAGAAGTAATGAATTCAGTCGACTGGACAAAAACATAAACAATAATCCAGAGTAAAGGAGGAAAGGCATGAACTACTTTTTCAACATCACTCAGAGAAAGTTGTTTTTTGTACATTTGCTACCACTATCCAGTTTACTATTTCAGTTTTTATACAGGCCAGAGACAGAAACTGGTCTGAAGTTGTAGCAAAGGTGATAGAATTTAGAGTAAAAAACTTGTGTGAGCTTCTAAAAGCTGACAAAAACCAAATGTTGGCAGGATTCCCCCGTACTTCAGCATCGTCTCTTTGCTGGCACGTCTTCTGAGTCAACCTTGGTGGTTGCTTTACAGCAGGCCAACCAGAGTCTTCCCTCTTTCAGCATAGGTGTTTGTGCACTTGGGTGGATGCAACAGTCGGTACAAGATGAGGATGATTTGGTGGAACGTCTCTCACATGCAAAACACAAAAAGTGTCTTTCTTCAGAAAGGCAGGAATAAAAACACCTTTGGCATTTTTTTTCCATCCATCCATCCATCTTCTTCCGCTTATCCGAGGTCGGGTCGCGGGGGTAGCAGCTTCAGAAGGGAGGCCCAGACTTCCCTCTCCCCAGCCACTTCTTCTAGCTCCTCCGGGGGAATCCCGAGGCGTTCCCAGGCCAGCCGAGAGACATAGTCCCTCCAGCGTGTCCTGGGTCTTCCCCGGGGCCTCCTCCCGGTGGGACGTGCCCGGAACACCTCACCAGGGAGGCGTCTAGGAGGCATCCTGACCAGATGCCCGAGCCACCTCAACTGGCTCCTCTCGATGTGAAGGAGCAGCGGCTCTACTCTGAGTCCCTCCCGGATGACTGAGCTTCTCACCCTATCTCTAAGGGAGAGCCCAGCCACCCTACGGAGAAAACCCATTTCGGCCGCTTGTATCCGCGATCTCGTTCTTTCGGTCATGACCCAAAGCTCATGACCATAGATGAGGGTGGGAACGTAGATCGACCGGTAAATCGAGAGCTTCGCTTTTTGGCTCAGCTCTCTCTTCACCACGACGGACCGGTACAGCGCCCGCTTGACAGCAGACGCTGCGCCAATCCGCCTGTCGATCTCCCGCTCCCTTCTTCCCCCATTCGTGAACAAGATCCCGAGATACTTAAACTCCTCCACTTGGGGCAGGACACCCCCCCTGACCCGGAGAAGGCACTCTACCCTTTTCCGGCTCAAGACCATGGCCTCGGATTTGGAGGCACTGATCCTCATCCCGGCCGCGTCACACTCGGCTGCGAACCGCTCCAGCGAGAGCTGCAGATCACGATCTGATGAAGCCAAAAGGACCACATCGTCTGCAAAAAGCAGAGATGAGATCCTAAGGCCACCAAATCGGATCCCCTCAACACCTTGGCTGCGCCTAGAAATTCTGTCCATGAAAGTGATGAACAGAATCGGTGACAAAGGGCAGCCCTGGCGGAGTCCAACTCTCACCGGAAACGAGCCCGACTTACTGCCGGCAATGCGGACCAGACTCTGACACCGGTCATACAGGGACCTGACAGCCCGTATCAAAGGGCCCGGTACCCCATACTCCCGGAGAACCCCCCACAGGGCTCCCCGAGGGACACGGTCGAACGCCTTCTCCAGGTCCACAAAACACATGTAGACTGGTTGGGCGAACTCCCATGCACCCTCCAGGACCCTGCCGAGGGTGTAGAGCTGGTCCAGCGTTCCACGACCAGGACGAAAACCACACTGCTCTTCCTGAATCCGAGGTTCGACTATCCGACGGACCCTCCTCTCCAGGACCCCTGAATAGACCTTGCCAGGGAGGCTTAAGAGTGTGACCCCTCTATAATTGGAGCACACCCTCCGGTCCCCCTTTTTGAACAGGGGGACCACCACCCCAGTCTGCCAATCCAGGGGAACTGCCCCCGATGTCCATGCGACATTGCAGAGTCGCGTCAACCAACACAACCCTACAACATCCAGAGCCTTAAGAAACTCCGGGCGGATCTCATCCACCCCCGGGGCCCTGCCACCGAGGAGCTTTTTAACCACCTCGGCGACCTCGTCCCCAGAGATTGGAGAGCCTAACCCAGAGTCCCCAGGCTCCGCTTCCTCAGTGGAAGGCATGTTGGTGGGATTGAGGAGGTCTTCGAAGTACTCTGCCCACCGGCCCACAACGTCCCGAGTAGAGGTCAGCAGCACACCATCCCCACTATAAACAGTGTTGGTGCTGCACCGCTTCCCCCCCCTGAGACGCCGGATGGTGGACCAGAATCGCCTCGAAGCCGTACGGAAGTCTTTCTCCATGGCCTCTCCAAACTCCTCCCACGCCCGGGTTTTTGCCTCAGCAACCGCCCGAGCCGCATGCCGCTTCGCCCGCCGGTACCCATCAGCTGCTTCCGGAGTCCCACAGGCCAAAAAGGCCCGATAGGACTCCTTCTTCAGCCTGACGGCATCCCTCACCGAAGGTGTCCACCAGCGGGTTCGAGGGTTGCCGCCGCGACAGGCACCGACAACCTTGCGGCCACAGCTCCGATCGGCCGCCTCGACAATGGAGGCACGGAACACGGTCCACTCAGACTCCATGTCCCCCACCTCCCCCGGGACGTGTTCGAAGTTTTGCCGGAGATGGGAGTTAAAGCTCCGTCTCACAGGGGATTCCGCCAGACGTTCCCAGCAGACCCTCACAACACGTTTGGGCCTGCCAGGTCTGACCGGCTTTCGCCCCCACCACCGGAGCCAACTCACCACCAGGTAGTGGTCAGTGGACAGCTCCGCACCTCTCTTCACCCGAGTGTCCAAGACATACGGCCGCAGATCCGATGAAACGATGACAAAGTCGATCATCGAACTGCGGCCTAGGGTGTCCTGGTGCCAAGTGCACATATGGACACCCTTATGCTTGAACATGGTGTTCGTTATGGACAATCCATGGCGAGCACAGAAGTCCAGCAACAGAACACCGCTCGAGTTCAGGTCGGGCGGGCCGTTCCTCCCAACCACGCCCCTCCAGGTCTCACTGTCATTGCCCACGTGAGCGTTGAAGTCCCCCAGCAGAACAAGGGAGTCCCCAGGAGGAGCACTCTCCAGTACCCCCTCTAAGGACTCCAAAAAGGGTGGGTAATCTGAACTGTCGTTCGGCCCGTAAGCACAAACGACAGTCAGAACCCGTCCCCCCACCCGTAGGCGGAGGGATGCTACCCTCTCGTTCACCGGGGTAAACCCCAACGTACAGGCGCCGAGATGGGGAGCAACAAGTATGCCCACTCCTGCCCGACGCCTCTCACCTTGGGCAACTCCAGAGTGGAAGTATGTCCAGCCCCTCTCAAGGAGACTGGTTCCAGAACCAGAGCCGTGCGTCGAGGTGAGACCGACTATTTCTAGCCGGAACCTCTCGACCTCACGCACTAGCTCCGGCTCCTTCCCCACCAGAGAGGTGACATTCCACGTCCCAAGAGCCAGTTTCTGCAACCGAGGATCGGACCGCCAGGGTCCCCTCCCTCTGCTGCCACCCATCCCACACTGCACCCGACCCCTTTGGCCCCTCCCACGGGTGGTGGGCCCATGGGAGGGGGGGCCCATGTTTCCTCTTCGGGCTGAGCCCGGCCGGGCTCCATGGGTAAAAGCCCGGCCACCAGACGCTCGCCATCGTGCCCCCCCTCCAGGCCTGGCTCCAGAGTGGGGCCCCGGTGACCCGCGTCCGGGCGAGGGAACACCAAGTCCAAAGTTTTCCTTCATCATTGGGGCATTTTTTTTTTTTTTTTCAAATGATCACGCAGGAATAAATGAATCGGAGATTTTCACAAACAGCACATTCTTGTTAAAGTCAGAAGCTGTGACACGTACAGAACCTCCTTAGTTCCAGAAGTCCGTGTCATATCGGCAACAAATCGGCTGGAGTTATGAATCTGTTTCATCCCTGCTGGATCCATGAGACTGACTTTAAGTAGATGATAATCCCTTACCTGGTCAGAGATTACAGCTATTATGATTCTACCCTGTTATTCATACCATCTGTCTTTTTCTGGGATGTTTTTAACCTCTGGCACGTGTGCGCGCCCATTAAACTGTCCTGAACGCTATAATTCTCGAAAGGTGCGTCCATACAAGCAACTCCATCTCATGACATCAACTTCCAGAACAGATGGAAGGATTTACTTTTTAAGTGACTTCTTGGGGTTTTGGTCTCTCCACAGAGGAAAGGAAAACAACCTCTCCATTACCATGGTGACACTGTGGCGCTGCCAGAGATAGAGTTTCTGGCTTAAGATTCGCAGACATGCCTACAGCTTTGTGATGCTCCGATTTACGGCTAAAGGCGAAGCTTTTAGTTCAGTCGTACAAAGAGAACAATGGACCCTTGGGCTACTGAACAGTACTTCCACATGCACGAAAAAACGTAGTATGGTATTAAAGTTGCTTTGTTCTGATCACATCAAACTCCCAACAAGTTTTAAAGTATTGTTCTGAAAACTGAAGGATTAACTGGTGAAACCTAAACCCATTTACACAGGACATCAAACCATCCTCTAATCTGAAGGGACAGAAAATTGCAAATAATACCCAAGTATTACTATCCTAAAAATGTTTGAGTGATTAAAATCATTCGACTGTCGGGTCCTGGATTGTTTTGGAGTTTGGGTCTAGTTTCAATATCCTGTGTTCCTGTAGTCAGCCTTGCTTCTGCTTTGCTTTAGATTGGTGCTTTCTGAGTGATTCTAGTTAAATATGCTTATTTCTTGTGTCTAGTTATTCTTTGTAACTCTAGTTTAATTATGTTTCTTATGTCTAGTTACTTTATAATGTTTTATTTATTTTCTATAAAATAAATAGAGAAAAGTGTGCTCTCTCTTTCCCCCTGTGTCACTTCCTGTCTCTCTCCAACCAGAGAGAGAGACACCTGCAACCCATTAGCTAATCAGTCCAGGTCTTTTGTACCAGCATTCACTCTCTGTGAACATAATCTTAGTCTGGTGATCCAACCCTGTTTTCTTCTTCTTTAAGAGACAAAATCTGAGAAAAAGTACTATTTACATTCTAGGGAGGTTTTTACATTATTTTTTTTTCATTTTCATTATTTTGTGTGCGTGTTAGTTTATTGTCTGAGGATAAATGCGGTTCAATTTCATCGTTTACGTGTAAACAATAAAATATTAAAATCATGAAAAACATCGGGTTTGATGCTTCTTGGTCTAAATAGCACTGAATGTAGTCAGACTTCAGTGTATTTAGGTGAGTTTTGACGCTTTGTATTGATATTGTCCACAGAAAAGGTTTGAGTGGCTGCCGCACGTTTTCGCGCCAGCGAAAAAGTGTGCGTATATTTACGCAAACTTTGACGCAAAATTAATTTTTATACTTGCTGACTTGTGGCGCCGCACATTTTTTGTGCGCACGCACGCACGCTTCACGCATGAGGGCCCAGAACTTTTAAGATTTGAATTTTGAATTTTCCCATATTTTCATAAATATATGCGGCTTTGTGCTGGCCTGTTGTTTTTTAAAATCCCGGTAAAATACTTTGGGAGTATGAATAGTTTTACTAGCCAATGTGAATACAATACTCGCGCTGCAACTGCTACTTTTTTTGACGGGACTCATGTGTGTACTTAAAATATTTACTGTTACTATGTTTGATCTTTAAAGTCACCTGGCGATTCACTAAAGCACCCGGACTTCAAACTGAAAGCAACAGCGGTGAAAATGAAACCAGAAACCAACTCTGAGCCATCTGGGTGCTTTTCATCTCAGAAGGAGCTTGCTCAGCATCTGGTGGCTGAGTAAAATCTGAACGGTCGCCTCCAGCTGACTGCACAGCAGAGACTCGCGTGCACCAACATTCACACACGCAGCTGGCACAGCTGCCAAAACAGAGCAGGGAAGCTAGAATTACTACACTAACAGAAGGGGACAAATTTCTGAAGTACGTATCACTTCTCCTCGTTTTTACACTGTTAGAACTGAGTCAGTATAGTAAAGGTGCATAGTGTTGAATTTAGTGACATCATGAAATGATTGCAGCCAACTAGATTCTTGCCAAAATACTTCACTGTGCATGATTTGAATGATTTATCTTCTTGACAGTATTGTATTAGGTCAGCACTCAAGACTTAAAGGGGCAGTATTATGTGTTTTCAAGCCACATATTGGAATTTTACAGTGCAATCATGTAACTATGGTTGTAACTTTGCTTGTTGTAAAAATGAAACATGACTTAGAAGAAATTTGACTTCGTAATTTAACTTCTTGAAATTGGGTCTCTGTCTCTTTAAGAAACTCAGGTTCTTTTTGAAGCTCCGCCTTCAGGAAGTCATCACAACATGGCTTCTCTATTTACCTTTAACAATGTTTCTACCAGCGTTGCACTGAGACGTAGCTCCTATAATGAGCTCAGCTGATGCTCAGTTCCACCAGGTGTTTGCTAGTTGATGCCGGCTAGTCTGAAGGAGCTGAATGGGGGACTCGTGAGGAGGAAGCTTGGAAACTGCAACTCGGAGGAGGAGCATCGTCCTCGAAGGCGGGGCTAGGCTCACCCAGGTGTTTTCTACGGCTGAATGGTTGCCGTGGGAGATTAAAGTATTTCTCAAACAAGCAAGAAAGAATCAAGGCAACACTCCAGGTTTGTTATGTTTTTAATGGGAGAATAATATTATGACATGACAGAAAGCTCAAAAAAGTCGACTTTACATCACAGTCAGGAAGTCCAGTGAATATCCTGTTGACTATTTACATCCACGATTTGTTAATGAATGATTCCCCTTCTGATGTTTGTAGCATTTAAGACAAGAAAAATGTGGGAAACAAACTAAAATGTTGAAGCTCGTCAAGAGCAACATGTCCAGGGTCGTCCAGATGGAAGATGACCTTCTCCCCCAATCGCAGTGTTTTTGAAGCTTCTAATAGGTTTTCCTGTGGGACTTTCCGGAATTTGGCTCCATCCATTCCCTCGTCATATCTGACCAGCTTAAATTTCCTCTGCTTAAAAAATATCTCCACATTTTACCGTTGGTCTGAAGACGCACATTGGGTTTTATGTTTAACCCCAAATAGTTCATTTTAGTCTTATTTGATCTAACTTGTTTCTGTCATGCTTTCGCTGTGTTCCTCGCATAGTTTTTGAGGCAAACGTCTTGTCACTGTCTCGAAAAGGCCAGATTGTAAAGTATGCTTCTAATGGTTATCCTGAAAAGAGATCCTCCCATATGAGCTGTGGATCTCAGCTCCTCCAGAGTTACAAAGATCCTCTTGGGTAATTCTCAGAATAACGCTCCCCTTGTTTAGCCACATGTTGGTATGTTAGCGGTTGTGTTTTACTGTTTCCCTCTTCAGATTATGGACTGAATAGATCCCAAAATCTCCAAGACACGCCAGAACATTTTAACTCTGATTGCAAACAACTTTCTCCCTGACCCGTCTGTTGTGTTTCTTCGTCTTCACGATGCCGTTTGGCGACTGATGTTCTCTAGCAAACTTCCAGTTCCGTCCCAGGACAGCTGTATTTATACCGAGATGAAATTACACACGGATCCACTCTATTTGCTATTGTAGTTAAATATTGCGGCATGTTGTTGATTCCGTCTAACCGAATCAGTGAAGTTCAGTCAGTGAGGATGTTTATGTGGAAAACAGGTGGCACATATGTGGTCCTTCCTCAGGGATGATTACTGCAGATTTGTCTCCGAAAAACTGAGTGAAATGTTTTCTTTTCTTTTCCCAACCCAAGAAGAACAGTTTGCACTGAATAAAATTTTTACTAGCTAGGGGAAAACGTAAGTGCAGGAAGTGGCCGGTCAAGTGAAATGATCTGAAAGGCTTTAAAATGGAAAACAAAACCAGACAGAGGTGGGAGAAAACTGAAAACTATCGTACAATAGGAGGAGAGGGGGGGAAATAGCCGAAATGGCCAAAACTAAGCTTATAATAATATTAAGCTCAAAGATAATAAAAGCTACATTTGGTTGCTGTAGCCATTCGAAGCGAAGCTGTTGGGGGGGGGGGGGGGGGGGAGATTAGAATTGGTCAAAGAACTAAACTGTAACATTTTATGCTGATGAAAAAACGAACATTTGACTACTCCAAGCACAATGCTGTGGTGTCCTATGTACAGTTTGAACACATGAAATTACACGAAGATGACATGTTAGACAAAATACCTTTAAAATGCTCTGTTTCTAACAGGACAGCAACCCAAAACATCGGTAGGTTGGTGCCAGACCAACTAGATTAAACTAACAGAGTGGCCAGGTAGAAACTGGTGATCCAGCCAGATCTGCTGTACCGTAATTCCACGTTGCGCTATCTGAAAAATGGCAACGGTTTCTGAAAGGGGAGACGTTGCGCTTTCCAGTCAATATCAAGCTATTACGGTAATTAAACTCCCGCCCCAGCAGGGAGTGAAATTATTCTGAGGGACACTCTTTTAATAGACAGTAATTTGCGAAAATAACTTGCTAGTTATCCAACGTTCCAGTTGTTATGGATAGATGGGCAAATATACTTTCTCACAGGACATTTAAAGAACTGCGTACAATTAAAATAAGCAAAAGTATTCAGGCGGAGATTTTAAATTTAGGACATAAAGGGTTTAGTCTAGTGGAAAACTCACATGTTAACATCACAAATACTGTTTCTGATAGAAATCAGCAAATGCAGAGGAGCTGATGAACGCGGTCCAAATGTCCTGAGATGCGATATCAGTTCCAGGTCGACAGATGTGGAGCGCTTCTCAGAAATAACGCTTATACAACTCACTTATTTACAGGACAGACCATTCTTCAAACATTGTTCAGTTTAAACAGTACTTTTCTTTTCAACTTTTTAAACAGCCTAATATTTATTTTAATTACTTTCTTCAGACAGAGAACAAACGATTTCAGTTCTTTGTCCATGGGTTGATTTGTAGCAGAACGTGCTGCATTTCCTGACACTCTGGCGTGTATGGAAATTTGAGTTTTTCTCACTTTTTAAACATTAATATACAAGTTATCTCTATTCAAACTTACTGTAGGGGTGTGTGTGAGTGTGTATAACTCTCCACATGGGGGTTACCAGGCTTTATCACAATGGAGCCTATTCTCATTTCAGCTCGTTGCATCTGAATAGGAGAGGCTGCTGGTTGGAGGTGAATGACAATACACACAGTGGTACAGTATCTGTCTGTGGGAGGAGGACATCCATCCACACACACACCCCTACACACATCCCCCCACACACACAGTCATTTACAGTGTCTGGCCCTGATTTTCTGTGTGTAATGTTTCCTTGTTTTGAATAATTTCAGCCATGGCCTTATTTTTATTCTAATCCTCTAAGTTTCGGGATTCCTGAAAAAGGCTTAAGATGAGATCTTGTTATCCCCTCACCCCATCCCTCTTTTCCTGCAGATTCTTCAACTGCAATCAAGAAACTGATCACAGACTCAATCTCCCAAAGATTAGCAGAACTCCTCGGTCATTTCCTGTTTCTGTGACAGTTTGGAGGATGCCGTCACTCTCCTCATGAACTCCCTCCTTCACCTCGTTCCTCAGTCCCTCCCTCTGACTAGCCAATCGGACCAGACAGACTTGTCTGGGTATGAAATAAGTGGGCAGTGGGAGGGGTGTGGATGACCAACTGGACAGGACCAAAACCCCTGCCAGCCAGACCGGAGCTGAGAGGCTGAGAGAATCTGAACCAAGATTTGGCTGGAGAAAACCCGTTGTCCTCGTTTGTCAGTGAATAGTGTCTGAATGAATCTAATTTCTTAGTGATTCCTCAAGGATCTACATCGCTGCAGGTGTGGAGGAGGGAAGTTGAGACACAAGAGGAGGAGATAAACAGGAGTAGGAAGTGGGGGGAAGCTATCAGACTGAGCAGATGTCAGCTTGGTTGGTTCAGACTGGCAGCTCAAACCCGCTATGCTAGCCGGGGGACGGAGATTTTCTGACCTGGAGATGTTAGTGGGCATGGAGGACAAGAATGTGGACAGCGCCAGGAGCAGAGCTGGAAGCTGCGTGGAGTTTCACAGCCTTAAAGTAAGTCGGCTTTTCCTCTTTTACATTGGATGAACTTCAGAATGTAGACCAACAAGTGGTTTGGGAAACGCATTCAAATTTCTCATCTTTAACGAGACAAAATCTTTGGATAAAGATGTGTTGACTATGATGGGTTTTTTAAAAATTGAAATCCATTCTTCTATAAAAGACAAAGTAAATGTGTCTTTTGGATAATCTATTAACAGTATTTTGCAGCGTAATTTCTTATTCAGTAAGACAGAGAATACATACAGTATTTAGGTATTTTAACTTCTTTTTTTAAAACTTTTTTTTGGCCAGGTAAGTTGGTTGAGAACAACTTCTCATTTTCAACAATGGCCTGTTCAAGAAATGTCAAAACATCATACTGTAGTAGTATGTTATACAAAAGAATAACAACGAAAAGTACAACCAAATTTGTACTGACTAAATGCAGTGGATTCACCGGCTTTTCAAAACAGGTGCACTGTAGATTTTAATCAATATTGACGTCAACATTGTGAACTTTAGTGTTTAGTGCAAGTTTGTTTTTTTTTTTTACAATCTTTGGGTGCAATGAAATGAAATTAGGATTTCTTTAATGGTGTATGGACTCTTTGGGGCTGTCATAGTGATGTAAAATGTGAGTGTTGTTGGAAATACTGAGGAGTGAGTGAAGGTGTGGAGGAGTTTCACCAATGATAGTTTTATAGATGAATTTGTACCAATTTATTAATCAGATGAGTGAATGGAGGGATGGCCCAGTTTACAAGTGAGCATAGATGGCAGCGGTGGGTAATAAAAGGGACACAAATAACAAAATGTATTGCAGATTGATAGATGACATCGAATACTTACACTCTGTATAGAGAGTAAACATATGGAGTAGAGCGGAAACTCTACTCCATATGTTCGATGCAGATTTGTGTATGATATCACCATATAAAGAAAATAAAAGAAAAAGAAAAGTCTTGATTTGATCTTGTGAAGTAATTTATTTGGATGAATGTCAAGAGAGTGTACGCCCTTACAAAAAAAATCCCACCAAAATCACATTTTCACATGTGATTTCACCACAAAACGTTCCAGAATCACACGTATACATGTGCTTTTACATATGATTCACATCTTTCACACATCATTCACATGAAAAGGTTGTGTGAACCACATGTGTGGTTTTCATGTGGTCACATGTGAAAGTCACATGTGATTTTCATGGAATTTTTTTGTAAGGGCGGTCAAGCCATACACCTACGTATTTATAGGAACTGATGAGTTGAAGTGGTAAACCATCCAGAAATGAAATGCTGCTGTGGGCGATAAATGCTAATTAATGATCATGTATTTAGTTTTAGCTGTGTTTAAAAGGAAATGAAGGAAAAAGCTGGTTGAAGGCTACTGAAACTGTTTTGCAAGGTGAATATGGCTGTGTTCAGGGATAACGTGTACAGGACGGCATCATCAGCGTATAGATGGACATGGGAGGTACTAGCAGCATGAACTATGTCACTGATGTAGATTTTGAAGAGTTGGTCCTAAAATGGACCCCGGAGGAACACCAGAAGACAGGGATGAGGGCCGAACTGGCAACCTTCAGCTCGCGCCAACCGAAAACGACCCAAGACGTAGCTTTTAAACCAAGCCAGAGATTTTTCTGAGAGATCTATCTCCTGGAGTCTGCTAAACAGAATGTTGTGGTTTATAGAATCAAATACCTTAGCCAGGACAACACACACAGCCACACAGTATTCTTTTTTTATCAATGGTATTCATGTTGAACACTTTAAGTGTCACAGAGATACACCCAAAGCCCGACTGCATGGCTAGTAAGAATTCTGTTGGCTTTCAAAATGGTGGGTAATCGGGTTGTTTATTAATCATTCAATCAAGATGGAAAGAGGCCAATAGGAATTTAAGTGTAAAGTCTCACCTTCTGCATAGAACATACCTGTCAAGTCTCCCATTTTGGCCAGGAAACTACCGTATTTTACCTCTCTTTCCCGTTGTGCTCCTGTATTAGTATTTTCCCGTAAATTCTGCACTTACGATAGCAGCGGACGGCTAAAACTTTCTCGTAATCTCAAATCCAAAACTTGACAGGTGTGGTAAGGAGTGGGCTGACCACTGCTGATTTCAAGTCTTGGGGAAATTTACTGAATTAAATAGAGATGTTAAACAAATGAGTGACGGGTATGGCAACAGCGTGTGCTGCTAACTTCAGAAGGAAAGGATAGAGAGGATCTAACCCAGCAGATTTGTGAGGCGTCAGCTCTAGAAGTTCTCCTTGTTCCTGTAAGAGTTGACGTGAGACGGGAGGGTTGCTTGAAGGAAGTAAATTTGACGTTTAATTACAATGGTTGACAGCAATGGTGGAAGTGGCAATAAAGAAGGCTTGACCAGATGCAATAAAATGTTTCTTAAGGATATTAATCATCGTGGTTTTGTCTGACATCGAAATCTCTTCACACTTTATTGCGGTGTGAAGATTTGTGTTTATTGTCCATATTTTTAATTGTCTGCCATAACTTCTGGGGGAATCTTATTGTTTTACAATACTCAGGTTCTCATTTTCTATTTGTTCACAACTACTTTTGAGTTGTCTAAAAGATTGCCAGTCAGATTTGGTCTTGGGTGCCATTGAGAGTGCCTGAGACAAATTAATACAATTAGTTCTGATCCAGGGACTGAAGAACCTTTTCTTCTAGGAAGCAGTTTGTCCAAGATGAAAACAAACATATTTTTGAAATAACACAAAGCACTCTTGACTGAACGAGGTTAGTTTCATTCAGATAGAGAAGCGACATTGTGCTCAAACATTTACGCTGAACAGCAAATGGATAATCCAATCCGAAAATGTCCCACAGCGGATTGACTTTTTGATGTGTTAGTTTGCAGAATTAAAAAAAATACATATATATTATTAGTTATTAAAAATGTTTCTTAATGATCATGAGTGTTCATGAATTATTTCTACTAAAAACAAAAGTGACGTGAACATTGTGTGCAAGGGAGCAATCGCTGCAAAACAATGTTGCACCATTTAAAAACAAAGACAAAAATGATTGATGGCGAGTTAACATTTTGAAACTTCCTGCAGCGTCTTAAATGAGCAAATGATGGCGGTTACGTCGCTAACTGTAAACAGCAATCTCTGTGTTCTCTAAATAATGTAGGACCACTAAGAGTCACGCTGCGTAAAACAGAGCTGAGCTTGAAAGCTCAACTCTACGGGATAAAACGATGTGATTGGTTACCGACACTGCTCAGTGAGAGGTGAACAATTAGACAGAAAACACACAGCAGTCCGAGGGAAAGTTCAAGGAAACCTAGTTAAACTAACTACAAAAGAAAAGCATATACTGTACATAACAACGTATAACGGGATAAATGAAACATGAAGAGACAGTAAAACTAATTTTGAAAGCTGTGGGGCAACAGTTTCAGCTCTTGCTGCTTTCTCTAGCCGTTCCACTTTTGTTTCTTAGCTTTGGTAGCCGAACTACGAAAACAGGTTTTTGTTAAGATTGCACATTCCTTTCCCAACAGAAGTTACATCGCGCATGATTAAGCGAGAAAAATGAAGGCACCGTGCCATTATGGACACATGTTGGAAAAACTCACCAAAAAGCACTTTTGTTTCATAATGTTGGACTCAAGGTGTGTGTTTTTTAGGCTGATACGAATCTCCTCAATTCAATAAAGTGCACCTAATCTAGGCGGCATTTAGGCGAATGAGTCCTGTTGTTATTACTACCACTTCTCTGCGCTTCACTTAAATCCAGCAGACCAAGAAAGATCTACAGGTGATTGGAAAGAGTGGAGCTCGGCCATGTTGCCAGATGTTCGAGCTGTTGGTAAGGGATCGAGTCTGAACCGCGCGCGTTTCCCCCTTGTTCTCCCGGGTGTGACATGGTTTAATGACCTCATACCTGTAACACGGGGATCTGCTGCTGGTTGGGATGAGATAATCGCACCGCTTAATAGTACGTGACGTAAAATTTGGAGAAAGCATCTGTTTCTTTGTGAATTGGTTGGCGTTGCGAAGATTTTCTCTCTTTCCTAACCTCTGGTTTTTACTTAATTTCACGTGACTTTTCAATTCACTGATGATATGAAGTCATTAAATTGAATTTGCTTAATTTTCTGTTGAGCAAACCAAACAAGGGAACTTCATAGCTAGAAATTACAGCCTGCTTGTCATTTTATCATCAGTAGTACAGTATGTAGCATAAATACCAAACAGTAGCTATATTACCCTACAAATGCAGTTACTGTCGCAGCTACCACTCTGTTGACATGTTAAGAGAGAATGACTTTCTATGATTTCTAAACAATGGTGGACAACTTGTTGTGCAGGAGGGATATTTAGGGATATTTAGTTCCCTCCTAGATATTTAGTCGATATCTAAAAACAAATATCAACTGCTGATAATATCAGTTTTTACAACTGCTTAACTCTCTATAACAAGGGAGCTACGTGAGTTTATAGATGTCCAATTACTGCTAAAATTAACGTTATTCATCCCGTTGACAGATTTAGAATTAGTACCAGTGAAACACTGCTGATAAGTGTTTTGCATGTTTCACTACTACATCATTTAATCATTTGTCTTTTGTAATAAGCTCCATGTGTTAGAGGTTGAAGGTCCTCCTTGGCATCATCCTAATGTTTTGGTTTCTCCACAGATTCTCTAACGGATTCGAGTAAGGAACAATCTGAGTCTGCCGGAAACCGGAATAATTTTGAACCTATCTTTATTGTTGTGACAACACTTCCCCTAAAACATACAGCGGTTTTGTTTTTTTTTTTACAATTTATCATTTATTCGCCTGCCACATTGATGCTGGTGCACCAGAATCTCCCCAGTGAGAGACAATAAAGGATATTTCTATTTATTCTGTTCTATTAATCTTTACAAAGATGCTACGCTAGCATTAGCATGATTCTTCTCCGTTTTGATATGACTTGTTGATGATTTGACTGAATGTTTTCTTTGCAGTTGTAGTTGACTGTGTAAGGATAAACTTATGTACATTTTCCTCTTGTTTTATCGGCTGGTAAGAGTTTGGAATGACGTAAATGTTTATAATCTGCGTCACAGTAGTGTGCAGCCTTGTTGGTTGAACTTTGGAATACTGTGCCCTTAAAATAAAGTGTAAACTGGGTTTGGACCTCTGAGAATTGCTGGTTTCCGTGTGCTGTAGTCAAATACCATTTTGGATTTAAAGACCTGAAACTCGCAAGCACCCGGCTCCCTGAGAAAGGAGTTCATCAGACTTTAGACATGCTTGAAAACAACACAGCTGAGCTTGCAGCGGAGGAGAGCTATGAAGGC
Organism: Xiphophorus hellerii; assembly: GCF_003331165.1. Lineage (NCBI taxonomy): Eukaryota > Metazoa > Chordata > Actinopteri > Cyprinodontiformes > Poeciliidae > Xiphophorus > Xiphophorus hellerii. The sequence goes on from NC_045678.1 coordinate 7,215,804, forward strand.
AAGCTGTGAGTCAGAGGTCAGCGAGGGAATGAAGATCTGTTTGTGTTCAACACAGCACACAGATACCGTGAGGCATATGTCTACTTCGATATCACACACACACGCATACAGAGCAAGCCTTGAAGTCAACTGTATCATTAAAGCTATCTCGTGACTCCTTCAGGTGTATCATTATTGCGGCTTAAGTCATAACAAATCCGACCATGCCGATGCAATGTGTATGCATTTAGGGATGTATTGTACCTGTGGCCCTCCGAGCTCAATCACTGTTTTCAGCCTTGTGAGTGAGTTCAGAGGGTTTAGCATCCATATGTATGGAAGTACAGATGAAGTGCATGTGCATGAAGCTTGTGTGGATGTTTACCTTTTATCTGTAGGTTCCCGTTTGAGGTTTAGACCAGAGAACTAAGGCCGTTGGTTAAGTGTTGGTTGCTTGGGAGAGGATCTCAAACTGCATCAATTTGAGGTCAATTTAATTTCAGTTTCAGACAAATGCTTGAGGTGGGGGTCAAATGTAAGAGGAGGGTTCCAAAACAGATTACGTCAGCAAGGGTTCACGCAAAGACATTCAAGTCCAGGTGTGTGCGCGAGAAATTTTTCAGGTGTATTTGGAATATTATATTCTAAGTCTGTCTGTGTTTAAGAAGGAATCCCACTAAAGTCCTCCAGATGCCAAACAAATTGAGAAACTAAGAGATCAGCTCACATTCTCTGGTGGTGAGACTTGAATATTCTTGAACTTAGACTTGGTGTCATAACTGGCAAGAACCACACAATGCTTAACAAAAGAGCTCCTACCCATCTGTGTTCTTTTTAATATTTACGTAATGCATTACACAAACTGGCATGTTTATGTTTGTGTTTAGTTGTACACCAACAAATCTGATCTCTTTGCGCATGAAAGACACAAAGAATGTCATTATGAAAGAGCAGCAACCCTAAAACATACATCCAGAGCTACAATGGAGTGGTTTACATCACAGTAGATGGATGTATTTAAGCTCCCGTAGACTTGGCTGTTCTCAAGACAGGTGTTTGGTGCCTTGGTGGAGAAGAAACATAGCTGGGTGCCCAAATAGTTCATTAAACCTGCTAGCATCTATTTGGATTGTGGAAAATGAAGGAATTTGTCAAGAAAACTGTAGACAACAAGCAGGCTCGACTTTGAAATCTCAGCTGTCCGCGGACAGTGAATTCGCACAGTTCACAGTGTAGGTCTTTAGAATGGCCTAGTCCAGGGGTCGGCAACCCGCGGCTCCAGAGCCGCATGCGGCTCTTTAGCGCTGCCCTAGTGGCTCTCTGGAGCTTTTTCAAAAATGTTTGAAATTTGAAAAAGATGGGGGGTGGGAAATATATTTTTTGTTTTAATATGGTTTCTGTAGGAGGACAAACATGACACAATCATTCTTACCGTTTTCCAATGCTATAAAAATGTGTAGAATAAATATTAAATTTCAACATTTCTGAAGATTTGCGTCATAGCCTGAGGCACATTTCTCTCAGCTGGGCAGGGAGCGAGGCAGGTGGCTGTATCCATTGTTTTAGGGGACAAGAGAAAAATCGCCGACGAGAGATTCTACCATTCATGGACCGAATCACTTGCATTCATTGCCAATGCGGAAGGATTACCTGAATGTTTGCTCTGTAGCGAGAAGTTGTCAAATAACAAAAAGAGTACCGTACTTTCCGGACTATAGAGCGCACCTTACTATAAGCCGCACCTACAAATGTTTTGAAAAAAAAAAAAAACACAAAAAAACCCGGAAACAAACATACATAAGTCACACCGGACTATAAGCCGCATGGTTCAAACCGTGGGGCCAAAGTAGCGGCTTATTAGTCAATGTCAATGTTTTAGGATTTGCTGTACACGGATGCTCTGCATTCCAGCATGATGATGCTTTATTCAGCCTCTAAATGAGCAAAGCAAAGACTTGCTGCTAAGTATCGATTCAGGCTGAATGCAAATGATTGCCACACTTCTCAGAATATTTTATTTTTTAAAAACTGAAAGCCAATCAGAAGTATCCTATCTTATTTTAGCTGAATCTTTGGGCTAATTGTATAATCACAAGACTATTTAATATGGGAGGTTTTCCTGATAAACTGGTGTGAGATAGGCAAAACTGAAAAAAAGAAAGGGAAAAAAAAAAAGACAGTTTCTGTGTGGTCACAGCTTGAGTCATACGCCTCAGGATGCAGAGGTCGCACTGGTGATACGGATTAAAGTTAGCAAAAAAAAAAAAGGCTTGAGACATGACTGGCATCTGAAAGGCGGATAGACTCGACACGCTGAGGACTCGAGTCTCCGAAGATTTGAAACTTGAGGGGCGCAAAAACATGCCGGTGTCACAATCTGACCCGTGAAAAACTGCAAATAATAATAAACCTGAACGAGGCTGGCACTGAGCAAGCAAACCTTGCAGCTGACTTTCATTTTGCTCTGGAAGACCTGACAATCATCTGTCCGTGAACATTCTCCGGCTGGTCCGGATCTGACAGGATTCTTGTTTGGAGAAACCTGGAGACTTGCTTTTAAAAACGTCAGACGTATTTGTTTTGCGACTTGACTTGTTTTTTCCCTCCCCCAACAGGCCATGACCTGTTGAGAGTTCCTTAGAAAACCCAACACATTGATTGTGACATGCTGTGACTTATAAGCAATAACTTCATAGAAACTGCTGTGGCTGTTCATCAATCTCACAAAGGTTATATGGTTATTTGCAAACAATCTGAAGCCCAGGATTTTACACTAAGACCTTACAGTAAGTCGCACAGTAATTATTAAAGTTAAAATGTAACCGAACAAAAGAACTGAAAAAATACAGCTTATGTGGAAGAGTTACCAGAAGAAAATGTATGTCTAAAGAGGACATTTGCAGCACATTTGAAACAAAACAACTTCCAAAATGTGGGCATTTGGCCATCATGCACAGCAACATGTTGAAACGGGTTGAAAATTAAGGCTTTCAATACTTGAGAACTGTGTAGAACTTCACTGTGAGTTGTTTTGTTACCCTGGTAGATGTAATTTCCCTTCATAAATTGCAACTGTCTGTCGTTTGCTCCATCTCTGCGGTCGGTCGATCAAACGGGGGACCCGTCGGTTTAAACGGTCCTCGCATGGATCTGTGCGGGACTGAGATTTTATCCGTTCCGTGATCAACCGGTATGGTTTTTTTTTTTGTTTTTTTGCTGGAATTTCTCCCGGCCTATGGGTGGCCCTAATGCGGCAGCCTCACATGTCGTCTTCAGAGCTTTGCTTCTCCAGAAACCGAAAGAGCAAAGGATTCAGTGTCAGCTTGCATTCCCTTTGACTTGGCTTCAGAAAGTCTTCGTGACACAGCAGGTCATGAAGTGTAAGACTTCAGTGTGGCGGCAAGAGGTCTTATGTTGGCTGTAAGGTTGGGTTGGGGGATGCGGGGGAGGTGGGAGGATTATGTCCCTTTGATTTGGCATTCCCAAGTTAGAGAGCACGAGGAGGAGCCAAGCAGGTGAGAGGAAACAAGAAGTGTGGTGGAGAGATAGTTGTAGAGGAAGGAAATAAAAGAAGGAAAGGTTACAAGAAAAATGGGGATAATGTTTTTAAAGAGATGGCTTTGGAAGGCCTTAACCCGCCCCCGCTGCCCCTCTTTAAGACGTTTTCCACCTGCTGGGTGAGAGGTGGCTCCCTCTGCTGCCATGACTGCAGACTATTCCGACCAAAATATTTGACTGAACCTTTACCTATTGCTCATAGATTATGAGGACAGTTTGTTCAGCAGCCGATGAGACTATTAAGAATCAAAGTCATGCAGCTTTGAAAGAGACAAGAATTTAGTCTCTTTCCAGAAGAACGGTGCGTTAAAGGTGCAGTATGTAACTTTTATTTTAAAAAATATATATATATATATATATTTTTTTTTACATGTTTGTTAAAACTATAACCATGAGACAAATAATCTGTGAGAATATCTAGCTCCTTCCCTCTGAAGAAATGCCAAGCAAAAACAACCAATCAGAGCCAGGAGGAGGGTCTTAGCGCCGTCAGTCAGCCTCATGTACCCGCTGCTAAATCTGCTAGTGGTAGAGAAGCAGCAGGAAAACGGCTTATCCGCCATGCTAACTAACCTTAGCATTCGCAACATGCTACGCTAGCCGTGGCATATCAGAGAGCAAATGGTGTGTGGGATGAGTATTGCAACACAAAGGGTAGATTGACAGCGCTAAGACCCGCCTCCCGGCTATGATTGGTTGTTTCTAGCTAGCACTGGGAGAAGGCAGAGGAGCTTGACTTTTTGTCACGGATTATCTCCCTAATTTTGTCTCTCTGAAACAACTCTGAACTACAACGATAAATAAATTTTGCTTTCAGCTGAAGCGCGGGTGCTGTACAAATGACTAATTGGTGTTCTGTAAAACCAAGAATGCAAATGAATGCGCGATAAGCTTATTGTGTGGTTTGTAGAGTAAGGAGACAAGTGTAAAGCACTCCCTGTATGCTTTAAATATAGGAAGTGTAAAAGCTTTTTGGTTAGCGCTCCGCACGGACCACAAGATAATAGGCTTGATGCAAACATGATACTTTGAGCGGATCAATCTGCTGTTCTTGGTAAACGTAAGTAGACTTCTTAGAAAGACGAGGCGGTCGATTTATTTTATTTTATTTTTTTCATATGTGTATACATTCGAACTGACCAGAGTTAGCTTTTTTTATTTTTTTGTTTTAGTTCGCATCAGAGTTCCACAAACGAACCGGACTTTCCAGGCAAATGAGCTAGAGTTGCTGACAGCAACATCACATAAGAACCTGGTTTCAAGAAAGCTCAACTTTCCCTTTAAGAGGCCACACAGTGAGCGAGGAAGTTAAGCAAATGGGATGACAACAGACAAAAACAGACAAAAACAAAAAGGAAAATGAGGAGGGAGAAAGTGATTCATGTATAACTTCACATTATCGGGGAGAGGAAATCTCTGAGATGGATTGCAGAGGAAAGAATGAGGTACAAAATAGGAACCTTAGATCATAATATATTTTAATGCACGATGGGGGGGGGGGAGTATTGCAGTGCAGCAGGAAAGAAATGCTTTTTATAGCACAGCAGGATGTAGGTCAGCTTTAGGATGGGAGGTTTTAAACCCTACAGACGTTCCTCTGTTCCTACATGACGGCACAAACACAGCTGCATTATAATAATTGCAAACATAATTTTCAAAATGCTTGTGATGTCAGCACCTATTTATGTTTTTTTCTTCTTTCTAAATCTGATTAATGCATCCTTCTTGAGGCTCAGTTGCTAATTATCGCACAGGGTTTACTGCAGATCAACACATCTTGAGACTTCAGCACGTTATGCGAAGATGAGCATCTCATGTTTGCTACAGCTTCCTGTTTCGATGCTGTCTCACGACAGGATTTTTGTATGTTTTTTGAAACCAGATGTCTCATTAAGCATCAGCAACACAATCTTGTCCAGCAAACACTTTTCTACAAGGCCGATAACGGCATTATCGTCTCGACTCGACTTCAAAAATGTCACCGACCCGATGAGAGTGGCAGCTGCACAGCCGTGCAGAGATCTGCGGGCACAGATGTGAGTGGTGGTTAAAGGGCAGAGCTTGCCGCCTTCAGATTAAATCTTCTGGTTAATTGTTTGACTGACAGGAAGGAGTCGGAGAGACATAATAGCCTTTGCAGATATGCATGCCTCTTTTTTTGTTGTTGGCTGCAGAAATGACAAGAGATAACAATAAAAACAGAAACTTTTAAAGTTTTTGTGAAGATTTGCTGTTGCTTCTAAAGTCTGCAGCTTTCAAGATGTGCAACATAAGCACTTGTGAACATAATCCAAAAGAAAAGAAAAGCCTTGAAACATGATAAGTTCTCTTGAGGCAGGATTTTTACATTTAGTTTTACCGATCGTGTCGCTTTTAGCTCTGCAAAACTGTTTGAATCTTTGATAACTTGACTAAACGGTTCATTCCTGTTCCCTCATTTTTATGTGTAAATATGTTCAGAATTTGTAATCCAATTTGTTTTGGAATCAGTCAAGTTATTTTGAATTGAATTATTTCAATTCCGACGTCAAATTACTCTGCTTCATTAATCACACAAAATTATGCAGACTCCTTAAAGCTGCAGTTATGTAACTTATTTAAAAAATGTATTTTTCACATATTTGTTGAAACTGTCTTTGTGTTGTGAGAGTATGAGACAGATAATCTGTAAATAAGAACAAAATAAAAGCTAACTAGAATCAACCAATCAGAGCTGTTGACGCTGTCAATTTTGCTATTCTGCAGCTAGCGTAGCTTAATTGTTGTGAATGCTAATGCTAGTTAGCATAGGCACTGATGATGGCAGATAAACGGTTTTCCTGTAATTGTAAGTTGTTTCTCCAACTTTAGCACATTTAGCAGCGAGTGCAATAGTTTGATTGACAGCGCTAAGACCCTCCTCTTGGCTCTGATTGGTTGTTTTTGGTCGGGAGCCGCAAATTTCTTCAGAACGCAATAGCAGCTCAGGAAGGAGTTGGAGGAGGTTGAACTTTTCACAGACTGTCTCATAATAAACTGTCATCACATGGTGACAGTTTTAGCAAATATGTAAAAAAAACACACAAAAAACAATATCCTTTATAAAATTTACATACTACAGCTTTTAAGAATTGTATTTAATAAAAATGTGACTATTTGATTCAGAACGTTGCAAATCATACGGCAGCTCTTCACTTGGATGACTTGGTCTTCATCAGATGCCATTCTTATCAGCTCTCCACATGCTGATACAGAGACGGCTGAGAAACAGTAAGTCAAGAGAATCGCTGAGAAAACTCGCTGAGAGGATGAAAACAGAAGCGCTCCGGGCTAATTTTAGATCGGGGCTCATTAAGAGACAAAACTATTTCTCATCCGAGGTAGCTATGAGACTCTGCTATGGAAACAAAAGCTTTAATTGCTTCTACGAAACTCTCACATCTGCCTTTTAAAGGCATGTGTGTGTGTGTGTGTGTGTGTACCTGCGTCCTTTGCTCTCTCGTGGACTCCGGCCAGGAAACACACTGACATGTCAATTAGTTGGGTTTTTTCTTCTTCTCTTCAGCGAATCGTTTCCCCTTTCTCTATCCATCCAATTACAAAAATGTCCCGATAGGTTTGACATCTAGGTGCGTTTACTTGTAACAGTCAGCCACTTTTCATTGAAACAAGCAAACAAAAAGCTTCCCAGTAGACTAGAAAGTCGACTCTTTCTAACTCTGACTCAGAAGAAAATGAATACAATTTTCAAGTACATCAAACAACAGGGAGCAAGAAGTTAGAATCAGCGGACATTTAGTTCCCATACGCGGCGTCCCGGAGCAATGGGCTCTTTGCACCTCAGCTTCCGCGTTTGGGGAAAAGCGGCTCAATTGTTTCCCATCTATTGAAAATGGCTCTTTACACTGGATATTTGCAGGGCTTGTCCAAGGTAACAATTAATGATGAACATCGATCCAAAGCTCCAACAAGTAAGCTGGAGAACCATTTTAACATGTTCGCCTCATTATACGTTCACAGATACGAAGGTGAGTTTTACTTTCTTTAAACTTTGTGGCTAACATTAGCTTTAGCTTATGCTAGTAGGCAATATTCTCGGACATTTGTCTTGTAAAAATGTGCTATTTAAGTATCTAAACATTTTTCATCCATTCTAATGGACAATGTTTTTACCTTATGTTCAAGTATATTAGTACATTTATTGTCGTTAGTGTCAGAGACCAAGTAACGGGGATTTTACGGTTCAGGCGTTTTGCTTCTGAAGCCTGAGGAACAACAAGCCCATAGCTTAACAGTAGAGCAGCTCTGGTGTCGGAGTTCTAGTTCAGCTGACTGTTCAGGTTCAGAGTTGTTGCTTTTAGAAAAATATGGCCGTGTTCCTTAAGGTCTCCGTGTTATTTCGCTTTATTAGTTTTGCATGCTTCTTGTGAAGCAGGACGGTGTTTACAGCAGTGTGTACAGGCGGATCAGTAGCTCGGCTGTCTGGCTCTGGTCTGCTCTCTGTTCCCATAAACTCTTTCAGGCTGAATACAGAAGTGATTCCATGGAAATAACACAGGAGGCTCCTTTACCTTCTGCTTTAGGCTGAAGAAGCTGATCCGGAGTGAAGTGAAGGCTGCAAACTTTGCTGTGCGGCGTTAGCTTTAACTGGTAGCGACGAATATTTACAAGCCATTGTCTTCTTAATTCAGGACCGCTTGGAAATCCATGAAAACTTAAAAGCCCATTTTATTAGGAAGACAGCAACGTTCATAGTATTGTTTTATTTGCGTCTGAAATACAATTTTGTCTTTTCTAGCTGTCATGGTAACTCAAAGCGGAAAAAAGAGAGCCGCATTTCCGCATGCGGTTGTGACGTCAGCGCGGAAGGTGCAAAGAGCCCATTATTTGAGGCTCGAATGTTGTGTCCAAACTACAAATCCTGGACACGAGTTTTTGTGTTTGACGACGACAAACGAGGCACACCACGTCGACGAGCTCTACGGCAAACGTCACGGTGTTTCAACTTACAAAAGAAGAGCAGAAACCTATCAACAAGAGAGAAAAAAAAAGAAAGAAAAATCTGAGCTCAGTCGAGTTCACGTGGAAACCCCCCCCCCCACAGCGGAGAGCAGGTAAAGTAACAAAATGACGACTGGACTTCTTTCATTTGCCAGCTTCAATGCTTTTCCTGGGAAATGACTTTTCCCCAAAGCACACCTACACACACACACGCCCACACACACAAATAGAGTGTTGTATTTTGCATCCTGTTTTTTCCATCATGGCTGAAAGGAAAAAGTTAATAGTAGCAATAAAACTAAAAAGAAATGCTCCCCCCCATCCCGTCCAGCTGGGGTGAGTTTTATCTTTTATTTCACTTTCTACACACGTCCGGCTACGCGGCCTGTTTGGCCTATTTTCAGACATGTCCGTGCACGTCGTCGTGTGCGTGCGTGCGTGGGGGGAAACGTAGCGCAAAGTGAAGCGCGCTCGCGCACCGTGCCGTCGGTCTCCGTTTTCAGAGCACGTCGGGAGCTTTACCAAGCGACGGCCATCTTGTTATTTCAGTGTCTCTTTCTGAAATGTTGTCGAAGCCGGAATCCGTCTTTTTTGGGCAGGAAGCGCAAAACTACGAGCCACAAGAACTTCAGATGAAACCTCTCTGCTTTATTCCAAAGGGTGAATCTCTGGCAGCTTAATTTCACTGGATATTGCTACTTTTTTTTTTTTTTTTTTTTTTAAGTGTGTAACAATATAAATTCTTCAGAATTATAACCGTGGCCTCTTCATCTCTTTGAGTTTGCAAACTCATAAAAAAAAAAGATCTAGTACTTTTTATGAGTCTGTTCAGAATTTCTGGAAAGTTTGTGTGGAAAATGCTGTAAAAAAAAAAAAAAGGAAGAAACTTGTTTTTTTTTAAGGTTTTGCTTTGTTGTCATAATTGGATGTTTCATACCAAACAAATTTCTATACCTGGGAGAATGCCATAATGCAGCTTTTAAAAGTCATCCAAACCATCCATCCATGTTGTCTCTTCACGCTTATCTGTGCAAAATCACATTGGAGCTGGTGCCCAATTCCACAGGAATGTCCAGAGTTAATATTAAAGATCTCACTTAATCCAAAGTAGAAATAAATAGACATTGTCTCACAGTGGGGGAAATTGGGGAAAAACAAATGTATCATCAGTGTTTTTTTGGGGTTTTTTTTCTCTCTGAAGTTTAAACGTAAGGTTTTGTGCAAAAGTTGGAGTTGTAATTAACCGACTTAACTTTAATGGAAATATTTTGAGAGGTAAAAGTGAAATAATTTGGTGTACTTCCACGAAGGCCACCCTGGGATTGTTTGGCAGCTCCTCTCCTCTCCGGCCTCTAAATGCCTTCCTCACGTTGGACTTCGGAAACTAATCGTGACTTGCACAAAAACTAATCTTACAGTGGATTAGTATCTGCAGCATGTGCACAAAGATAAAAAAACCCCCAAAACAACAAAGTTTACAGGGAAAGTTACAAAAAAAACCCCCTCAAAAACGAAATTATTAATGGATTATTTCAAAAGCGTACCGAGTCCTAAACTAACTGAATAAAGTCATTCAGATTAAGAAATACTTTAAGAGTTCCCGGTAAAAGCTTGTATTTGGTCATGGTTTAATAATATATGGACTGCCATCTGCAGGATGAAACGTTTCAGCTCATTTTAATGCCGTGTTGATCACAGTATGAAAGACTGTTTAGTGCTATTTTTATGGGATAATCTACCACGATTTCTCAAGGTGTTTTGGACTTTATCTTAAGGAATTCAAATTAACATGCTGAAACGTTGAAACTAGTGTGAAACACACTGAAACTAGTGTGGGAAAGAAATGTATGTCTCGCCAATTATTTTTTATTTTTCAAACACAAGCTCGTATTATTTTGGTGGAGTTCAGTCTGATTAAACAAATGCCATCTGTAAAGCTCAGTGGGTCTGCTAAAGAAAAAAGTAAAATAAATTAAAGTATTTTTACTGGGCGTTTTAATTGCCATTCAGGGCACAAAATAAACATTTTTGTTGCTCTTTGCATGTGCCAGGCACTGGGGCAATATTCATGTTTTCACACTAAAAATCACGACTCTCCCCGATTTGGCCAGAGCCTGACTGAGCCCACTTTACATTTGATCAAATAAGATCTGGTGTAGAGAGGACGTTTTTCTTTTTGCTGTTCTTATGAATTTCTTTATTTACATGCATATAGAGCACCTACCAGAAAGTAGTCGCCCTTTTTACCCTTTTATTGCTTTTACAAATCAACCATGATCAACAAAATGTGACTGTCATTATTTTGTCAAAAAAGAGGAGACCTTTAATGTCAAAGTGAAATATGATTTCTACAATTAAATAAATATGTCAGCTTCTACACACCACAAATATGGAACAAACAGCCGAAACACTGAGTGCCTTTAAATCTAGATTAACCCCTCCACCTCTGATTAGAATTGCTCTTGAAACATAATCAATGAAATATGAATCAACATTCTGATGTGCATCGACAGCAAAATGTATTTCAGTTGTTGACTTTGTTTCCTGGGACTTTGTCTTTTTGTGTTTTTGTGGTGTAAAGCCCTTTGAAATGCCTTGTTGCTGAAAGGTGTTGCAGTCTATTGAATCGATTGATTTTTACTTTTAAAAAAGTTACAATATAAGCGCAAGGCAAGGCGTTCTGAACAGTCGCTGGTCGACTAAGCTTTTAAATATATGTTTAAGATCACAGTCAAGTTGGTTCACATTTTGCAACACTGTTCTTTGCTGCACTGGATTTGATCGCTATCGAAATACTTCCAAAAATCAAACTGCAAGATGCTGTTTGATCATTTAGTCAGGTTGAAGGCGTTTGAAGCATCATTTTGTAGCTCTGAAAGAAATCCTCAAAGCAAAAGGAAAAATGTCACCATTCTTTGTAAAAAAAAATTTTTTTTAAATCTGATGTTTGAACTTTCAATCGCCAACTTTATTCGACGAGTGAGAATGAGGTTGTCAGGTTTACGTGCGGTGAAACTTTGTGCATGTTCAACCACGCTGCCAGATGTTGACACAGCAGGGCTGGTGTGTTTCAGGGCGTCGGGCCAGAAATCCCATCTACGTTTGGCTCTCGGCTGCACGTTTCTGCGCCGCTTTGTTATGACAGGTCACATGACTGAACGTTGGACAAAATAACGATAACAGAGTTTAGCAGATATCCCAATCTCTCGTTCTTCAGTCTGCTCGTAAATGTTTTTCCTCTTTTAAGCGAAACTGAAGGAGAGACGGTTTGTGATGTAGGATGTGTGTGTGTGTGTGTAGTCATTATGTGGTTTCCGGGTTTCTGTGCCACGGCATACAGTTTATGTGTGTGTGTAACTCTTTAACTAAGCAGGGTTAATTGTGTCCAGAAATGGGGGGAGTTTGGAGCTCCACGCTGGTAATTCTGGCTCAGATCCTGGTTTATTTCTGGGTCCTGTGTAACCAAGATGCACCATCCACTCTCATTACTACATGCAAACTCAACCGCGCACACATGTCCATGCCTTTTAATAAAACCCAGACCGGGGCCTTGGCTGTTTTTCCAGAGTAAGTGAAACCATGGAAGAGGTTATAAAAGAAAAAAGAAAAAAAGGGAGTTTTGCTCTCCAAACAGCTTTCCTCAAGGCTGTCACTCTCACAGTGACTGGTTGTAGCTATTTCACAACAAAATGTATGAATAATTCAGATCTAAATATGGGGATGGTTTATATTTCCAGATGGACGTGATTATGTATTTGTTAATCATCCGTCTCCTTGCATTTCTGCTGTATTTGGTAGGTCGAAGTTTCACTTTTTGTCACCCAGTCTGTTTCATGAGGGTTTGGGCGACACGGAGAAAAACAAAATCACCCAGTCTGTCTTCAGCTTGACGCGCAGGTGCAACGGGTCCAGGAGGAAACCCCAAACGTCCCTCTCTAGTGTCTCCAGCAATTCTCAGGGGAATTTCAGGAATTCCAGGCCAGGCGAGATGTAAAACCTTCCAGAACACTCTGAAGCTGCGTTTGTACGAGACCACTAACTGCAAATTGCCGGTATTTTGTTTTAGGGGGTGGAGTATTTAGACGGCACCGCAGAGACGAGCATGAATCTGCTGTAGTTGTCATGCCAGGCCACTAGATGGCGCAGTGATGTGAGCATGTCGTCAAAACGCGCATGCTGTTTTGAGCCTTAGCTTCTTTCACCTCGCTAGCTAGCTTCCAGTGGACCTGCGTTTGGGTGGGTTGGTAAAATCTGAGCTGCTTTTTAAGACATTTGGCGGCTTTTTAGAAAATGTTCAGAGGAAAATTCTTTCGAGATAGTTGTCATTGTGTGGCGGAAAAGCACAAAACGTTTGACAAAATGTTGTGTTATTTCACGCGGATGTATTTTGAAACGTCTAGAACCTGTCGAATGTGACATCATCAGTGATAATTCATTGGTTCATCGAGGGTCCCTCTGTAGTAGGTTGTAAAATAGAAAACCTGGAGCAACGTCATGATTTAAAAGGACATAGCAATGATGACGAGCCTCGTTTTTCGTGTGAATGAAACCCTCTCACACCGTCACACTGCCGCTGCCAAAAAGCTGCTTGGCACCAAAAGGGAACATTTTTCATGGGTGTAGCCATTCACAGCTCTGCAGCTTCACCCACAAATGATTTTTCCTAACAAATGTGCCAGCTTTTAGGGGGAAATAAACAGGTTTCCAACTGTATGAGATTTATTGCCCCTACATAGTGTTACAAAAAGGAAAAAAAACAAAAACTAAGCAAACTCATAGCTTTTAGCCACATGAAAACCTTCAGAAACAGTTGTATACTTAATTACTATTTAATTAATAAAATCAAAGCTGTTTTTATCTGTGCTCTGCCAAATGACATTAAAAAGATGGTCAATATTATTTAATTTTAAGATGTACTTATTGAAAGCATACAACGATTAATATTGTAGTAGTTTGTTGATGAGTTTTATTAATATGTTCTCGTACAAGAGGCCCTTTGAGGAAATTCATGATTTTATAGACCGTGTATGGTTTTTCACATAAGTGCTAAAGCTAAAGATCATGAATTGCCAGGTTTTACTTAAAATGTGATATTTCTCCACATTTTCCAGAATAGTCTCCATCGAGGTCAGCTCCTAACTCCTGGATGTTGCTTGTGGGAAGTGTTTATCAGAAGAGTTATCCCTTTTTTCAAATCCAAGTTGGGTTTGAAGAGTATAGACGTGTCGCATAAATATACAATCTAAAGAAGCAAGAATTTACCTTGATTAGATTTGTAATTATGGGCCCGCTAATCCTGACCCCCGGTGGAATGCGGGCTTTGACCTCTGCACCTTTTAACCCTCCGCGACGCTGATAAGACTGGGCTGGCAGCAGTACGGCGTCTTTGATTGTCAGCGCCGACGGATGTGACACACACGGAAAAACGGCGTCTGCGAACGTACGAAACTCCTCGCTGCTCGGCCGACGATGGGGAGAAGCAGCTAGAGAGGAGGACACAGACACACTCGTCCTTTTCTCTCAAAGTGCCCTATTGATTGTTTTTCCTTTCTTTTTGTTTTCTTTTTTGACCTGCATGTCTGGCAGCTCCTGCGGAGAGCAGAGGGGCGCGCTTCCACCCCGCTGTGCTTTTTGGACACGTTATTGACGTGACCATCTAATGGAAGCCAGCAGCCGTCTGGATCCTTCTGAGAAATTCTCTTTCAAACAGATCAGGCGGACGCACATCACTCTTGTGTCAGTGCTACCTCCAAAATAGAAATGAAACTGTTAACATGCTTTAATTAAAACTTAAATTTTTAGGGAAAAAAAGGAACATAGCTTAATGGTTATGACAGAAAAAAATAGCAAATTTTAAATTAAAGAAGGATGGAAGTGTTCCCTCACTAACTCAAATCCCCATTTCGTCTTTTTTTTTTCTTCCGTCTCTTGACCGCAAACAAACTGTTTGATTCCCATGCTCTTAAGCCGTTATAAAATTACGGAATAATCATAAAAACGATAAGATCCAACCGTATATCACTTAATTTATTCTTCCATTATTTTCTGAGTTTGGTATTCTGACCTATTTCCATTAATTTGCGGTCTGGTCTTGGTTTTGGCTGGCAGACTCTGATGCAACGTGACGTTTTTATCACCCAAACCAGCTCAGCATGGCCTCCCACTAAGGAATAATAGTTAATGGAGTCACATAACCACATTTTAATGATGCGGATTATGAGTAGCTTAAAGAAAATTGCGCCAGATTTTTTTTTTTTGTTCTCAAATTGAAACTCTCTTCAAGGCACCAGACTGAGTCGACAAAACCTGGTACGAAGTGCCCAAAACGGAAAAAACTACAAAAAAGAGACAAAGCGAGTAACATCCATAATGTACATTTTAATGTGAAAACATTGGCAGGTACTGTTCACTGTTCAAGTTATCCTAACGAAAAACAATGTATGACCGCAGTAGCAACCGATTTTTAAAAAAGAATCTGCGTTCAGACTCCTGCTGGTAACACAGCAAGTTGTTCTGATGGAAATACATTTATGCATAAACCTCTTTATTCTAAAGAAAAATCTGTTTTATTCTTCTTACCAAATTCAAAAAGTATTATTTTTTGCGAACAGATTATTTTTTGTAGAGCAGAGAAGGCAAAAATCAACAGACCTAATGCCGCAACCTTTAAAATTGTGCTTTTAATTTTGATGGAGTTGCTAGACGTCTAATCCTGGACAACAACAAATGACCCCCAATGACAGCAAAGGAAGTAATATTTTCTAATGAGTCTTTCTTGACAAGCTGCTGCAGGCGGGCCTGCTGGGGTCACCAGTTTAAACCCCCCCACGGAGAGCTTATCTGCTGGACCGGATATGAGCATATATTGAATAGTTTTCTGTGGCCGGCGACAATATTCCCTCGGCTTGCTGCCTTGCAGGAGACCAGATTGATTGATTGGACAATCGCCCACAAAAGATTTAAAGCGATCCGTTCCGTCAAAGCGAGCTACGACTTCCCCCTTAAATCAATGTGCCACTGAAGATAAAGGTTTGCTTGAAGCTATTCCGTCCATTTGGACTTGTTTACAGAAAGCAGCAGTGCTGCTGCATGCTTTTAATTTGGTGAAAATAAAGAGCCGACTTCAGGCAGATCTCCTGAAAGCGTAACTTCCTGTTTTGCTGCCAGTGGATTAATGGGTTGGCAGGTTTAAATAAACACACCAGTCTGAGACAAAGAGCTCCTGCACACTGTCTCTAACTGACCAAATAATCCTCTGCGCAAAGGTCAAACTGCTTGAGAGAAATCCTTGCTTCCAGTTGTCACATTTCTCCGTTCCCCAGAGTCTTTTCGGCTGTAAATTCTGATAAGCGAGCGGCTTCTTTGTAGATAAGCGACGGAAACAAAGCCAATTCTTGTCTTCGCCGCGGAAGATTTTTCTGTAAAAGCCGTCGTGGGTATGTCTTGCGGTGTCCAAAAGTTAGGTGAAACTACTGAAGCACATTTTTGTCTTCAAATGCTGAGACGGAAATAGATTTAGTTTTTTAGTTTCAACAACTAACACGTGACATTCGTATGAAGATTTAACTGCTTGAACCGTTTACATTGAGTTCATGTGCTGGATGAGACTCTTTCCAACAGTAACTTCAATGACAAGCATGTGATCATCTTCTTTTTATTTGTCATTAATTTAATTAAATCAGTTAGATTTTGAAATATTTAAGCTATAAATCTTTAAAAATTTAAAACATTTTCATAGTACAAAACATCATTTTGTCGCATTCCGGTATAGCGTTTGTACCAGAATGCTATAAAAATGCGTTGTATACAAACATTTATATTTGTATATAATTTACAACTACTTCTGTGAAAAGATGTGACACTAAGATTTTTATTTTTGTAATAAGTTCGATGAATTTATAGCATCTAAATGGGAAAAGCACAACATCAGCTACTTCTGATACTAGTACTGGAAACTGTGATGTCTGTCAGCTAGGATGTCTCACTTATACATGTCGACGTGTCACATGGGCAACATTTTGCTAAGAAGCATTTCTTAAATAACTGTCTGACAGAATGGTTGCTTTCTCCTCTCCTTCTGCTCATCTCATCCTCGGAGATGAGCAGCAATTTGCCACAGATTGCTCCTGGGGAATGAGACCATGCAAGGACAAAACAAGAACATTTGTAGAATTCCTTTTCAGAAAAAAAAAACAAATCAGCAAATATCCTGATGCAGAGGTCCTGGGAAAAGGGTAACATTGTGATTAAATCCTCTTCTAGATGGAAGAGGACACATTGATTCAAATAGCTAACTTATTGTTACTTTAATCTCACAACATCTCATATGGATGTAATATGCTACTGAATTTCACACGTTAAATGCTTTTTCTGAGGAAGAAAGTCGTAGTTACAGGTAGGAGCAATAAAACAAATCTTTGTATTTTTCCTTAATGAGATGAGATTATCATCCTGTTGTTGACCTAAGTACTGATAAAATCCATTTTTCCTTGTTATTCATTTTTATACAAAGCTAGGTTGACGTCTGTAGTGCAGCTAGTTTGCACAGGAAGTCAGAAAAGCAGCCATTTTAAACACTATTACTTTAAGATGAGTAAAACGAGTGGGACTTTTTGGTCTGTCCGAGAAGTCTGGATAACAGCGGCTTATGCAACAGTATTGTGTTTTCCAGGCACATGGTATCATTTTATAACATAATCAAGGCACTACGTTACCTAATTTAACACCTTGAAATTGGGCCTCTGTCTCTTTAAGAAACTCTGCCTTGAGAAGTCACCCCAACAACACTCTTCTATTAACTCTTTAACAATGATTTTAGCAGCGCTGCACTGAGAAGTAGCTCCTATGAGCTCAGCAGATGTGCAGCGCGTTTGCTAATTGCTGCTGGCTAGTCTGAAGGAACTAGCCAGCAAGGAGCAAGGGCTGCTCTGTGAGGCGAAAGATTCAAAACTGCATCTCTGAGGAGGAGTTTCGTCTCAAAGGCGGCACTAGGGTCCACCCAGGCGTTTTGTGGTTGCCATGGAGATTAAAGGATTTCTCAAACATGCATCCAAGAATCAAAGCATTGCTCCAGGTATGTTTCTGATGAGGGAATAACATCATAACATGACATACAGCTCAAAAAAGACAGTTTTACAAAAAACTGCCCCTTTACATAACTTATCCAGTCATTTTTATAGCTGGCCTTGCAGAGGATGTTGCTTTAATTTATGTGATTGAAAGCTGCTATTTTCCTCCAACAAATCCTCATATGTCACCAGGGTTCGGAGTAGTGGAAATACTCAAACAACAAAAACAAAGCCAACAATTCTTTAGATGGGTGGATAAAGGGAATATTATTTGTACGTCTCGGTTTTTGCAATCAACTTCACAAGTCATCTATCGTGAGAAAGAGTTAATTTCACTCTGAGCATAAAAGCAGCTGCTCTGTGAAGGCTAAAGGTCAGGGAGGAAGTTGTGAAGTTATATACAGTAGGTAAAACAAGATCCAACGCTTACAGCATCCCAACTCTGCTCAATCTGTCATTTGAACATGGAAGATGGAGCCAAAACGTTGCTATGCGGATGTTTTTACTCAGGAGAAGCTGGTTGGAGTTGATGAAGCTCAATGTAGAAAACGCTTATAAATCTTAAAAAAAAACAACAAAAAAAACCAGACTTGAGATTTGATGAGGAGGCAAATGCGTCATAATGTTGAAAAATTCAAGGGGTATGATTACTTTTCCAAGTTGACATTGTGTCGCATTGTCTCTAGATGTCAGTCAGAGTGATACAGTCATAACAACCACGATCCTCTTCAAGCTGCAGTGTGTCAGTCGAATCCTCAATGTGTAGGACCACGGCCCTAATCAGATTAGAAGGGTTAAAAGGTCTGCAAGAAAGGGGAGGAAGGGGCCTGTATGAGTGTGAACGTACGTGTGTGCCTGTGTGTGTGCGCGCGTGTCTAATAAGAGAGCAGATGTTACAAACCAACAGCCAAGCTTAGACCGTCTGTTTCTCTGATTTATTTCTCTGTATTTTTGACTCATTGAGTGACTGTCTGTCTGTTTGTCTCAGAAAGGATAAAGTCCTTGCAAGAGTCCTAGAGTGTCAAGAAGACATTTTGAGCCCCTAGCAGTTTTACAGACATCAGTGCAGAAAATCGAGTTAGATATGGAAATTAGAGATCTAATATTGTTAATGTAGCATAACACAGACAAGATCAATTTAACTTCAGTGCTGCTAATCCAAAGCCTTCATTATACCTTTGCTTTCCTTTTGGCCTTCAGGTTGCAGAGAAATACATAAAATAACAGGGTTTTTTTTTTGCATGCTTTCATACAGCACCTTCCAAAAGTATTCAACTCCCTGAGCTTTTTCATATTTATAAATATAAATGTGGTTGTGATAAAAGGTATAAAAGTAAAATGAGCAAAATAACAAAAATTGACATCGAAAAAACATTCGCTTACTGAAATAAATAAAATGGCAATTAATGGAGAAAAACTAGAGCTGGAATTTTATTGTGTGTTTATAAAAACTACAAGCTACAGAAATGATAGATACAACATCCTTCGATGTTGTGTTAGACTTTCAAACTGATGTGAAATTGATTTTCCCCACCAAAGCCGTTTACATCAGTCATTGTGGGAGATTATATTTATTAGACTAGTCTAGTGCATAGTTAAGAAGTAAAACTTTTTTTTTTTAGATATTTTTTGTACCCCGCCAGGGGGTCTTTTTGTGGGCTCTAGTGTCCCTTATTTTTTAAAAGTAGGCTGACAGGAAAGAGGGAAGGAGAGGAGGGAAGACATGCGGCAAATGTCTCCGGGTCCAGGAGTCGAACCCGCGACGGCCGCGTCAAGGACTCAAGGACTCCAAACATGGGTCGCGCTAACCCCTCGCCACCACGTCACGCACCAGAAGTAAAAAAATGTAAAAAGTTTTTACCTTTTTTTTTTTTTTTTGCAGTTAAAATGAAACAATATGACATGTATTTGTTCCCTTCTCAACCGCTAACAGGCTTTCGTCCTGAGTCTAGCTGAATCCATCTTCCCATCAGCTTCGACTATAACATTTTACTTTAGCAAGCCACTGTTCTGTTCTTGTACGCAACAAAAAAAACTAAAGCAATAAGTTCCCGTTTTGGCGTCCGAGTCAAAAATAATTAAGACATTCTTTGCCATGGAGCTTTTTTTTTTTTTACCCCCTCAAGAAAGACAAAAACACACAAAAAAAGCAAATCGTGTAAATCCCATTGCACATTATCTGGGTTAATGTGGTTTTAATGTGATAAAATTCCCCAGAATGTCCGTGTTTACTTCAGAGGGTTTAAAGCAAGCCCTTAAATTGTCAGACCACTTGAGGCTGGGTTTGAAGCAGCTGCCAGCTAACCCGCAGCCTCTGTCTCCAAGCGCTGCGTTGTTTGGACGTCGTCCCTCTCTCCCCTCCTTCCACCTGAATCCCTCCCTCCCTCCCGCCGTGGGCTTTGTTCAATGGGAGAGCCTGCGTCCGTCTCCGAGGAGGCTTGACGCGCCTCGGCCGCTCCACGCCACAATATTTAGACCAGGGGTCTCAAACTCCAGTCCTCGAGGGCTGCTGTCCTACGGTTTTTAGATGTGTAACAGGTACAAAACGCTGGAATGAAATGGCTTAATTACCTCCTCCTTGTGTAGATCAGTTCTCCAGAGCCTTAATGACCTAATTATTCTATTCAGGTGTGGTGCAGCAGAGGCACATCTCAAAGTTGCAGGACTGCGGCCCTCGAGGACTGGAGTTTGAGACCCCTGATCTAGACGAAGCGAGAGAAACACAGAGAGAGATGGACGCGCTGGTTGTGGCGTAGGCCAGTGGTGAAATTACTATCATCCGATATTCGCTGTGTTTGTCCCGGTGGCTTTAAAAGCTGGATCCGTAAAATCCCAGAGGAGTAAACAGATGATGGGGGCTCAGAAGCAGTGGACGTAAAAACCAGGCTTTAACTCAAATTTTCCTTTTTTTTAAAGAGCGCTATTAATGTAACATTATACTCTGGAATAGTTCTAGGTGGACCGTTTTGACCACGTAATTACTTCACAGAGGTTTATCCAGCATTGTGCCGAAGGTTTAAGTGGTTTTTCATGTGTGTCTCGGTCAGTTGTTTTAAACACCAGATATATTATGTTCGCCCAAACACGATCTTCCTCGGTTTTGTGAACAATGAGCATTGTGACTTAGAGGTAAAGTGTTATGTAACATGGATGTGGGGAAATCCTGGGGGTTTCATCCGCTACGTGAAAGTCGATGTTCCAAAACCGTCAGAGAAAAGTCAGCAAAGAGTTTAAGAGTTTTATGGTAGACAGCAATGCAAAAACAAACAAACAGAAAAACAGCCAAAATTTTGTGCATTCAGCAGCTGGACTTTCAAGAGGTCGACACAAACCGCTAGATGACGATACCCGAACAAATTTTGCCACGCAGAAACTTTACAAAAGAAAATCTTGCCTTAAATAACGAGATGTGTTGCTGAATCGGAGAATTGTAATATTACGGTGTGAAAACTGCTTTATCAAAGATAAAAGCAGCTATCCATGGATGTCGGCGTTTCTGTTTTTTCTGTCTGGGCTGAGGGGTGAGGCAGACTGGTATATAGGCTATCTCTCCTCTCCAAAAAAAAATTAAATAAAAGTCAAAAAGTTTCGACTTGAGAATGAAAAATGTCCACGATTTTTTTATGCAAATTTGCGATTTTTCAAACTTGGAAATCTACCCTTTCTAAAAAAAAAAGAAAAAAAAAGAAAGAAATAAAATAAAAAAATCTGAGATTAATCTTAAAATTTTTTCTTTTTTTCTAGCAAATGTTTGGCTTTTCAAACTCATAAACATTCTTGTTGTTTTTTTTGCCTAGGAAAACAAAGAAAAACACGAATTTCAGAAAAAATTCTGTTGCCGAATTCTGTCTGTTGAAGGAACAGTTTGTTTTTGTTTCTTTAAACTGTGGTTATGTGAAACAGTCACAATTTGTCAGAACCCTAATTGCATTGGACACCAGCCAGATCCATCTGTGTTTGGAGAGTCAGAAAGAGAGATCTCATCCCCGAGTCAGAAACTGACGAGATAAACAAATGGTTACATGCAAAAGTGAGAGCGTGTAAAAATATTTAGCATTTATTTAAAGTACAAGTAGAACTGCTATAAAGGCAGAGTAGACCATTCCCACTCGTTGGGTGGGAGAATCAAGCTATTTCTTTTTTTCAGTTTTTTTCTTTTTGCAGTCCCAGATCCTCAACCGCTACGAACTCTAAGGACAGGATGGAATGTTGTCGCATAGTTATGTGATCCGACAGGTTCGGTCGTGTTCCAAGCACTCAGTGCAGTGGGACGGCTTGAATGGGGGACAAAGATCAGCCCGACAGCGAGAAAATACCTTACTGAAATAGAAAACCTAGTCAAACGGAGCCATTTGTAAGCTCCGCCCCTTTTTGGTACAATAATCCCAGCTGCACGCTCTGAAAGCGTGCAGAACCCATGATCCCACTGGTACCACTGAGAAATGGTAAGCTGTGAAATAATTTACAGCTAAACGGAAACAAAGAAGGATAAACTTTAAAAAATAAAATAGAAATTCTACATAGCAAGGGTCGTAAAGCCAAGCAGTGTAATGTGAATATATAACAACTTCTAACAATTTTTTAAAATTTAAATCATCTGTACTCTGACCTGTTTGAGGTGGCCAGCACTTTTTCGCTATCCATCATAACTTTGCTCAAAGTTTAAAAAAACAACAAAAAAACTCTAAAGGCGTTTTTTTTTTTTTTTTTTTTTTTTTTTATTGAATTTTCTCTTTTTTGACATAACAAATTTACACACAACAAACTTAACATTATAACATGTACTTATACACTCTTGCATTCACTCCCCCACTCACCCTTCAAACCTGCATTTGTTTGGTTCCAAAAATATCAAAAATCTTTTAGATTAACTTAGAGAAAAAGGAAAGAAAAATAACAGAACAATATATGTATAGAAACTGTAGACAAGACAGCCATTAATAAGTTCCACCTTCAGTCTCTATGGTCTTCATATATGGCTCCCAGAGAGTCTCAAAGTCCCGTTGTTTACCCTTGGCGATGTATGTTAGCTTTTCCAGTCCGAGCGAATTTGCAATTTCCTTCTTCCAGAGTCCCAAGGAGGGTGCATCCATGCCTCTCCAGCATAATGCTATAGATCTTCTGGCTTGAAGAAGTCCATAGTCTATCAATTTAGTTTTCCTCTGTGATTGTTTAAATTCCACTGGGTATATTCCTAGCACACAGATTTTAACCTCTAATGGGACTTTTACCTTAAACAATTCCGATAGACACCCAATAACATCCCTCCAAAACTTCTGAATTTTAAGACATTCCCACAAACAATGGAGAAGAGTTCCTTTTTCAGACAAACATTTAGTGCAAGTATCTGGAATATCACTGGACATATGATGAAGCTTAACTGGTGTTATATAGGTTCTCATAAGCCATTTATATTGCAAAAGTTTAAATCGTGTGTTTATCGTTTGTTTTTGTGCTTTTAAACAGGCCTGATTCCAGTCTTCCTCATCTATATCTTCGAAAGTATCTCTTCTCCAAGCGTCCAACTTATCTATTGCTGAGTCCCTAGAGGAAAGCATTAACAAATTATAGAACACAGAGAGAAAACCTTTCCCTTTTGAGTCTCCAACACACACCTCTTCTATTTTTGTTAAGGGTGGAATGTCAACTATTTGTTTCAGTTTTGATGACATAAAGTTTTTCAATTGCAAGTATTTAAAGAAATGTTTTGGGGGTATTAAATATTTCTTACATAGCTGATCAAAAGTAAGTAACTTGCCATCAACATACAGATCTTTAATTTTCTGAATGCCTTTGGTTTTCCATAGTTTAAATCCTCCATCATTTTTTCCTGGGATGAACCTTTCATTACCCCAGATTGGGGTAAATTGTGATAGCTCTGGACGCTCACCTACATGTTTGTGTGCTGCATACCAGTTTGTAATCGTATTTTTTAAAAAAGGGTTTTTTGTGGTCTTTTTTAATGTCTTTAGTTCCGAAGAATATAGAAAGGTATTTAAGGGGAAATCTGGAACAGATTGCTGTTCAATATCTACCCAGGCTGGAGGTGTCGTCGGACAAAAGTAATGGGTAGTTGATGTTAGCTGGGCGGCCATATAATACCATCTGAGATTAGGGACTTGAAGTCCACCTCTTTCATAGGGCAGATAGAGTAGTTTTAAGCGGAGTCTTGCTTTTCTATTACTCCAAATAAATTGATTAAATAGTTTGTCCAGACTGTCATAAAATGAATCTGACAGCGGTAATGGAAGTGTTTGAAAATAATACAAAAATTTGGGCAAGATTGTCATTTTTAATAAATTTATTCGGCCTATCATAGATATAGGCAGGTTTGACCATCTATTTAGCATTTCTGTGACTTTTTCCACAAGGGGATTATAATTTGTTGTGCTTATTTCATTAAGAGATGGGGTGACCTTAATGCCCAAGTATGTAAAACCTTTTGTTGTTGTTTTAAATGGGGTAGTCACAATAGGACTTCTCCTTTCTTCTTCATTAAGAAACATTAACTCTGATTTAGAATTATTAATTGTATATCCTGAAAATTCACCGAATTCTTTTATTAGATGTAATAATTTAGGAATACTGATCTTCAGATTACTCATAAAAAATATGATATCATCCGCAAACAGGGAAATGAGATGATCTCTTCCTCCAATTCTAATACCAGATATTCCTGTATTTGCTCTAACAGCCATTGCCAGAGGTTCTATTGCCAATACAAAAAGTAGTGGTGACAGGGGGCAACCCTGTCTAGTTGACCGTTGTAAGTTAAAAGGTTTTGACATGTTATTATTAGTTAAAACTTGTGCTTGGGGATCGGTATATAATAGTCGTATCCATTTTAGAAAGGTTTCACCAAATCCATATTTGGGGAGCACTTCAAACAGATAATCCCACTCTATTCTATCAAAAGCTTGACGTGCGTCTAATGATAACATTGCTGTGTCCTTACAATTGTGTTTTTCATGCAGTACATTAAGAACCCGTCTTATATTATGGTAGCCTTGTCTTGCTTTAATAAATCCTTGTTGATCATCTATTATTAAAGTGGGCAGGTACTTATCTAATCTCCTCGAGAGGGCTTTACACAAAATCTTTGTATCACATCCCATAAGACTGATTCCTCTATAAGAGGAGCATTCAGTGGAGGGTTTGTTTGGTTTTAGCAAGAGAGTTATTGTAGCTAACCTCAGTGAGTCTGGGAGTATTCCAGCTTCATATGATTCCTCATACATGTTGAGAAGTGGTAGGATTAATTTATTTTTAAATATTTTATAAAATTCTATTGGAAGTCCATCAGGACCTGGGGTTTTACCACTGTTCATGCTGTCTATTGCTTCAGATAGATCTTCTATTGTTAAAGGACTATCGAGAGTTGTTTTCTCCTCCTCTAAAAGGGTTTTGAATTTTAATTGATTAAGAAACGCAGCTTGTGTGTCTTTGTTTCCAGAATATTCAGACTTATACAAGTTTTTGTAAAATTCTCTAAAATTTTCATTTATTTCTGAAGGGTCTGTGGTTAAAATGTCCGATTTGGATTTTATGCTGTTAATAGTTCTTTCCGCTTGCATCTGCTTTATCCTCCAAGCCAATAATTTACCAGCCTTTTCTCCTTGATCATAAAATGCTTGCTTAGTCCACATTAAGTTTTTTGCCACTTTCTCTGTTGTTAATTTATCATATCTGGTTCTTAAAACATTCAATTTGTGCAATTTTGTCTGATCATTGCTCTGATAAACTTCTGCTTTGCTGGATTTAATTTGTCCCTCTAATAATTTTAATTCTTGGTTATATTGTTTATTTTTATTATTGCTATAACTGATAATTTCTCCTCTAATATAAGCTTTAAAAGCTTCCCATCTAATACTAGCTGTTGTTTCATCTTTATTCATTTCAAAATACTGATCAATGCAAGTTTCTATAAATGTAACAAATTTTGGGTCTTTTAGCAAAAGTGTCTGCATCCTCCATCGTTTCATCCCCAGGTCAATCTTATTTATTTTAATTTCCAAGGACACTGCAGCATGATCACTAATTACAATACTATTGTACCAGCAGTTCTCCACGTGAGGCAATAACTCCACGGAGATAAGAAAATAATCAATACGTGAATGGGATTGGTGTGAGCTTGAATAACATGAAAATTCCTTATTAGTTGGGTTCCTTGTTCTCCATACTTCATTTATTCTTAAATCTTTTATATAATTAAGGAGTATTTTCCTGGTTTGTGAATGACTGGTATCAATTTGAGTAGATTTATCCAGGCTTGGGTTAAGGGTACAATTAAAGTCCCCTCCTATAATATAAAATCCCTCCAAGGTTGACAAGGTTAAGAATAAATTTTCATAAAAGGATGGGTTATCATTATTTGGTCCATAAATATTTATTAAATTTAGTTTTAATGTTGAAATATGACCCTGCACAATAATATATCTCCCATATGGGTCTTTAATTGTCCTTATAATTCGAAATGTTATTGACTTATGTATAAGAATAATAACTCCTCTGGCATGACTGGTAAAGGAAGAGTGATATACCTGACCCTGCCATCTTTTAATTATCCAATGCATTTCTGATTCAATCAAATGAGATTCTTGTAAAAAAATTATTTTAGATTTCAAATATTTTAGTCGGTCTAATACTTGTTTCAATTTATTTAGTTTTCGTATTCCTCTGACATTCCAGCTTGTAATTTTGATATTCAAACCATTTCCTTTGGTTGTTTTTTCCATATCAGGTTAATTTACTGTTATACTAAAATAAAGTAGGCAAAAATAGTGCAGAAAATGCAGGTTTGCACATACATTCACACATTCAACCATACAAGACACAGAACTAGTCATGAACAATCCCCAAAAGAACTTTTGCATTTCTTTATCTGAAATGCCTCCCCCTCCCCTTGAACCCAGTTTCTGGAGGACGTTGATCCACATTACTGAGGAGCAACTAGTCAACATGACCTCACCAAAGCTCTCCACAGCAGACGATGTCCAACTATAAAATAATACCATTAACCCTTGATAGAACGGTAATAACTTGCTTAATGCTTAACTTTTAACATTAATGCCAAAACAGTTCAAATTAGACTTCTAACATGTGAGCGCATAAGAGCAGCCGGTTATGTTTATATGAACTTCCCATTAACTTAGTACGGATCCTGATTATGATCCGGTTGTTGAGGCACAGCCACATAAAATGTCTTATCAGTTTACCTGTTTCTTAACCATGACTCACTGATCAGAGGCTTCCGCTGTGTTTATTTTGGAAGAGTCTTGTAAAATGTTTCAGCTTCTTGAGGTGTTGAGAAGAGATGGATCTTTCCACCGTGGAGAACTCGAAGTTTGCAGGGGTTGTGTTGGAATCCGCGGAACGCACCGATGTCGACAAACAGCTTCACCGCCGGGTGGAACCCGCGTCTGATCCGTACGGTCTCCGCCGATAGATCCTGTGCAAACGTGATTTTGGCCCCATCTTGCATAATATCTCTTTTCCTTGCCTCTCGGTACACAAATTCCTTCTCCGGGAACTTTAAGAAGCGAATCAGAACCGCTCTGCCCTGGTTTGGTTTCCCGGAGGCTGGTGTGCGGTGAACCCGTTCCAGTGTGAATGACTTGTCCGGTGCGAGTTCCAGCCACTTCGGTAGCATGTTGCTAATAAAGTCGAAAAGCGACTGTCTTCCTTCTGCTCCTTCTCGAATGCCAAAGACACGCAGGTTCTTTCGCCTTCCTCGGTTCTCCAAGTCATCTGTTTTGGCCTCAAGGAGCAGGATTCGTTTCATAGCTGAAGTCAACGATGTTTCTGCTTTTTCAAGCGAGCCTTCTACTTCGGCAATGCGGGCCTCGGCCTCCTCCATATGAGCCGCCTGGTTTAATAGGTCCTGTTTAACCTCAGACACTTTAGCCTCCAGTGCAGTCATAGCGCTCGCCATTCCAGTCAGTCTTTCATCTATACTGTCCAGCTTAACTCCAAAGTCCGACCGGAGCGACTTTAGCTCCTCCAATACTTCAGCTATGCTAGCCATATTAGCTTCTTCACCGCACGTTGTACTCGGTGCTGTTTTTGAGGTTGTCTTGCGTCTTTTTGAGAAAATTTCGCACTGTTTCACAGACGAAGCTTTAGACATATCAGTGTCGTATCTTTTGAGCCTTCTTTACTGCTTTTGCAAGGGTTTTAAGAGAAAATTCGGAACACGTCCTTGGAGCTGTTCACTGTGCTGCCATCTCGATCTCGGTCACGTGACCCCCCCCTCTAAAGGCGTTTTTGTTCACCTATTTCTTTTTGACAACTCAGACAAAATACAGCAATAATTTAGTCATTTTCAGTTGTTTAATCTGTTCAGGGTAACCCGACACTGAAGTTTTACACAACGCTTATGTTTGAGAAACAGTAAAGAACAAAATAATAATAATAATAATAAAAATATATAATAAAGCAATAATGCCTTGCAGATATAATCTCGCCCATAATTTTCACAGCCATGCCTCAAACGTTTGTCAGCCAGAAACCTCTAAAATTATGTTTTTCAGAGGAAGAAAAAACACACAGACACAAAAAAAAAGGAAGAAAGGGAAGCAGTGGGGTGTTTATTTTTGGCTGGCATCATGGCAGTCTGCCTTCTTAAAGTAGCAGCGGTGACGGTGGCGGCAGCTGGGGCGGTGGAGGCGTCCGAACCGATGCCGTTTTGGGTCGCAGCACCTCCCTGTCTGACTGAAACACCTCCGTCGGTCATCTTCCCCTCCCTCGCTCCATCCGTCACGGGTCCGTTCCTGACTCCAGAAGCGCTCGTCACATCCTTGTGCCCCCCCACATGAGCGTCTGTTTGTCTTCGTGCATGTTTTTTCTGAACGTAAACATACAGCCACATATTCAGTCCGTTTACAGTACAAAGTACAACCACAACACCCAATCTCTGTGCAAACGAGAAAGAAAGCAGCTCTTTCTGCTCGACTGGATATCGATGCAGAGTAGGGCTGATCTGCTGACCGATTAATAATTGCGTGGCAAAAAGGTGATTAATGATTTATTCTTTTTACAGAATTTGAACCTGGGTGAAGCTAAAACGAGTTTTGGGTAGCTGCTTTTATCTTAAACACAAATTTATACATTTATTGTGCTGTTGGGCTTCATTACTGAACTTGATATGTTGGTTTTATTCTTCCATCAAATGAAAAAAAAACTAATATGAACATTTGAAATGGCGAAGCTAAAACTATGCCACTTGAGGAGTTTGGCTAGTTGCTTTCATCTTAAATGCAAGTGGACATATTTATGGTACAGTTTTTGCTTATTTGCTGCTCTGAACATGTTGTTTTCAGGAAATAAAGAAAATAAATGGCCATTTGAAACCTGGCGAAGATAAAAACGACGCTTTGGGTAGTTGTCTTTATCTTAAACGCATATTTATTGTAGAATTTTAGCTTGTATACAGCTCTGAATATGTTTCTTTTTCAGCAAACAAAAACAAGCAGATAACCATTTGAATTGGTTGAAGCTAAAACAATGCCACTTGACAAGTTTTGAGTAGTTGTTTTGATCTTAATTGCAAATGTATACATCTATTTCACAGTTTTGGCTTAGTTACGCTCCAAATACTTAGTTTTTTTCAGCGAATGGCCGATTTTGAGTGCACATTCCAATTAACGATTAAACGATTACTATTGTTTTAATGAGCGACTAATCGCGATTAATTCGAAGAATCATTTCAGCCTTAGAAGAAACCCTTCAGCTGCAGGTCCTGGGCTGCCTCCAGCTCATTTTCTCCGTCTGGAATCGACCACTTGCAGTCCGAGTCAAGACTCTCCCTGGCTTCGGGGTTTGCAACAGCTGGCCTCCCCAAGCGTGAAGAAAGTTCATTCTCTTCTAGATGCACTTCACAGGAAACTCCAGCTGATGTTAGCCAGGGCGTCAGTGATTCTCTGTCCTTCATTGAAGGGGGAGAATCCCAAACGAGTAGACTTCCCTTGACCTCGAGTGACTCGACTAATCGAGCTCCGGTGGAGAGCGGTGGAGTTTTCGGGCTGCGGTGTGACGGCGAAATGTGGCTTCACAGACGCGTTTTGAACCCATCTCGGGGAGATGTGTCGATTTTGCTATGGGAACTAGAAGAAACAAAAGCCTGGCTTTTTTTTCCCCCTTCTTTTTATTGTCGTTACTCAGCCACTTACAAAGTGGAACATTTAAGAGGTTGGAACAACACGGTGCAGCACGGAGTCAGTTATGGTCAGCCAGTGACGTTTTCCAACCACATTTCTGACACACCCTGGCTTTTTTTTTTTTCCTGCTTCGGATCTCTCCAGAGAGCATCACACACCGCAGTCACGACCTCAAAAAACTGGTCGCAGCCGAGGACAAGTCCAGCCTGCTGGACCCGAGGCTGTTTTTGCTGTAGAAGAATGCACATTTTTGTTGTTATTCTTCTGTAATGAGAGATTAAATTCCCTCAACAGAAGCCGGGGATCTTCAGCCGTCGTCTTGGATCAAAGAGGACGGCTGAGCGCTATCAGTGCTCTTATCATCCTAAGCAAACCGCTTCTCTGAGGCGAGATAAGCTAAAACAATTGACGCATACCTTCGTATTTGTGAATGGGAGATTGTGGGGTTTTTTTTTTACATTACACTGAGCTTTCCCTAACTTTCCGTTGTAGGCTTGAATCTCGCTGAACAGTTTATCCTCCCCTCTGTTGGGGAGCAAAATAGCGATAGATTTATGATAGGATGAGAGTCCTAGACGCTTCAGGCAAAAGTTAACAATATATTCAGATCCCTTGATACTTCTAAAGTTTTTTTCTTTAAAATCACCACCTCTCGTGCATTTTGTTGAGACGCAGGAAAGAGGAAGTAGAGGAAGCAAGACAACATAATATTGTTCAACATTTCTTATGAAGAGAAACTTCAGAAAGCGTGGGCAGTTATTACTTTGATGCAAACATGGCTGCAGTTTTTTTTGGGGGGGGGAATGGCCCTCAACTGTCTCCACCAGCTATACACTTTAAGAGATTAACGTTTTAGCTTGTTAGCTTTGAAAATTAGCTCAGGCTCAGTTAAGTTGTTCCAGAACCTCTACAAACAGAATTTTTTTTTTAAACTTGATTTTCAGTTGAGTTTAGGCCTGGACTTTGACTAGGCCACGAATACGTTTTGACCTAAAACATTCCATTGTAGTTCAGTGTTATTGTTGTGTTGGAAATTGGAAATTGAATTTCCACCCCCGGTTAAAAGTCTTTTGCAGTCGTTTGCAGTTTTGTTTCAGAGCTGCACTGGAATTAGTTCCCATTAAACTCCAGCTCCCCAGGTCCTGATGCTCCCATCGCCATGGAGATGATGGGTTCAGGGTGACTTCTGGCCTGCACTCTCTTTGTGGCTGCTGTGGATTGTATTTGGAGGTGTCACAATAAAGGGGACTGAATACAAAATGAACTCTAAGCTGTTCAGTTTTGGTTGTAGACAACCTTTAAAATCATCTGTTAGTTTACTCCCACCTTGTGCTTATATGCACTATTTTGTGTTGCTCTACCAAAGAAATCCCCAATATTTGACATTGTAGCTTAAGAGGTCTGAATTCCTTTGCAAAGAGATTTAAAATGTAAAAACTCATTTAAATTAACACATAAAGGCCTATAGATACTGCAACTTGAGACATCGTACTATTTTAACGTACAGTAAGTACCCGCTAGGGCTTCACTAACATAGCTAATTGGAGTATTTTACTTTAATTGTTTTAAAAAGTGGAAAAAACAATTTGTTAGCACATTTATTCATTTGTCATTCCACACTTGACTGACCTATAAGGTAATAATAATAATTGTCGCTTTCAGCTCCTGGGTTTCCTCACAGTATTTAAGTCCCCACCATTAAGTAGTGAGTTTTAGCGATCAAAATCAAAAATCCTGAAACTCCCAACCGGCATGTAGGCCCGGTTGGGAGTTTTCTCTCTGTGTTCTCAGATTCCCCCTCCAACATCTCAGAGTAAACACTCTCCTCCTCCCAGGAAGGTTTCCTACAGTGAGGTTTACTGTTGCAGCTCCTATAAGTCAAATGAGTGCGTCATGAAATGTGGAGAAAAGAAACTACTGGCAACATTCCTCCTCATCACTCCTGTTATTCTTGGCTCAGGCAGTGCATTCTTACACCTGGACTGGACCACACTGCCATGTAGTCTAGGAACACTTCTATGTATATGGAACTGACTGCACACACACACACCCACACACACACACACACACACACACCAAAGTCCTCCTCACTCAGTTGTGTCAAGTTATTTAGATTAAGCCTGCTTTTTTTTCAAAATAAAAGCAAAGAACGTGTTCAATAAATGTGCTTGAATAATAAAAATAAAATTGGAAGGTTCTGGGAAATATAAATCATATAAATATTTTTCCGCTAATTGCCCCCCACCCCCCATCTCCAAAACACTCTAAATCAAGCCTGCCCCCACCTACCCCAGCTGAGACATTACTCTGAAAACAAAGCAAGTCTCCCACACCCACACACACCACAAGAGGCACAGCAAGTGTAAATAAAACGACTTCTTATCCTTAAACACACATCTATCATCTGTTTCTACATTCAAGATGGTTTTCATCGTCTTTCTCGACACAGAAACGGGTTTTTATTCATTTTGAAAGCACTTTTAGATCAGATATAATCAGATTTAAATATTGCTGCAGTGTTTTTTTTTCTGTTTAATGTTAGATAAATCTGGCACCCACTGAACGACTGTTTTATTTACAACATATGTAGCTCACGTTTTAAAGCTCTAGCGACCTTTAACCGTCGACAACGTCACCGTCTGCACATGGTGCGCGCGCGCGCTCTACTAAACTGCCACTAGCTAGCTAGCTAGCTAGTTCTGCGTTTTAAAATGACGCCATTTTCTTCCTCAAAATAAGTTTGTGGATACCAGGTGCGGATTCATGTCTATGACTAGATGCGTCAAAGCACGCTGGGACTTGAGCCTTTAAAGCACTTTTAATTTGAAAATACCAACCGGATGCTCGCTTACTCTCCAAACCGTTTGAGTGAATTGAGCGAGACTGTGGAACAGGCGCTCAGACCAAACGTCGCTCCAGCGGAGTCAGGAGCTCCGCGGGCTCCTCAGTCACACACAGGCTCTTTTGTTGGACCTTCTTCTTCTTCTCTGTGATGGATCCTCCGCCCACTCTCCTCTCTGGCGGGTAAACCGTGGACTTTACTGCTCGTATGATGGGAATATATCGCCGGTGCGCTCGGCTCCGTGGATGTACACAGCCTTGATGGAAAGCATGTCACCGCAGCAGGGGAGCATGGGACAGAACCGGTCCGACTCTCTGACGGGTGACAGCAAGCCGCTGCCCGACAACAAGAAGGTAACGGGGAGCTCGGACTCTTTTTCGGGTGTGCGCTTCGTGACACTCGGCCTCTGTTAAGGGTTTGTTTATAACAAAAAACAAGAGTTTGGGTGCCAAAACTTAGACTGTAAAAACGATATATCATATATTTGAACATGAAATGGTTTTAAATGCCTTCTGAACCTGCTGTTTTCTAATTTTTACCTAAAAATGTCGAATATCTAAATATTCGAGATGTTTGGAGGTCATTATTTACTAATCGTTTAAGTTATCTTTTTTAAATATGTCTCTGCTTTTACTTTATTAGAGCTTAATTCAAAGAAGATATTTCTCATTTTTTTCAAGAAATGTTGAAACATTAATTGAGTCTGTGTGAGGAGTACACTAATGAGAAAAAACGGGATATAATACCAACACCTGGGAAGCTTTTTAAAGTTGTTTTTTTTTTTTAGGTTACTTGCGGATTTATAGACAGAATAAATTGTTTAGATAGAAAAACCAACTTGAACCAAGAAAGTCCCACAAAACGATTTTAGCAATAATATCAATATGCAAAAATAAATTGACAGATTATTTTTTGAATTGTAATTCTAAGCCGGGTTTTGTTTTTTGCTATAGAAGTAGCCATTGTCATTGTAGATATATCTCCTTCAGATTTAGCAGAATCTTTGAGAACTTGTTGTAAACAGCGCCCCCCCTCGCTTGCGTGTTTAAAATTGGTAACTGCATCTATGCGCAGAATGCTCTTTTTCTAAAAGAGCATTTTTTTAAAGCAAAACAGGTATCTACTAAGTTTCACCTAAACAGGTTAAATGTATGCAAAAATCTGTCATGTGCATTACTTGACTATTGTTTTGTGTAGCTTTTCTAACTGGTACGTCTTCTCTTTGCTTTGAACATAACCCATATGAATTGGTTTTATGTTTTTACACCCTTGGCAGTACTGTGTCCTTTAACCACGTTTTTTGGTAGTTCTTGGCTTGGTTTGCTTCATTTTGGTTTTACTGATCAATAAATCATGAAAGAAAAGTTAAGGATTAACCTGATTCCAGAGACTCTCAAGATATCCTTTGTTGTGTTTCCTTCAAAATATTCATTATGTGTTGCAAGATGTGCCATTGAACTGATGTTGTGTAAAATTGCATTTGCATGTCAGGTTTCCTTTTCATCTTCTTGAGTCTATCAGCAAAAACAAACAAAAATCGGTGCTATTCATTGGTCTCTTCCTCTCCATCTGCGTCCCTAAAGTTACGGCACGTGTCCTCCCAGTCATTCATTGCATTCAGAAATAACAAGAGGTTTATGTTTGAAGTGACTGTTGTGCTTTCAGTTTTGATTTTTGCAAACAAAATAAAATTAAAAATGTTTAAAAAAAGAGTCAACTGAGCACTTTCTGAAAAAGGAAACATGACTGGTGGTCTGCGTTTAGACTCATCTGATCGCAGCAGCAGCCTGTGGCTTACAGCTAATCAGAAACTGAAACTGAATAAAGTCTAAAAATGATCTAAACGTCTGAGAGCTGGCTTGTTCTAGAAAAGCGACTGCTAAACCATTTATCCCTGCAAGCGCTCAGTCTGGTGTCCCGTGATGCTCATCAATGGTGCTTTTATTTTTATGTTGGACTCTTGTGACAGTGGCCTATATGTCTCATGTAAGTCTGCTAAAACAGGAATGTTCCAGGAATGTCCTGGGTTAAAATGAGCTCCGGAGTCATGTTTAATTTATGTTGCACTGTTAGTGATTTGTTGTGATTTTGTTTACCGTTTAATTGTCGTTACAGCTGAGAGGATGTCGGGCTGTACACCATTAGCCACCTTAAGAACAAATTCTGAGGGAATCTTAAACATTGTGCCACAGTCTCTGCAAACTGTTTCACTCCCTGTGACTTTTATGTTTTAGTCTGTGTCATTTCCTCCTCCCCTTCTCCACTGCTGCTGGCTCTTCTGCTTTTTCTGTCAGTCACAAACCTCCCCCCTTCCTCCCCTTTCTCTTAAATCCTCAACTTCCAGCCATCAGACAGCATCACAGAGTGCTGACTGTGGACTTTCTGTCCCCCGCCCTACAAACCTTACCGTCACAGAATGTAACCGAAAACACAGATGCAAACTTTTATCTCTGCGTGTGCTTTGACTCATGTTTCGTGTCGCTCTTTCTGTCTGCCCCCTCAGAAGATGAAGACCCTCGCCCAGAGGCGACAGTCGGCTCCCTCGCTGGTCATCAGCAAAGCGCTTACGAGATCGAGAAGCGCTTCCAGGTATCTGCAATACACACCTGTCTGTGTTCCCATCAGAGAGGTTCTGAAAGCGGCGCCGTTAAAACCGGCGACGTCCCGATCGCATCCCAGTCGACTCCATTGAGGAAACTCTGCTCCCGATGTCCATTCTTGTCGTGTTTCCGTGACATGTTTTTAAAAGACGGCGGCGTATTTTTGTGTGGACGGCTGGCTAAGTTGGATTGTAGGCTGTGCGTGTTTTCTTGAAATAACTAAACGGATATGGGAAAACATCACTTTTCCCATGTCATGGCGGCCCCCGAATATCCATAGAGAGCAGCTGAAGCACTAGTCGTTAAATGTTACGACGTTTAAAGCAAAGCAATATATTTATTAACTTTTCCCATAAATTTTTTTTGCAGAGGATTAGCTATAACTGATTGAAATAAACGATTAGCGTTACGAGCAAAAATAAATTATTACAACAAAACAGAGAAACATGGGAGTGTTAGCCTAGCTTAGCACGTCCACTTACTGCTCAACACAGAACAATCGTAATGGAAGGTTTTTGAAGACTTCAGCTGTTTGTTTGGGAAACACAGTAAATCTTAACTGCATTTCAGGTAACTTGTTGTCGGGACATTATACTTGTAGCTTTACTGACTCAGTTTAACCCCCCATGTTTTAACGCTGCATATTAAGCCTGACCTATATAAAAACAAAATTCCAACTGGAACAAAACATCTGTCGCTATCAGGAATAATTTTATTTGGAGCAGATTTAGACGCCGCGCAATCACAAAACTAATTCAGACCATGTGTGGTTCTCACCAAACATGGCGTTGAGGTTAATTATCAGGCCTTATTGGCAAATTCCTCGTCTTAAATGACGCCGCTCGGCATCGGGGGCAAAAAACAAAACAAAAAAAACATCCTGATTGGGACATTCGTGGCTGAGTCCTCCGCAAAATGCATGATGTGATGGATGAAGGTGCAGTTGAGTTAGCTCTAAGTTCCTTAGCGTGTGTAGATGTTTACTCCCATTATGACACACCTTTCAAACAGATTAGAAAGTGTAACTCGTCTGAATGAAAAATCCTTTCCTCCAATGTTCGCCTACTCCACGACAACACGTGCCTGTTTTACTGTGACTCCTCATGCCTTCACTAACAGTGGATTCTTTTTAAAGATTCTGACTTTACATAATGCTAAGGCGTGCCTCCGCCGATGTCGGCCGAGCGTTTTCGCAACTGCTGTGAAGCATTTTGCCAAGTCGGTCGCTGAGCCGATTCACAAAGCTTTCCTGTTTTTGTCACTGAGTTTTCCCCAGGAAACACTAAGCGCTGATTTGAGAGACTGATAATGCACAGATTAAAGAAACCGGGGGGGGGGGGGGGGGGGAATAGAGCCTTGGGATAAAATCAACAGAGGTTTAAAACCTGGATCTCTGGTGAGTGAAAGTGGAAGCTGTTTGCTTGCTGATCTGAGTGAGATAGATTGTGGTTTTGAATGGCTAAGTCTATGATTTAGATATTTGCTCAAGAATTATGTTTACCACCAGTTTGAATAGAATCTCAAAGTTTGGAGGCTTACTCACTCACTCACTGCTTACTTATCCCTGAGCTATCAGTCTTTTCATCACCACCTCTCACTTCACCGTATCACTCAGATCCCTTCCTTTTCCTTTACCAGGGTCAGAAATAAGCCCTTCCAATCCCCTTTGGCCGCACTGTTTATTTACGAAGGGCTTTGTTTATCTTCTAAACTGCGGCTAACTCTCGTCGATGCCAGTTTTTAGAGGCAGGCTTACTCTCTCAATCTGCTTCCAGTCTCTTAAAACCTTTTTACAGTCAAATGCTGTCAATGCCAGGCCGTATCTCAGGTGTGAACCGTTTTTAGCGTTTGTGGATGGAGTTCAGGTTTGACTGCGTGAAGCGATGTGTGTGTGGGGATGGAGAAGATGGAGAGGGTTTAGGGGGAAACTCCCTGCGCTGTTAAATGGGTCGGTTCTCTTGGGGCAGGATTTGTGTGTTAAATAGATTTGGGGAGACATATTCTGTTGGCAGGTGTGGTGAGAGGTTGAGAAAGGAACTCTATTGACTGAAAGACAAATAGTCTGCATGACAGAGCCGCTTAGTCTGTCCCAGTCTGACCTGACGGTGTGTGTGTGTGTGTGTGTGTGTGAGAAATAAGAGTGGATGTGGAGCCAGGACTTGACTCTCTCCGCTGTCACTCTTAACCTTTGACATTAAATTAGGAGCTGTCGGGAGGGAGGTGTTCATTTATCTACGGTTGAACGTTGGGGAGACGGGTCAACTTCTTGAGGTTTGTGACTGTAACCGTCAGAAGGTTGAAGTCCTGGCTGCGGTTGACGCGACGCTCCAGCCGTTTGCCAAAACAGCCAATTTTTGTAATAAATTGGTTTGTTTTGTTGGGTTTGTCTAACCCTGTGCGTGCCTTGGAAAGAAAAGCACTGGAACCCTTAAGCCACATAAATGCAGTTGAAACGGATAAATAAGTGCTTCCAGCAGCTCTTGGCAGAGGCTTCAGTATCATTGCATCACCAATGTGCTCTTTATGCGAGTAAATCCCTCCGAGATGGGAGGGAGAGCAACGAAAATGTACCATTTGCGCCATTCATACTGTAACAGTGCAGCTATTTCTGGTTTCGTTTGTCTCTGCGTTTAGAATTTTTTTTGTTTTACTGGGAAGCGGGAATCCGAGAGGAAACTTAAATATACGGTGCTCCGCACATGTATTCGTTTTCACTTTTTGCCATGTGCAACCGCTAACTTCAGCGTGTCGGACCAACACAAGGTGGTGCATAAACGTAAAGTAGAAAGGAAAGGATGTTGTGGTTTTATAAATGAAAACCTGAAAAGAAAAGTTCGCACTTGTGTGCGTTCTTTACTCTGATGCCAATGGCTGAAATAAAGTACAATCAGCTCCACATAAGGGCCAGCTGGTTAGTAACTGTAACTTAATAGTGTAATTTAATATCTGTAAATAAGACTGGTCTGTGAAGGCCAGGAAGCCGACGTCACAAGTTTGCCTTTATGGAAGAGTGGCAAGTTGAAAGCTGGTGTAAAAACACAAAAAAAGTAGTTTGTCACAATCCTTTCACTGGATACAGTAGACATATGGAAGAAGGTACTCTGGTCAAATTCGTCCCAATTTGAACTTTTTGACCTGAATGCAAAATGCTATGGGTCACATTGCAAACATCTTCCCCATGGCGGTGGCTCCATCATGCTGTGGGGATTCTGGAAGCTGGTTGGAGTTGTCGGGGAAGCTAGATGCAGCTATTAAAAACACAACAATCCTGCATGAAAAGCTGCTAGAGGCTGCAAAAGACCCGAAACCGGGGTGAAGGGTCAACTCTCCTCAGCAAAATAATCCAATCGCGCCAGATCAGATTCGACCAATCAGACCCCAGATGTTCAAATCTGGTAGAGACAGACCTCGAAAAGATTGCAAGACTCATAGAAACTTCCGGTTGGTTTTATAAAGTATTGAGTCAGGCTAGCTGAACATTAAAGCATGCCACTCTCTTCAGTTTATCTGGAAAATATCCACAGTAGTTCCCTCTGCTACGTCTCTGCCAACAGAGATAGAGACGCATCAAAGGAATTATGGAAGATTATGGAAACAAACCATAGGATTACTTCCATCAACCGTAGGGAATTAAATGTACCCGCCATTGGTGGAAGATGGCAGCATTGTAAAAATATGAAAAATGATGACTTGCAATCTGGTGCGTGCCAAAGTTTTCACTTTTTAAAAAAAAAATTGCAGCAAAACTGAAAAACCATGTGTCATTTTGCTTCTACTCGAAGCAAAAACATATCAGTTAAAATTTCAATGAAATGCGTAGACATCTGTGATGCAAGTTGACGACATTTGAAAAAACCATTTTGCACAGACGCATAAGTAAGAATGGGTAATATTGACTTAAATATTTTGTAGTACTATTGTAAGATCAACAAAAGTAACGATAAGCAGTAGTTATTTTTTTTTTTTTAGCCAACTGTATGACTGTGACTGCATTAAACAGCAATCACAGCCTCACAAACATAAACACTGCTCTTGAAAAACACACAATTTATTATTGGCTTCTTTAGGACTCCAGTCAGATTAAGAAGTGTGATTTGTTACACTCACACTGCACATAGTAACGACGTCTAATCATATTTTCAAATTTATTGATACTCTCTATAGAAAAGTTAGTAAAACTAACAACCTAAACAATATGATCAGTTTTAGGGGGTTTCAAACATCATAAAAGGAATTTATCGAGACAATGATGAATCAAACTTATCATGGTAACTTTATTGCAATAAACAATATGATAAAAACACACAAGCGTTATTTTCTGATTTGAATTGTGAAAAAGTTTCCTCAGCTGTACAGGATCTGTTGCGATCTGGCGGGGCGACTTTATATTTTTTGCATTTATCTATAACAGAGTAAGGTCGGTCACGTCAAAATGACAAGAAGGAAATAATGGCGGCTGTCGTCAACAGTATTAAATCACCGCGGCTGTGATCGAGTTCGACAGTAGCCATGAAGGAAAGCGGCTACCGTGGATTTGGATGGTGCAGGGTGGTGTGTGTCTGTCTCGAATGACGTCTTTTGCGAGCAAAACGCTCTTTGTCTCCCCGAGCCCCGTAAGCTGCGCCGTGAGCGGCTGCTCGTCCGGAGAACCAGACCGGACTACTGGTGATGCAACCCGTCAGTGTGAAGTTTGCTTGGAAAATTGAAAAAAAAAAAAAAAAAAAAGACAGTTCTTCCTCTTACAGCCAGCGTCCGTCATTGCATTCACTTGTTCCTTGCTTGCGTTGGTCTGAGGCCAAAAATAATCATATTTGTTGGAAGTTAAGGTGTCGGACTCGGTCCCAGCGGACGAGCAGATGCGATCACAAGGTTTGTTTCAGGGATCTTATCAACGGGGACAGACTGTTACATTAGTGTGTCATTTCCTCCTGAAAGGCTCCCCATATTCTCTTGATGGGCTCACTATTTGACAGCTTTGGTAATGTCTTACTGCAGTGGAGGGACCATGTTACCTGACGCATGCAAAATGGAGGGTTTCGGCATATGCATAAAGTGGAGGCAGGCCGGCAGCGTCTTTCGTGTTTCACTTTGACTTTAAAAAATAGGGCTAAGATTGGTGGTTTCTTTTTGTGTGCTTATAGATGCACTGCTTTTTCCAGTTTTTGATGAAGGTCTAACCTGCTGATGCCACTTTTGATTTGTCTTTAAGAACCGTAGTTAACAATGTCCAAAATATTTCCATACTAGGCAGCCTGCTGTAGGCTGTCAGTGTTAATAATAACAAAGGCATCAAACTATGTGAGTGTCAAGAAAAGCAAAATAATCCTGTCTTAAGCATCGTGTATTAGCAATTAGCATTCTTAGCATCCCTTACTGTAAACATCATACTATAAAAAAATCTGTATATTTAAGCAGTAAAGTTGTGACATGAAAAAATCTGTAAGCTATAAAACAATGTAAAATTGTTGATTTAATGTGAAATGAATTGGTGAAACCAGTAATTTTTACACTTGTACAATCATTTTAGGAAAAATACTGTTATTTTCCCTAAGTTAAAACATTTAATGTTTTAACTGTAACCCCAACAAAGACAATGACATTTAATTAACTGTAACCCCAACAAAGACAATGACATTTAACCATGAAAGAAGAAAAAATGCTGTACCCATAATTATACGGTGTAATACTGGCAGCCACAGCTTCTGGCGTTTCACCTACAACTTCCTTTTTTTTCTCCTATTTTTTAATTTGTATTTTTTTTTTCAACAATGCAGTTTTCTTGTGGATTCTTGTAGATCCTTGACCTACAAAGTTCTAAAAAGGAGAAACTTACCTATGGCACATCCAGCTTTGCTGTTATCCGGACAAGCTCTCCCTGTGATAAGTCAATCCTTTACCAGTTCAATAAGATGTCGCCAAATTTGGTGCGAATTGGCGCCCACAACTCACATCGAAGAAATGAAATGACCTTTAACCCATGAAAGCCTAGCTTTTTGTTGTTGCCTGGATAAACGGTCAATGTGCCTCCACGGAAATAACTATTTAGGCATACATTTCCTCCTACTCCTGACTTCATCAGAAACTAATCTGATACTAAAAGTGGTGAACTCTAGCAACTTCCACACTGAAGGGTGTTGCTAACCGAGCTGTGGTCACATGCAGTGCATTCTAGATCAACAAAGGATGATAAAGTTGGTCTACCACCAAAACTCAAATTTCCTGTTAATGTGAGATAACAAGCAGAAAAATAAAAATACCAGTATGGTTTTTAATGTAGCCTTTGTCTTAAACTTGTTTTTTCTCGTTTTCGTCAGGCTGTTCAGCCTCTGAGGCCTGAGCTGATTTAGGTGAATCAGATGTGTCTCAGAGTGAATGCTCTCCATTCATCACAGAAAAAGTCCATCTCTCCGCTGACTAACGCTGAGTCTCACTCAAGGGTTCCTACTTTTTAATCTTTCACAACTTGACAGAGTCCAACTTTGTGACTCGCGCTGATAAAATCCGTCAACCTTTTTATATGCGCATTTTTGCCGCTTGAATATTCATCCCGCGGGGATTAGCA
Source organism: Xiphophorus hellerii (assembly GCF_003331165.1). NCBI lineage: Eukaryota > Metazoa > Chordata > Actinopteri > Cyprinodontiformes > Poeciliidae > Xiphophorus > Xiphophorus hellerii. The sequence continues at coordinate 7,257,548 of NC_045678.1, forward strand.
TGCAGCGTCGTGCGAGCTTTTGTGCGCTGGCGCGCTCTTATTGTGCGTTTCTGAAAAGTCAACATTTCTTCCACACGGAGCCCAGGCTTCGGCAGAAACGAGTGTGTACGTTCAGGCGGGGCGGGGATGAAATTTATCAACATCACATGACGCACAATGGAGACATTAGCTCTGCGGCTCGGCTGTCAATCTGGCATTTGGGAGGGAGGGATGTGCGGTGAATATGGAAGATGTTGTCTTTATTAGCGGGAGCAGAGTGAAGTGAAAGGGCGCTTACAAAGCGGGGCTAGCTCGTGTGTGTTTGTGTGTGTGTTCTAACTGGAGGGTTTCTGAGATTTGGACTGATTACAGGAACTGAGGTGCATCCATTATCTCAGCCCCACTTCATAAAGAAACCTACATTTTCCTGCTTTCTGGTTGCAGTTTTTGTTTGCTTTTAACAAATAACTTCAGCTGACGTTTCCTCGGGACGTCTTAGGAGTGCGTTGACCCGGGTATTTGTCGTCTCTACTTGTACATTTGGGAGATTGCAGCTTACTTCAACCGTGACTTTTCCAAAGAGCTGAGAATATTTCAAAATGCGGGATGTTGTATGACGGACAGAGTTTACCATTGGATTCACGCCAGCCACGTTTAGCCCGCTCTAATCGAACTCAAGTTTGCCTGAAAAGTCCGGTTTGTTTGGGGAGGTGTGAACGTGCAGTCGGCTTAAAAAGCGAACTCTTGTCTGCCTAAGAACCTTAGTCTCAGTTCAGTTGAAGTGAACTCTTGTGCGGTTCAAATCAAATGCATATGTGAATGCCAAGCGGGCCGTAGACCGCTCCAAAAGCAGGAAGCGGACTACAGCGCTGGGCATTCTGGGTAAATATAACCAAAACGAGTCGAGCGCTAGCGGACAGAAATAAGATGTGGTCTTTTAATGACAAAAGAGAAACGCCACTCTGTTTTGGTTTCCTTTTTGTGAAAGAAAACCACAAAGAGAGAAGGAAGTTGCTCTCATGTCGTCTTCAGAGGTTTTCTTGTCGTTTCCTTTAGTAATTTGTGGTGCAGCGCCACCTCTGGCGAGGGGGTGAAAGGGTTTTTCAATGAGTTTGGTACATTTGACAGAGTGCAGTGTGAAAGCAAAATGTAACAAAAGTTACAGTTTTGTTCCCCAATCAAACAGAGTCTACCAAACTATCAGATGTAAAAACTCCTAAATATTAGAGCTGTCCTAAATTTGACAATATAGTTTCAGTGCAGTGAAAAGAACATGATACAGGGGACATTTCCTCTTGATGTTTCAGAAAGAAAAAAAAAATCAAAGAAAACCATGTTGTAACCACTTCCAAGCCTTGCTTTTTATAAATGTTTTCTTCTGAGCATCAGATCTGGACTCTAGGCAAGTCAGTTTTGCACCTGGACAACTAAACTACAAGTCCATGACGTGGTCAGGGATTAACTTGTGTTTATCTAGTCTTTCTCTCAAACAAAACAAATTGGCATTTAAACATTTGTTCTGGGGATAAACCCGGGGCTTAAACACATCTGTGTGGAGTTTATTTCGCAACAAAAAAAAAAGAAAAATAAATTCCATAGTTTTATTGTTTGACTGAGCAGCTCTTTGAATAGTATCAACAGTTCATTCTCTAGTTTTATATCTGCACCACACGAGGGTCTGAAAAGCCTGCGCTTAATTTATCACATTAATTCAATTTACCAGAAATCTCTCGGCCCCCACTTTTTGAGATTCATATTTGGAAGACGCACAAAGACGAGGAGTGAGCACTATAACCGTGTTCCCCCCCCCCCTTTTTTTTTTTCTTCGTTAATTAATTATGTAACCAAACACTCGTCTGATGAGGCTGGTAGGACGTTTCTGTGAGGGAGTCCAAGTTTCTTTGGCTCCTCAGCAAAGCCTGATCCACCATTCGGCGCTTTCCTGCCAGAATACTAATAACGCGCGCTTTCTTTTTCCAAGCAGCAGAGGCTTTGTTAATACTAGGGTGTGGACCTGTGGGCAGAGAACGTGTGCCCATTTGTGTACATAAAAGAGACAGAGATAGTAAATGCAGCTGGAAGGGGACAGTTTAGTGTTTTTATCGGAGAGCGATGGATAAACAGGAAAGGATGGAGCGCACTAATTGTTTCCTTTTTCTTCTTCTAAAAGAAAAGTTCTTCCTTTTTATATCCTTTAACAGTGGAGTGTATTGACAGGAGAATAAAAGTCAAGTTTTTAAAAGATTTTTTAAAAAAATATTTTGAACTATATAAGCCCTTTTAATTAATAGGTGCTCTATAAAGTGCCAGGAACCTCAATATTTCCATCTCCAAAGCTGTTTTTATGCACATTTAAGCCATACAAACCGTGTGCAGCCCGTTTTCCAGCTGGCTTAGGCAGCGCAGCTCATGATTTGTGGCTTTGTTCGAGCCCCAGCATTTATTTTGCAGCAAGAAATCAGGAAATATTGCGGCGAAAATTCCATTCCATTAATTTTGGAGGAGCTATTGAGACATTTAATCCCCTTTCAGTCCCGTCCAGCGTTGGTTCACCGCTACACGGGGTTCGTGTTTTTAGCTGTGCGGTCGCTGCCAGATCATTATATTATACTGTCAATGAAATTGGAGGAAAAAACTCGGGTGTTGATGCACTTCGGAGAAAACAGCAGAGCTGAGGAGATTTTCTGTTTTTAGTTTGTTTTTTTTATGGATGAAGCTCACTGGGAAATGTTTCAGGGTTATTTTTGATCTAGGTGATTTTTTTCTTTTTTCTTTTGCTGGTTCACAATTTGCCAGACCTATTTCACGTTTATACCGGAGTATTGTCATTGAGGTAAAACATATTAAAAGAGTAAAGGCTACTAATTTAATTTAATTGCTAACCTTGACAAAAATGATCTTAATTCTCCTTCTAACCTGACACAGATTTAGTATTAGGTAGTTAGAGGAAACTATTGTTATTCCAAATTCTGCTTCGATTTTTGTGTGTTAACTTATTTCCTTTAATTTCAGTTAAAGTGCCTCACAAATATTATTATACCCACTGGTTATTAACCCAAACTTTTGAATATGGAGCTCCGATCTCTTTGGCCTACGTTCAAAAGACTATAGCGCAGTGAAACGTGTTGGTGGTGGCAGCATCATGCTGTGGGGACTCGGGGTGATGTTGCTAGAGATATCTGTATTAGAGTGGCCCAGAGTCCAGAACAAAATTCTGCTTAAAATATCTAATAAGACTGATAAAATGTCAATAACTGGAGCTGGGTAGTAACTAGTTACATTTACCTGTATAACTTTTTAGAAAAAATTTCCTCGTTGGCATAATTTTACTATACGTTACTTTTACTTGAGTGCTATTTTTGCTACTCGTATTGCTTAGACTTCTTGTTTGTGCACAGGCTTTGTTGTTATATTATTATTTTATACCTGCTGAGCTTCATCCCGTTTTAACATACAGTATATGTGCTTTACTGACTGTAAATATTTCATAAGTTTTTTTTCTTTTCTTTTTTCTTATTTGGAAATGTGCTGCCTTGATCTGTTCTTAATGTTCCCATCAGATTCTTTTTCGCTCTTGGATACCTTTTTGGACAGTTACTTTTACTTGAGTAAAAAATATATAAAACCAGTCGTACTCGTACTCTTACTCTTCCCACATCTGCCAATAAACGACATCGACTTGTGCACTCAGAATATGACCCAAAGTAAAAAAATAAAAAACAAAGTTTATAAGAATTTTTTTACAAGGAACTGTACCTCCTTAAGCAAATTTGATCCTCATGGTTTTGTTGTTCCCCATTATTCCCCCAATTGTTGAGGGGAATTTTAGCTGAAATTCACTGTTTCACTAAACATATCGTCTTTCATGTCTCCAAACTCATCACGAAGCTCAGTCAGTACTTTGGTGATCGGCGGTGAGCTTCATTTTGTGCTTTCTTTCTTCTTCCTTTTGTCCCTCCAGGGAAAGCTGCATGATGCCGGTCAACCCCGAGTCGTGTCCTCTTGTCCAGGCCTTCCTGGCCGAATGCCTCGGCCGCCTTTTCCTGGGTCACGTCCAGGCGCAGCTGAAGACGGGCCTGCAGACCCAGGAGAGACACCTCTTCCTCTTCAACGACGCGCTGCTAGTCGCCAAGGCCAAGTAAGCTCCTCCCCGTTGGTCCAAACGTCCTGACATTACTCAGACTGTCTCTTTCTGCGGCAGTTTGTCTGGCAGGTTGCAGAATATGGAGACGGAAAGATGCAAACAAGGGCGAGGAAAAAAAAAATCTGAATGAGAATATTTTGGAAGAACATTTACAAACTCGTTGGGTGTTCTGGTTCTTCCTGATGCGTTCCAAAGATCTAGTTACGTTTTACCTCTCGTACCTTCAGATCCTCACAGATTTTTCCGCAGCGTACAATTATTTCCCAGTCGATCAAATCCATACGAAACCTGGCTGACATCAAAACGCTTTTCGCCCGCCCGGCCCCTTCAGTGAGGGACTCCCCACCCACAAACTAAATCACACAAGGACTCGCAAAAATAGCAACTCGAGGCACACGGAGACATTTTTGAGGTCTGAATTCAGAAATAGACTGTAGCTCTGCACTTACTGTACACACAGACAGGACAAGACGTCTGTGGTGTGTCCCGGCAGTCACGTGCCAGCGGGGTGGAGCTGACCCTTCCAGGACGGAGACGACGCACTGTAATTGGCTTTAATTTTTTTATTTATTTTTTTTGTGGTTGAGCGCGGGTTGAGTTAGAGGAATGTGCAACGGCAAGAGGGGAAAAGACATCCAGTGTTATATGTGTGCTTTTCCCTCCGTTGTATCGACCGAATACGTTCAACTGGATCATCTACCTCTATAATTAGAGACGTGGTAAACGGATGCACATTTTACTCTGAAAATAGAAACTTTTTATATCTTTATTTATAGAAAGTGTGTCGTAGCGGAAATATATTGTGAAATTCTAACCTCAAATTGGATTCAGTTAAAATACTGGGAGAACGTTAAAGATATTCAGAGTGCTTTATAAAGGCAAACTGAATGTATAAACTAGTTGTCATATTCATTCATTCTTTCTGAGTCAATGATTTGTAAAATAAATAATTTGCTACAGGGATTCTCGGTTTGACTCCCGACTGCAGGAAAAGGGTTGCATCTTTTACACTCCTCCGGTAACACCACAATAAATCTAAGCTTAATGCGGGCCTATGATGCAAAGTTCACATTTTGCATGTTTTTATTCTTCCATTTGGCTTCAGCTGTTTCTAAAAACACTACCCAGCCATTTTTTATTTATTTATTTATTTTTGGCATTTGGTTTGGTGTCTGGAAAACGAGCCGTTTCAAAAGTCCCCGTTTGGTTGAGTCACGCTGCGCCGTTACCTAGCAACCCCAGCGAAGCCTGGTTCGTCTCCTGTGAGTGCTGTACAATGGCTGCCGGAAAAGACAAGTGTTTTGTTGTTGACTTGCCATCCAGAAACCACTTGCTGCGTTCTCGTTGGTTGTGAAGGAGGCTCCACTAATGCTTTTCAAAGATGTACAGTGGTGTAATTGCGTACCTGTTAACATTTGCACATGAAAATGGCTGCAAGCATTGAGCGGCCAGCATCAGCAGCTTATTTAAAGAGACAGAGGCCCTAAAACAACTCATTCTGGAAGGCAGAGCTGAATAGACTAAGATCTCATAATCCAAGAATGATTTTGTGCAAAAAAGTTGTAATGAACATGTTTTGCATAAACTTATCCTAACCTGTTCGAGGCAGCATAATGGGTCTCCTTTAGACGTCTGCAACAGTCGGAAAGCTTTTCAAGACTTCGGTTTTTATCAGGGCCAACAGTTGTTTTGTACCTTTGCAGGTCTCCTACTCATTTCAAAGTAAAAGCCCAGGTCAGAGTGTGTGAGATGTGGACGGCGAACTGCATGGATGAGGTGTGTGAGGGAAGCACAAACCCAGAGAGGAGCTTCGTCATGGGATGGCCCACCTGTAACTTTGTGGCAACTTTCAGGTAAATATCTAGTCTTGTACGCAAAACACAGAGTAAGAGTAAGAAAAATGACTTCCTGAGACGCCAAAGGCTGTATTCTTAAATGACCGCGATGTGATTCAAATAGGAGCAGATTGATGTCGTTTGTCGTCGTCGTCGTACAGAATTTCATTCAAACGCTGTCCCTCGAAGTCACCCAGCTCAACATGAAACGCTCTTGTGAGTCAACAGGCTTGTGTTTCTGAAAGAGTACGCAATGTTCTGAGATGCAGAAGCACATCGCGGAGGGGGAGCTACAAATCAAACGCGCTTCTATAAAATCCCTTAAACCCTCGAGCGTTTGTGGCTGTTCCCGTTTTTTTTGTTGTTGTTTTTTTTTCCGGAGCGGTTCAACTGAGAGAAGTCGACCGCATGTGCGCGTGACGGGCCCCGACACGTAGCACCAAGAAACGCAGTCGCACGTGCCATGCTGTGCGTGTGCACCTACCTGTCAGCGCCACACACACACATCGCATTTTCTGTTAGCAGGAATCAAGCCTTCGCTCCAGGCAAAGTCTGCGGTTCGGGATTTGGAGAGAAGCTAAAGCTTTAATTATTACTATGATTATTTTTTAAAACATTTTTCTTTTCTTATCTTCAGCTCTGAAGAGATCAAGGACAAGTGGTTGTCACTCATCATTGGGTGAGTTGCTCCCTGGAACAAATGCAGATCACATGTTTTGTATTAGTTGAGATGGGGTTTTTTTTGTCCAGCTCTGCGTGAATAAAAAGTGAAACTCGGTATAAAATGAATTATGTGACAGCCGTTGAAGTTATTTCATAATGACAGAGATTCTGAATGGAGAATAATTAATTGCTCTCCTTTCTTTTTCTCTCCATGTTCAGTCGGTTAAACGAAGGAAAAGAGAAGGACGATCCCAAAACCATTCCTCTGAAGATATTTGCCAAAGATATTGGAAATTGTGCATATGTACGCTTCCTTACACTTACTTCCCCTTTTTATTCCTACATCACAGAGATGTTTTCACTTGTTAGCAGCATTGCCAGCGTTTTTATTTTATGCATGTAATTCCGTGACGTTTCTCCAGGCCAAGACGCTCGCCGTCAACAACAATGACAGAACCGACGATGTCATTCGAATGGCCCTGCAGCAGTTTGGCATATCGGTAAGTAACAACGCAAACAGGGTTCATGTGATGCTAAAGAATCTCATCATTTTCGGCGTTGTGGATGTGACGCACATGTGAACAGAGATTAGTCCGTCAGAGTGCTGTGGATGATTTACAGTCTGTAAGAATTCAGTAAAACTTGGGTTCCAAACATAGATTTCAATTCACATTCG